>NC_136593.1:13380092-13512592 GCF_910589615.1 Taurulus bubalis | reverse complement strand
ACATGTCAGAAACCAGTGAAGCATTGCAACCATCAGTTTACAGATCTCACAGCAATGTCAAAATTCCTTGTTTAATTCTCTGAACCCCAAAGATATTTAATTTAATCTATCAAATCCTCATATTTGTGAGGCTGGAAGCAGCTTTTGATTGAAAAAATATAAACGATTGATACATTTTCATCTGCTGATTAATTATTCAGTAAATATTATGTAATTATAGCGCCTCAACAAAATACACTGATCAGTAATTATTATTCTATTTAGTCGTCACCGCGTAGTTTGCTTGCTTTTGTACGCTGTGAACTGAAATGCAGTTGTTATGTATCAGAGTTTGTATTCAAGAAAGCTACAGTAACCTCAGGTCTAGCGGAATAAGTGTTAGCTTTGCCCTAGAACATTTCAGTCAGCTTGGTTCAAGTCTGCTTTTGTGCCTTTTCTCAAAAGCCCAGCAGCCCTTCAACAGAAACCATTTCAGCCCATACCTCAGTGTATTACCCACTTTGCTCTCCTTGTTGGTGAATTGGTTGGTGAACCCTGTAGACTCACCACCCACGGGGGGAAGCATCGGGGTCGGGTGCTATGCAGACCGGGCGGCGGGGCAGGCGGGAGACCTGGGCGAGCCGATCGCCTGCAGCATAGACTAGCTCTAGGGACGTGGAACGTCACCTCGCTAGCGGGGAAAGAGCCAGAGCTGGTGCGGGAGGTGGAGCGGTACCAGCTAGATATAGTTGGGCTCACCTCCACGCACAGCATGGGCTCTGGAACCAAGCTCCTGGAGAAGGGTTGGACTTTGTCCTTTTCTGGAGTTGCCCTGGATGAGAGGCGCCGGGCGGGAGTGGGGATACTCACGAGACCCCGGCTGGGCGCCACTATGTTGGAGTTTTCCCCGGAGAACGAGAGGGTCACCTCCCTGCGCTTACGGGTTGTGGGGAGTAAGGCTCTGACTGTTGTTTGTGCTTATGCACCAAACAGCATTTCGGAGTATCCGGCCTTCTTGGAGTCGATGGGAGGGGTCCTGGAAAGGGCGCCGCCTGCCGACTCCATAGTTCTCCTGGGAGACTTCAACGCTCACGTGGGCAATGACAGAGAAACCTGGCGGGGCGTGATTGGGAGGAACGGCCTGACCGATCTGAACCCGAACGGTGTTTTGTTGTTGGACTTCTGTGCTAGCCACAGTTTGTCCATAACAAACACCTTGTTCGAGCATAAGGTGGCTCATAAGTGTACCTGGTACCAGAACACCTTAGGCCGGAGATCAATGATCGACTTTGTAGTCGTATCATCTGATCTGCGGCCGTATGTCTTCGACACTCGGGTGAAGAGAGGAGCAGAGCTGTCAACTGATCACCACCTGCTAGTGAGTTGGATCAGATGGCGGGGGAGTCGGCTCGAGAGACCTGGCAAGCCCAAACGTGTAGTGAGGGTGAACTGGGAACATCTGGCAGAGGATCCTGTCCGGGAGGTCTTCAACTCCCACCTCCGGAAGAGCTTCTCACACATCCCGAGGGAGGCTGGGGACATGGAATCCGAGTGGACCATGTTCAAAGCCTCTATTGTGGACGCGGCCGAGAACCCGGTGGTGGACACCGTGGGTGAGGGAAGCCGTCAAGCTGAAGAAGGAGGCCTTTCCGGCCTGGTTGGCCCAGGGGTCTCCTGAAGCAGCTGACAGGTACCGGCAGGCCAGAAGGGCTGCAGCTGTGGCTGTCGCGGATGCTAAAACCCGGGCATGTCCTTGGGGTGGATGCACCTATATCCCTGGCAGAGGTCACTAAGGTAGTCAAAAAGCTCCTTGGTGGCAAAGCGCCGGGGGTGGATGAGATCCGCCCTGAGATGCTGAAAGTGCTGGACACTGTTGAGCTGTCTTGGCTGACACGCCTTTGCAGTGTCGCATGGGGGTCGAGAACAGTGCCCATGGACTGGCAGACCGGGGTGGTGGTTCCCATCTTCAAGAAGGGGGACCGGAGAGTGTGCTCGAACTATCGTGGTATCACACTGCTCAGCCTCCCGGGAAAAGCTTATGCCAGGGTGCTGGAAGGGAGGCTCCGACCGATTGTTGAACCTCAGATTCAAGACGAACAGTGCGGATTCCGTCCCGGCCGTGGAACAGTGGACCAGCTCTTTACCCTCACAAGACTACTGGAGGGGTCCTGGGAGTTTGCCCAACCAGTCTACATGTGCTTTGTAGACCTGGAGAAAGCTTTCGACCGGGTCCCTCGGGGGTTTTTGTGGGGGGTGCTGCGGGAGTATGGGGTGCCGGACCCGTTAGCACGGGCCATCCGGTCTCTGTACGCCTGCAGTAGGAGCTGTGTTCGTATCCTCGGTAATAAGTCAGACACGTTCCCGGTGGGTGTTGGCCTCCGCCAGGGCTGCCCTTTATCACCGGTCCTGTTCGTGACTTTCATGGACATGATATCTAGGCGCAGCCAGGGGGCGGAGAGGATCCGGTTCGGGAGTCTCGGGATCGCCTCTCTGCTGTTCGCGGATGATGTGGTCCTGTTTGCCTCCTCGGACCGTGACCTCCAGCATTCACTGGGGTGTTTTGCAGCCGAGTGTGAAGCGGCAGGGATGAGAATTAGCACCTCCAAATCTGAGGCCATGGTGCTCTGCTGGAAACCAGTGGATTGCTCCCTCCAGGTGGGGACAAGCTGCCTACCCCAAGCGAAGGAGTTCAAGTATTTCGGGGTCTTGTTCACGAGTGAGAGTAAGGTGGAGCGGGAGATCGACAGGCAGATCGGTGCAGCTGCAGCTGTAAAACAGGCGCTGTACCGGTCCGTCTTGGTGAAGAGGGAGCTGAGCCGGAAGGCAAAGCTCTCCATTTACTGGTCGGTCTATGTTCCAACTCTCAACTATGACCACCAACTCTGGGTCGTGACCGAAAGAACGAGGTCTCGGATACAAGCGGCCGAAATGAGCTTCCTCCGTAGGGTGGCCGGGCTCAGCCTTAGAGATAGGGTAAGGAGCTCGGACATCAGGAGGGAGCTTTGAGTCGAGCCGCTGCTCCTTCGTGTCGAAAGGAGTCAGCTGAGGTGGTTCGGGCATCTAGTCAGGATGCCTCCTGGACGCCTCCCATTAGAGTTTTTCCAGGCAAGTCCAACTGGTAGGAGGCCCCGGGGAAGACCAAAGACACGCTGGAGGGATTATATCTCCCGGCTGGCCTTGGAACGCCTCGGGGTCCCCCAGAATGAGCTGGAAAATGTTGCGGGTGAGAGAGAAGCCTGGGTCGGCCTGCTGAACCTGCTGCCACCGCGACCCGACCCCGGATAAGCGGTTGAAAATGGATGGATGGATGGATGGATGGATGTTGGTGAATTGGTTGTAGCTCATCACTCAGCATGCATACTCTTAAACCCGAGCATGTATGCACACATTTCTCTCCCATTTATTCCTATTAATTAAAATGTTTATCCTACTAAAAGACTCCTGTGTAAAAAAACAGTAGGCTACTTCCATTCGGGTAGAGAGATCCCTGCTCAGTTGCTCTCCTGAGCTTTCTTATTTATTTCCCTTTGCACTTTTTAGGGGGGAGTTTTTCCCTATCTGATAGAGGGTTTAAGAACAGAAGATGTTGTGTGCTGTACAGACTGTGAAGCCTCTTTAGAAATAAAACTGCCCCGCCTTGACTACTTCAGAATTGAATAGGAAACACATTCTCATCAGTAAAAGGAATGCAAGTCTCATAAATGAATGTTAGTCTGTGCTGTGTGTTATATACCTTGTACATAAAAGGGCATACAAAGTGAAAATTGTGTGCTGTATTTATCCTGACCCCCTCACTGTCAGAAATGGACAAGAAATCAAGGACGAGTATATCGACTTCAGCCACTGAGAGTCTCCGGAGACCAGACTGATTTGCATACTGGTGTAATATTAACATGTCTTGCCACAGGGTGTTACTTGAACTCTGCAATCTATTAAAAAAAGGCAGAGATGGTTCACATCTACAGTAGCTATTGCAAATAAAAATGAACCTGAAACCTTGAAAGAGAAGCACACGTATTGATCTCTGATGTTGTTGATGTGACGTTAAGTGCATATTTTATGTTTGGACATTAAGTGGTGCATCATCCTGAGAGTCACTCATTCACAGTAATTGTGAATCAGTAGGAGTGGCATTTTTTGTTAAATGATGTGTGAGGCTTTGTATTATTTGTATTGTCAGTGACAGAGAGATAGAGAGAGGTCCTCAATAGCAACCTCTGAGGTGTTTGTCTAGTTTTTATGTCTTTGTATTTATATGCCCCTTTTTAAATCTTTATTATTAGACCAAGCTCAGGCTCTTTCACTTTGGATCTGATAGAGAAATCTCATGTTACATGAGCCTTTCTTTTCTGAATATTACTGAAGGGGAGGTTGGAGTAGTACGATGGACACACAGATGGTGTTGAGATTGCCTCTAACACACATGTTAGTGGTACTTTTCCATCTCACTCCTACACCAAAGTCTGCCGCTTGCAATGATCGGCTGAACGTACACCGACACGTTACCAGCAGCTTCTTGTGCTTGCTTGATACGCACAACAACTTCAACTATAGATTGAAGAGGGAGATTTTTAATCCATTTACGGTTAGGGCACTGATTCATGTTTTTGTTTTGCGTGTTAGTCTGCCAACGTGCACGAAACACAAAGTAAATATGGGGCTGATGTGACTGTCCTTAGTTTTACAGCGCTTATTTTTTTCACTTCCCTGGTCGGGCAAGTGGGTCAGAATTCTACGTGACGAAATCGACTTTTACTTCGACCAATACAAATTGTTTTATATTCTGCATTTGCGGTTGACAAATACCATCAAAGATCAACGTTTGAGAGTGAGTGAGTGAGTGAGTAAGTGGGTGAGAGAGTGAGCGAGTGAGAGTGCTGGTATAGCAGCTTTGAGTGCTCCATCGGTATATGGTACTACACTTGTGCAACTCTCAACAGAGATGAGAGGGAAGCTGGCTCACTCTTAAGCTACTTTCATCATCTGCTGCAAAAAAAAATACTATGTGCTTAATTCTTCTTGACTGTTCACTTGTTCAATCGGTAAGTGAGTTGGTAGACAGTTGGGTATTCCTTTTTATAATAGTCAAATATAATATGTAAAAATATAAAAGTTGAACTGATGATGGTGCTATATGAAAAAGCAGGGAGTCACCAAAGTTCTTATTTATCCTGAGGGAGAATGTCTTTACCAATTTGAATGGCAATCCATTCAATATTTGAGCAGACATTTCACTCAAAACTACAAACGTGGTCTTCATAGCGGAGCAAGAGAAAAGATCAGGGGATTACCAAAGCCAGGAGGATACATTCTTTGGGTGAATGTTGTGCTAAACTATGTATTAGATGTTGAAAGATTTCCCTGGATAAGTAGAAACATTTAGCTAATATTTTAAATCCATCAAATAGTTGTTGAGATATTTCAATCTGGCCTGAAGTGGTGGACAAACCGACCAATCAACAGACCAACATGATCATGTCTGGATCCATGCGGCTAGCATGGCAAGGGAGAAGTGTGATCTTTTACCTCTTGACACTTCTATTTCGTTGTGTTTTTTTCAAAGCATTCAAAGCATTACTTTTGACACGGTCATTTGTTGATTAGAATCTGACAAGTCTGGTCACATCTCCTGTTTGAGATATTCATAGACATATCAAAGCGCAGGTGGCCTGGATTTTTGCCTGTTTTTGTGATAATAGGGTGCCGCCTCGGTTCAGATCAGAGAGGGAGTATCTAACTAGAGCAGGGGTGGCCAACCAGTCAGAGACTAAGAGACACATTTTTGTAAATCATTTGTAAAATGACCGTCCTGACAGACTGAAAATGGGTCCGCGAATGACTGAAAACGGGTCCGCGATTTCATGGCTTTCAAGCCGTCGCGCCTTGAGTTTGACACCAGTGGTCTAAAGTATTTGCAAAAACAATAAAAAGATAAAAAAACAAAAACAAACACAAACTTCAATATGAACGCAAGAGCCGCATGAAACCAGGCAAAGAGCCGCATGCGGCTCGGGAGCCGCGGGTTGGCCAGGCCTGAACTAGAGGTATTCAGGTATCTTTTTTTTATCCATGACAATGGTAAAAAGGATTGAAAGATTGACTTCCGTTTTGGGGCCCTAGCTGCAGTAATACCGGCTGTGTTTCAGACAGTGAGTGGTAAAGACAGAGCTGAGTTAAAGCAAAGCTCTCAATTTAACAGTTCATTTTAGTTCCAACTCTCACCTGCAGTCACAAATGCATGATTGAAAGAATGAGACTGTGAATGCAATCAGGTGAGATGAGGTTCCTTGCCACCTACCTTCAGAGGACGACTGTCTAAAAAGGGATGTAAAAGTAGATTTAGGAAACACTGCAGGGATTACGAGTCACAACTGGCCTTGGAGTTCTGCTCGCCCAGAATAAGTTATTAGAAATGGGTGGATATTATTGTTATTTCAAACTAATGTCTTCTTGTTTTGACACATTTTCCTACCATGACTTTATTGTTGAGGTGACCTCTGTTTGCCCTTGCTTCCACAGATTATCAAGCAGCAGCTTCAGCAGACCAAGGATCGTTTCCAAGCCTTCCTCAATGGAGACACGCAGATTGTGGCTGATGAGGCGTTCATCAATGCTGTGCAGAGCTACAACGAGGTACCAACACACCCTATTCATAGCAGCAGTCAGAAACATGTTGTTATCCAAGCGCAGGGATATGGTACTTTCAAATGAACCACTGAATATTAAACACATCATTCATATTTGTGTGCATTTTTTTAGATTACTTTTTTGTTGTTGAATATAAATGATCTATAATATCTTGAATTATTTTTACATATTGTATGTACAGTATACTGCACCATATCCTCTGAATCGCCTTTGCAGCAGATTTAAAACCAGAATTGACCGGCTTTCAGTCTAAATGCTTCCATTCAGACGGCTGAGTGGTAAAATGGTGGCTGAAGCTTTTCACTGCACAGATTATGAGTCAGAGCATGTGGCTGACACAGCCATCTTTTCCAACCTCACTACTCAATCTGTAGAAGAAAAAGTAATTATTACCATGCGCACAGTACAAAAGGCATTGCAGATAGTAGGAAGGCCAAATCCATGATGGAAAAACAAGTATAGCCAATATAAATATCTGTATGAAGTTGGAACCAACAGGAAAGACATATATATATAGACTACCATGGAAGTTAATTACAGGATGGCCTGTATGTGACAGCTACCAGAGATTTAATTTATTTTGTGATGTATTTTAATGTTAATGTTAAACATTATGATTTAAAACGTAGCTGTCAAGACAATCGTGGCTGTCAAGACAATCATGTATTGTTGTAATTAGATTTATTATTGTGCTTATAAATTTTTTTTGTAAATTATGACATGATTGAAAACCATTAAATATTTTTGTCAAAAAACTTACTAAATGTTGTGTTAAGCAAATAGAAAACCAGCATCATATTAATTTCAGCAAGAAAACTTTTGTTACATTCAACAAATGAGACATACACCAAATGACAAGGGTAATGTATCACTGTACTGACATGTTTCAGTATTGTAGTCGCTGCTTTTTAGCCATAATGGATGCTAAAAACAAAATGTGACTGTCAGAGTGACAAAGCAGTCAGGTCTGATGGTTACTTCGCTTGATGCTGTGACAATATAGCCTTGCCGGTCTCTGTCCCTGTTAGGCTGTCATTAGCAGGAGACAGAATACAGCTTTGCTGAGTCACAGCTTTACATATATGGCACTGGTTTTTCAATTCCAAATTAACAAGAACAGTCTTCTTCGCTGACGAAGACAGACATTTAGTGTTTGAGTCAGAACGTGACAGAACAGCAGAATAACTCTTGTGCAATACTCTACTCTAATATGAGTCAGTTTAGAAGTCTTGAGCTACCAAATCATTAACAACCATTTGAAAAAGTGCTTCTTTTGATGGATCATTCTTTGTTTTACATAACTGCAATCCTTGGCATTGGTGTTTCATAATGTAGGTGTTCCTGAAGAGTGACCGTGTGGCTAAGATGGTCCAGAGCGGCGGCTTCTCGGCCAATGATTTCAGGGAAGTGTTCAAGAGGCACATCGAGAAGCGTGTACGCAGCCTTCCGGAGATTGACGGTCTGAGCAAGGAGACGGTGCTCAGCTCTTGGATGGCCAAGTTTGACACCATCTACCGCGGCGACGAGGATCCCCGCAAGGCACAGCAACGCATGACTGCCAGCGCGGCCTCTGAGCTGATCCTCAGCAAGGACCAGCTGTATGAGATGTTCCAGAATATACTCGGCATTAAGAAGTTTGAGCACCAGCTGCTTTATCAAGCCTGTCAGGTAAGATCTCAAGCCCATGTGAAGGTTTTCACATCCGGCCAAAATATTTGAGTGCTGTCACAAAACTGTTTCAGTTTTTCAAATGTATGGGATGGTAGGGGCACCATTATAATTATCGTTTTCCCACATGAGATTATTCTAAACTGGCGATAATTTACAGTATACACCATGAATGTCTAAAGTTTAAAATGTTTTGAATATGAAACGCTTTCCTAATGTTATTTTATATATATATATATATATATATATATATATATATATATATATATATATATATATATATATAAAATAACATTAGGAAAGCATTAGGAAAGCGTATATATATATATATATATATATATATATATATATATATATAGATGACGATCATTTCATATATATATATAGTTACATTGCTTTTCTTTTCACTTCAAACAAGACCACCGCATATTCTTCCTGCTACAGTAGTGACAGTAATGATATCATTGAACTGAAGTGGATGGGTTAAGAGCTTAGCCAATTAGTCGTTTAATGACTTTAATGAATTGTTCAACAGATCATTTCAATAGTGAATTAGTCATTCAAGCAAAAATAATGATTTCCTGGCTTCAGCTTCTTTAAAGTGAGCATTTGCTGCTTTTCTTTTTATAGATCATTGTAGTTTGAATATCTTTATATTTTCATGGCGCTAAAGTTAACCCAAGACCAACGTTTTTAGTTGCACCTGAGATCTCGAATCTGACCACTTCCAGACTGAAAAACAATTCACCAAATGTACTAGATTCTTGCGATTCTTCCTCAGCTCAATTGTGAAAAAACAACATTCTGGTTTATCTGAAAAAAACTATTTGGGATTATGGACATAGAATCACCATATTAGCTAAATATGTGAAAGAAAATACATTAAATGTAATGCTTAATGAGACAAATGCTCAACAATAATCACCCTTTTATCATTTGATTTGGTTTGATGACTAGACCAACGATAATAATGATCATTTAATGACTTTAGGTGTATTTGTATTTATTAGTATTTGCTATATACAAAATGTCATTGTTGTCGCGTTGAATGGACATGTTTTCAATTAAATATGTCCCCTCAACATTTATCTCCTGATACCAGGCCAGCAATAGTTCATTGTAAGGGAGATATGTTGAGATTGCAGGTGGATAATAGTGGACACAGGGGGCTCGTGTCAGACATAACTCTCCTTCCCTCGCTGTCTTCACTGCTTTACTGCTCTCTCTGGAAATGCTGAAAGCCACAATAATGTATTCTTTCTTCAGGAGGTTGATTAAAAGTCTCACCATGACTGGATTTGGGGGAGGGTTTGACAGATTTACATCTGCTCATCATTTAATGCATAAGAAAACCTACCTCTTCATTTCATTTAGATCTAATGGGCGCACCTCTTGGAAGCCAGTGGGTTTTAAAATGCTGAAAATCCTTCTTTCAACAGTTGCTAATGTACTGTATAAATCTGTGCAGATGACATGAGGTGCTGTTAAACAAATTAGATTGTTCAGTATTCTTCAAGTGTCTCTGTTGGCAAAGATCAGGGCACTGTTCTGCAGCGTTCATTCATTAGGTGAGTCTAATGCTGAGGTGCAATACATCAACATAGCCTCCAAATC
This sequence comes from Taurulus bubalis, assembly GCF_910589615.1. Classification (NCBI taxonomy): domain Eukaryota; kingdom Metazoa; phylum Chordata; class Actinopteri; order Perciformes; family Cottidae; genus Taurulus; species Taurulus bubalis. The sequence continues at coordinate 13,502,683 of NC_136593.1, read as the reverse complement.
CACTGTGTATTTTTATTTCCAAGCCTTTGAAGATACTTAACCTAGTTTTTTCAGAATGTGCTGGCAGCAGAGTTGTTAGTATCCGGTCAGAAATCTGCATGCAGAACATAATACATCGCCGAACAAATCCCACGCTGAAAAATAAAATGCTACTAAAGAACATTCAACAACACATCAACATACAAGCACATATGCTGCAGAAATGTATATGTACAGCTTGGTGTAATACCGATTTTTACGTAGGTAAGAATGGGACATGGATTGAGGTCATCGTTGTGGAAAGCGGACATTATTGTTCTGCATACCATTATCCAAACCACGTATCCTATTCAGGGGCGCTGGAGCCGATCCCAGCTGACATTGGGCGAAGGCAGGGTTCAGCCTGGACAGGTCGCCAGTTTATTGCATAGTACAACAACAGACAACCATTCACATTCACACCTAAGGGCAATTTTAGAGTCTCCAATTAACCTAAGCTGCATGTCTTTGGACTGTGGGAGGAAGCTGGAGAACCCAGAGGGAACCCACACTGTCACGGGCCCTCTTGCTGTTTGGTGACCACCGGGCAGCTGCGTATTTGTTTTAAATTGATCATTCATACACCTACATATGAGAGATTTTTACTTCAGCTGCTCTTCCTGCTGTTCTTGGAGTTCTCTCTCTGTCTCTTTCTTGTCTCGTTTACTGTTATAATGAATACACCAGACTGTACTGATGTTGACCAATGTCAGTAAGCAAGCAGCAGCCATATATTGCCCTATTTATAAAGGATAAAGTCCTCACTAAAAAGTAGATGCAGCAATACAGCCAGCAAGGGCTCAGGGCTGCTGGGATTTGATGAAAGGTTTCCAAGGATTGGCTAGGATTCAGATGCCACCACTTTTTAACTGTTATCGCTGGGGATTTGCATTTCTTTGCGGTTACATCCAAATAATAGAAAAGAAGCACTGGTCTCTTTTGGTCTCATGCTGAAGCAAGAGCAGCCCCTGGAAATGACTAACAGACTGATTACAGCCAGCGGCTGCATCAGCCACAGTCTGAGCATATCGACTCCCTGATGGCTGCAGTTATTTAGCTGTGGTGACACCAAGCGTGACCAAACTGTAAAAAAAATGTGAACATAATTGGTAAACTATATTAATAGAACTTTGGGTTAACTCTCCGCTTTTATTGTTGCAATATATGAAGATTTCCTAAAATTAAAAATTAAAAAAATCTGTTTTTTAAACCTGGCAGTGTATATTCAACTCTGCATGACATTTAAACCAGTTCTTATTAAACTATGTTAAAGGATTTATGATCATTATTATGACAATGTTTTCTAAGCTCTAGTGTGCTCGATACGCAATAAAAGACTAAATGAAGTGTCTCAAACAGTAACTAACTACATTTTCAAAAAAAATATCAAGTTTGATGCTTTTCAGGGGAAAGTTGTATAAGTTTTATTTTGTTTGCTACAGTGGGTGCTTCTGATCCTATTCTTGATTAATTGACAGTAAAGCAAGGATACATTTTATAGGCCTACATTTGTTCAGCATTAAGTGTTTGTACTTTTATATATTTTAAATATTATAACAATTGGTTTAACAAAACATGTTTGGTTACCACCATCTTTTAGTTAAAAATGTGTTTACAACAGTTTTAGAGAAACTACCATTCCTGCAATGCTGCATTATTCGCTGTTTGGCCATGAGGGGGCCAAATAACTTCAAAACAAAAATCTATAATGCAACCACTCTATTAACGTTGTGTTAGAGCTGGTGTTGACAAATATTGACCTACTTTAACATCCAGCAGACAAATAACTACATCTACATTAATTTATAGAACAAGCGTACTAGTGTTTCCTTAAACCCGGCTTCCCAGCCCTCCATCAGAACTTCATCAGAACATTGCTCCTTGCACTTTGACCATCTTGCTGCTGATATAGCCACTGCCTTAGAGGATTATGAGGATTATAACACATGTGTAGTCCAGCTGGAGTTATGCTGGAGAGTAACAGCAGGCGGCGCTCTTCTGCTCGATGTTTGTACTCGGCCCATAGGCCGTATGTAAGAAGGACTTGACAGACCTTTTTGAGTATGGGGCTCTGACGTCATGAACGATAACCTCGTAAATCTAGTAACTGAATAATGTAACGTTGGGTTCCGGATTGTTCACCAGCTAGCTAGTTTTAGCCTGTTGTTGTTAGCTTGGTTGCTCGTTTGAGCGAGGCAGATCTAGATCACTTTAAATGTAATTTGAATTTGTAATTCATATTAAATTTGTAATTCATATCAAACATATGGATTAATCATTGCAGGGTTTAAAAACTGAATGTTTGTTTCCTGTGGTTTGCAATTTGTATAAAGCAGCTATGGTTAGGGCTGTAATCGAAATATCTTCATCAATACATGTTTTACGATTATTACGAAATCCTCAAAACCAGTGAATGTTTGGCATGTTTGCTTGAAATTGTTATTCGAAACAATCTTATTGATTATTTAAGTATTAAGTATTTGATTAGCTTGTTTTCTCTGTCGACCTCTAAATTGGTAAATATGTTGTTTCAGCTGTAAACACTGCTTACAGGTGATCAATGTTTTAATCATTTCTATTTATTCACACCAGTGGACTCTCACGAACTGATTACATTCCTGAAGTTTGTGAGTGAAAGTAAGGTTGGCACACACACACATCCGAATGAGACCCCCACCACCACCACCATACACTGAGCTATAAATCATGTCTCGTGCTGTCATCCCCCCGACTAACAGACCATACTCAAATCTGCTTTCCCGGCTTTGAAGGAGACCCCTCCCTTTACCCTTTAATTTGTCTTGTCAGCAACTGTTAGTTGGGAAATGAGGCCTGAGCTCTTCCTGGTTGGCCTGTAGCTGATATAATTGCGTAATGGAGCCTCTTCACTGCACACAGGATTGGGAGAGGATGAAAGCATTTCCTATGCCTGCCCATCCACCTCTTAAGCTGAAAAAGCAGTGGTGCTGAAACGCGAGATGAGAGGTGAGAGGGAATAAAAACAGTAATGTTGTGGGCTGTAAAATCCAAACAATATCAGGTAGAGCTGGAGGGAACTGTAGTCTGGTGATATAATGTTCCCATATGAGTGACTCCCTTCACATTACAAACATAAATCTATTATAAAATGACTGATAAGGTTTACTTTCAACAAGATCAAAAGACAAAATAAAGCAAATATCTGCAGAAGAGTGAAGAGATTTCTCAAAGTTAATTAACAAGTTAGAGGTTGAGATGGAGAATTATTCACAGCATCCACTCATTAATGCATTTCCTAATTAGCATGTCGCTACACCCGCACAAGAGAAGCTTTCTTTCACTGTGCACACTTTTTTTTTTATCACACATACACAGAGATGCAGTCTGAATATAGACCAGCTGCTTTAATTCCTCCAGGTCCCATCCAGCTCAGTTCTAGGCCTGTCCGCCCAGCCTTTGTTCTCTTCAAGAAACCGCCCGTGGCCGCCTGTGTTATCTGCTGCTAATGTCCCAGCATACACCTGGGTATCTGTCTTCAGCTGTGCTGTTAACTACCCGCCTGTGTCTGCTCCATCACCTTTAACCTGCTGTCAGCTTGGCAAACACTGAGGCAGTGTCACCTTTATTCAGCTGCAGTGTTGCTGTCAACTTCAGTAATGCAGAGCGAAACTTACATTTTCGCCAGCCTTATTTTATATGAGATTGCCTATTCACCTATATCATGCCTGTGGCCCATTGACAACAGTGACCTTTCAGTAGTTGTAGGCTTGATAAGATTGGGGTGCTGTGGGGCTCAGTATGGGGTGGCTATTACAGTAGTTCACACAGACACTGACCTCCAGCTCTACTTCCTCCCACAGCCATGACTGTCTGTGCTTTTCACTGCTGTCAAGAGAGAGATGGGAGTAATAGAAGAAACTCGCCCCATCCCCCTTCACATTACATGCTTCAAAGTCACTCCTCTCATGTTAGCCATTTTGCCGACGAGCTGCAATGACCAAGATTATCTGCTGCTGCAGTATTCAGTTTTGCTGAGGTATTGCAGTCTTGAGAATGTGGGGTCTCTTGTGTTTTTTTGGGAGAGGGAGGCCCACAGATGAGATTGTAAAAATGCAGTGTCAGACACCGACTAGCCAAGCTGCAGATTTCCAGGCATGGCAGTGACAGTTCTTTTGGAAATGCACGAGTCAGATGTTGCTGGCACCGCAGTCCAATCGTGCCCAGAGCTTGAGTGTTTTGACAGGCAGCACAGATCACCAGCAGCAGGGGTAAAAGAGACGTTCAGGGCAAGCACAGCTCAGGCAGGAATGCAATCAGTATCAGTCACAGTTCTGGTTGTGGGGGAATCTGGTTTTCGGCTATTGGACATGACGATGAAAAGAAAAAGAAAAAACTCATGCGTGTGAGAATTTCTACCACAGGATGCTCACCACTGTTAACGTGTCACTGTGTGGCAGAACAGTACTGAGTACTACTGTGCTGCAAGTGCAGACATTCTGCTGGAGCTGGTGGCAATGTCTGATTATGTGCTCTACTAAACAGGAACTCTGGGTTATGTAGCAGGGTGGCTGTTTAGTGGCCGGCACTGGTAACACACTAGACTTGATGGTTCACACTGACGGGCCTCCATTTAAGAGGCCATCTGGCTGACATCATTTCATCATGTTCACATCAGTGGACAGAATCAATTACAAAAAGAAAGTAATGCAGGACAAGTCCATATCCGCAAAATATCTAGATTTAAGAAAGCCAATTTGTTAACAGTAAAAATTCTACTGCTTGTGATCATGATTTTGTGTGTGTGTGTGTGTCTTTAGCACTCTGTGTGACTTTTATTTCTCATCCATGTTTTGTGTGTTACTTGATCACAGCCCCCCCCCCCCCCCCCCCTTCTCTCCCTCTCTCCGTTAACGGCTGCACTGTGACTTCAGATCATTCTCTCAGAGAAAAGATTGCTGGAAGGGGCAGAGAATCAATATAGTAAAGCCTGAAAGACGAGGCATGTTAATGTACTAGGTGTGGGTGAAATACCATAAGGCACAGAGAGGTCAGCTTTGGCACACGTCCTAGCAGCAGGAAACAAGAGGAGTTTAGTCCGTTGTATCAAAGATAGATCAGGTGGTCATTTGGAGACACCACGTAGCTGTGTGGAAATGATTCTCCTTCATCAGTATGATATCAGGTTGTTTCCAGGTGGCTTGTATAAAGCCATCATTTTAAAAGCAGCTTAAAACATTTTTTTTAATACAATGTTTGTCAAAATACAATGTTCACTCTTCTTGAACATTTAAAATCTCATCTCATTCTTTCAATGGTCTAGAAGATAGAATTACATAATACAGATATAGTCATGTAATATATTTAAGGGCCCTACCGTGTGAAATAAAAATCCTTTATTACAGTAAGCCTTTCGCTGCTGCTTTGTATTGAAACATTACGATTCAATACACATTGCACTGACTAGTCAAACTAGTATTTTGCTTGCATTGGAACTCACATTGGTCTGCATCTGTGTGTGTGTGTGTGTGTGTGTGTGTGTGTGTGTGTGTGTGTGTGTGTGTGTGTGTGTGTGTATTCTCAATTATATAAAGTGATGAAGTCCAAACAGAAAAAACTTACATTATATAAAGTGGCTTTCAGATATAAAACGGTTAAATAAGTGAATGTCTTATTGCTATGAAATTGTAAGTTTCAGTTCAAATATACTCTTTTGACAAGATGACGCAATTTTATTCCAAACATTCCAAACATTCACTGCTATAAAAAGGCAATACTGAAATATGTCCTCCATGAAAACTATAGCATCGTTTTCCCCCCCAGTGATACAGCACCTGTGTATAAAACTCAAGGATTTTGCAATATAACAACACCTGAGTGAGATGAGGTGGATGTTATGTTTCACTGAAAACTTGCACAACGCCGCTGTGTGGAAAGGTTTGTGACTCCCCAGGTACAACTGTGCTGCAGATACTATGTCTCAATTAGGCTCCTGACCTCATAGAGGAAATGGTGACTGGTGAGTCACAACATCACATTTGACAAGAATGAGTCGTTTTGGCTGAGAGAATAACTGAAGAAGTGAAGCACACTGAAGCAGAAGGCAGGATAGAGACATCAGCCCTCTCTTCTATTTCCTTGTGTCAGCTAATATAAAACTCTCATTCATTATTATTGATGAGAGATAGAGTCATGAATGCATCTGCTTTTCTTTACTCCAGGGCAAAAACTAGGATAACCGGCTTTTTCCCACAGAGCTGATATTGTCCAATGCCAGCAGTTTTCAAATATTTTAAAGAAATTAAATTACCACTGGTTTTGTCTCAATGTTCCGAAATAGTTTGGATTTGCTGATTCAAGTGAAAACTTTTTTACTGCCCCTCTCTCCGTTCTAGAACGTCTACCTAGAGTTGGATTTTCATTCTGCTGATTGAAAAAAAAAGAAAAGAGGAACATTTCCAAACGCTTGACACTTTCAGAAAGACCTCTCCACAAACAGAGGTTCATTCAAGGTCTCTGTGGTGACGGCAGTGTGGTTCCTATGAGGGATTGCTGAATGTCCTTTTGATTTTCATGTGTGATTTTCTATTCATGCGTGCTGCCACACCATGCTGCTATGATTGCAGCCCGTCAGGACAAACTGGAGCTCTAATTAGCCTTTTTATGTCCTGCTGTATAGCATTCGTCATCATTACCAATGTGGATGAGCACCTTTGGGTGTATGGTTGGTCACATTTGCTTAAACGTGCTTGTTCATTTCCTCTAGCTTAGATATCTCTCATTTACATTCTGCTATACCTCACACTTGACATTAAACGGGTACTTTAAGATATCACGGTGTGTTTAGAGGTCTTGGGTTATGCGACTGCATATGTAGAACATTTTCATCAAGCCTTCTGTGGCTCCAGAGGGAGCTGCACAAAGTCAGATACAGTGGGGCTGAAGACTTTAAGCCAGAGGTGTAGAGTTAGAAATTTGTGAGTTTTCCTGACCTCTTAATGGTTTTATTTACTGGGAGTTGTAAGTGACCTTTGACACTGACCCCTTGCTGTATTAAGTATTGCTGTGCTCTTACTGTGACCTCATTGATCTGCTCCTCTGTTTTTTTTAATCAATAGTTGGACAACCTGGATGAGCAGGCTGCACAGATCAGAAGAGAGCTGGATGGCCGTCTTCAGATGGCGGACCACATTGCTCGGGTGAGTCAGAATCTGCGCGGCAATTTCAAAGAATTTACAAATTGTACTTTGTGTTATTTATACTAAATTTGATATCCATCATCTGAAAAAGAGACACCTACGCTTACCTTGATTTGATTTTTTTCGCATTTTGGAAAATCCTAATATTTAATGCATCATTGCTAATTGCCTTCCATACTGTGATTGTTTACTGAGCCTTCTCTGTTTTCAACAGGGTGGTAAGTTCCCCAAATTTGTGTCTAAAGAAATGGAGGCCATGTTTATCGAGGAGCTCAAGTCCTCGGTGAATCAGCTGATGGCCAATCTGGAGAGCATGCCTGTGTCCAAGGGAGGGGAGTTCAAACTCCAGAAGCTCAAACGGGGACACAATACCTCCATCATTGACATGGGTCAGGAGGATGAGAACACGCTGTCCAAGTCGGATGTGGTTCTGTCCTTCACTTTGGAGGTATAGTGCATTCGAAATTAGGCTAAATATGAATTTATAATCAAATGTATGTCAAAACTCCCACAGTTTTGATCACTTTGACATTCCTAAAAGCCAGATAGAGCAAACATTATTTCATTACAATATCTAAACTCAATGAAAACCTACAGCTTGCTGTGCCTAAACCGCATCTCATAAATCAGAGCTGTCGACGAGTGCTTGTCTGCTCAAGACTAAGTATAGAAACAGACAGCAGACCTGTTTAGGGGGTTGAACAGACACTATGTGAAGAAAAGACTGACAAACACACAAGAAAACCTTTACCCGCTCCTTAACAGGAAATGTGACTCATCTTGTTATCAGCTTGTCTGAGATGAGTTATCACCACAAAGCAGCGCGCAATCACACCTCATTCCTTCTGATGCGGTGCTATTTCAGAATCAGGAAGTACATAGTGTGTCAAAAATGCTAAACTGCTTGGTTCCTTCACACAGACATTTTTACACCTTTATGGTATTCGAATGCAAAAATAATTTGTTGCATTATTTTTATGATAATGTACAGCGATTGTTGTGATAGTCCTTTTTTACAATACTTTTGGAGAGGCTATTTCAATCATGTTATAAATGCACCAGTTTATTTTTGATGATTTATAAAATAATATGTATACTTTTGAACATTTAAAATGTTATCTTATTCTTTCAATGGTCTATAATTACATAATACACATATAGTCATGTAATATATGTAAGGACCCTACCAAGTGTGCTGGACTGATAAACAGCGACAGTCAAATAAAATATATTGGCACCATGAAGACCGGTGGATGTGATGGACATTTTATTCAAAGTAAATGCGTTATTCTGACAGCAGCACATATTTCTGTCACACTAGAAATTTACAGTCACAATATAATAGTTACCCCTGGCACTGTTTTGACTTTATGGTATTCACCGAGCGATTAAAAACTACTTGCAAGATAATGCCTACAAGCAGTTTCAGCGATAGAGAGTTGAACTTTGGCTGTAATTGTGTTGGCTGTTCTAATAGAAAATCCAGTAATATGAGAGCTGCGGGTATTAGTATTAATCGTGATTGTGGCAGGGATAGTATTGCTAAAATATCTCTCATGTGCGGCTTTCACATCTGCTGACCTGTTTCAAGAGATTTATCTCTTGTCTACAACCTTCACTGAGGTGTCTGTGCTTCCTAGGTGGTGATCATGGAAGTGCAGGGGCTGAAGTCTCTGGCTCCGAATAGGATTGTCTACTGCACCATGGAGGTGGAGGGAGGCGAGAAACTCCAGACCGACCAAGCAGAAGCATCCAAGCCAACGTAAGGGCCTGAGGGCGCATGTGCAAACACACACACACACTTTGTTTATGCAATTTACCAAATCAAATGGATCCGCTATCTATTGTCGATTGACGATTGCTGCTGTTTCAGACTACAACTGTTTCAAGAATTGTGATTATGCACATTTTTTGTTTTATTGAATTGCATTGGGGAAAATAAAACAAAACAAAAATCCACCCAAATGTACCAATGACAGTGTTTGATGTTAATAATGTACATTTATGTTTGTGTTTGGCATCAGTTCTGTTGTTCAAACATCTAGTGATTCCACTCTTGACAGTCATTTACAGGCTTGTTTTAATTTAATTAAATCCAAAGGGAAAATGTAATTTCAATCATTTTAATTATCTTTCCAATAATTTAACACTGTTCATTTTTAAACTTGCACTGTTGAGATTGTCCTCCATTCTTGTATTGATTTGGTGCCTCATTTGAATTGCTTTAGATGTCCTGAGTAAAATCCTCTTTGAAAATATTAGAGAAAACCTATTGTACATTGCCAAACTGTTTGCAGGAAGACATTTCCAGTGCATGTGTTTGATGATGCACTCTCAAAAGCACTTTGAGACACTGTATTTAAAATGAAAAGGAACCGTGCATTTGGGCAAAGCTTACAATTTACTCCAGAATTCTGGCAGTTGAAGTCGACCGTTTACCTGCACCTTCTCTTTATGAAATACATGCAAATAATGTACATGCATACAAATAATGTTTAGGTTTAATGGTAATTTGGTTTTGCACTGTGATGGGCCATAACGGCAAACCCTTTAAACCTTTAGGAAAGCAAAAACCTTTCCTGTGTCTATTTTGTTAAAGCTGCTTGAGTCATTCATGATTCACAGCTGCACCCAAAAACCTATTTGACTGGGTGATTTCTGACTCAGCCGACCAAGTTGTGAAAATGTATTGTGTAATCCCACAGTATGTCAAGTATGAAATGAAATGGCAGAGTTTGTAAATTCCCTTTCTTTCTTTTGGAGTCCCAGCGGTTTGCATGTATCCTAAAATAATTTGTTACCTCATTCTTTGTTATTCTAGACCAGATTCATAACAAGAAGGGTGTCCTAAAGGCAAACAAAGTATATATTTTTTGCTCAATATATCTACCCTGATTCATTAATGCACTGCACAAGATAGAGAGAGAAAATGTCCATGAAACATTCATGCAAATACAAGCTATTTATGGCCCAAATTCTTCTTCTGATCTCCCTAATTCAAGAGCCATTTTATGAAGAGAGTATGAGCGAGATGGAGGGACATGAATGAGAGAAGGGATTAGAGGAGAACAAGGCGAGAGGCATGTGTGTGTGTGTGTGACATACATGTATTAATGCACATACTACTGCGGGTTATTTGCATAGCGTAATTGCTTGTGTTCAGTAACTGTTTGCTCAGACTTACTGTTGTAATTATACACTTTACTTAGATTCATTAATTAAGGTCTTGATGTTCTTAACATTGCCACAACAATTATTTTCTGTTATTGTTGTAGTTTTTTATTTATATATTTTTATTTCTGACCTACTTGAGCACAAACAGTTTCATATATTGTAAGAGCTATAAGAGCACAGCACTGTCACATTTATTAATAAACCTTGGATTGATCCACAAGGTCACCTTCATGGCAGCACAATGTGTCCATCTGAAATCAACACTGCTCACAACTTCCACCTCACTGTCAGTGAGCAGCTTTTCTGCACATTTTGGAACTACAGTGTACATTAAGTTCAATTAATTATGAATGCTAGAAATGGTTACAAGGAAAACAGCTTTCTAAGGCTTGAAATTGACACCATGTCCTCCATACTTCAGGCATTTATATTATGTTGGCAGCCCCAGATGGGAGTGCAAAGCAACACAAGTCCATATATGTTGTGTAACATATTTACAGTAAACTGCATTTTCCATGCGTAATCCTTTTGGGCTTGTGGAGGCGAAGCTGGTGATGAGGTATAGTCATTATTAGAGGTTTTCTCTCAAAGGGTAGGTTCATTTTTCTGAGTGTATCTAAAAATAATATTCACATGCTCATATACATCGAAAGCCGTAATGATTGCTTTAATCATTCATATTGGCCACAACAAAATTATTGGTGGGTCCTATTTATATGAATAGATTAATAGTCCTTATACAAGGCTTCGGCAGGCTTAGTTGGACTGCAGGCAGGTATCTTGTGTTTTTTTAGTATTACATTTCTTCTTTGTGTTATTATCCTTTTACTACAGCTCTGCAAAGAAACACTAATTGTGCTGACTGTAACTTGATTTGAGAAGTCGTGTTAGCTTTGGCTGACACTGAACAAGGACTGTAGATGTTTTCCCCCCACCACTTACATTGAAATCGCTTAGGATGTAATGTAAAGCAGACTTTAAATCTTTGAAATCCTTTAAACTGTGACTCATAACTACAATCTTGAGGTAACATTTTTAACCTCCTACTTTCTGTGTGGAGTTTGAGTCCTCCCATGTTTCTAAATAAAGATATGCAGGTCAGGTGCACTGAAGGCTCTTAAGAGCCTCTCAGAGTGAATATGAGCTTGTGTGTGCTCCATTATGTAGGGTGGTATGAAATTAAACTACAACCTTTAATCTGTTTTTGTATGTTATAATATTTTATTATAAATTAAACTATATAACTATAACTTGATTTACCTCTGTGTTTAAAAGATGTTCTACAAGTAAATTGTCTTTGTTATGAGACATCTGAGTGGTAAGGCGTTAAATAAATACAATGCACTTGACAGCAAAAGTTAATTTTAGCCCGTCTGTGACATTTCTCTGCATCTCTCTGTTACAGACCCACAAAATAATGTTGGCTCATAAGATGGGTGTTTTGTTATATAATAATCTTGCCAAGTGCAGGTTTAAAAATGTCTGGTATATAAATAGCAGGAATACATTTAGAGCAAGTGTGGTGAGACAGAGGAATAAAGTGTGTGTGTGTGTGCGTGTGTGCGTGTGTGTGTGTGTGTGTGTGTGTGTGCGTGTGTGTGTGTGTGTGTGTGTGTGTGCGTGCGTGCGTGCGTGCGTGCATGCGTGTGTGTGTGTGAGTTACATTCTGTGGTTTTGTCCTGCCTTCGACATGCTGTAGATCTGTGTGACATGTCAGCTGATATTTCAAGGCTTTGATGATGTGAAGACTGAAAGGATGTTCAAATTTCGTTTTATTTTATTTTATTACATAATTTGCCTGTTTTTGTGTTGTTCACTGCATTTTTAAACAAGGTTTTATTGGGAAATGTTGAGAACGGGGTGAAGTCTCTCTTCCACACTTGTATTGACAAAGTAAAGGCTATTTAATGATTGCTGCAGATGAAGTCATTGTCTGGGACCACTGTGCTACCGGGCTGCCATGGAAGCTAACCTCTGGAGTGTCTTTTGTTGTGTCTTTCAGCTGGGGCACCCAAGGGGACTTCACCACCACACACCCTCTGCCTGCTGTCAAGGTGAAACTGTTTACAGAGAGCACAGGGGTGCTAGCATTGGAGGATAAAGAACTGGGCAGGGTAATATTTCTATTGTTTTATTTCTACTGACACAGCCACGAGAATACTTTAATTGGGACTTGCATTCCGCATTCCACAACAAACAAACAAATTACGTCTTCTTCTACTTGTAAAATAAACATAGAAATAAATTTTAAAAAGTGTGTTCAGTTGAATTTTTGGGTAACTGTGTGATATTCTGATTTGAATAAGTTCAACTGAGCCTCCAGTGTATTGCCACTTTGATGTGATTTAGATATAACCTTTTGATTAATTTGCAATGTGAGATTGCCTTTTGTGAATACACAAACGCAGCTCCACTTCCAATGCTTTTTTACTTTTGTTTGAGCATTTCTGCAAGCTCTACATTGCTTTGATATTATGCTCGTGTTTGAATTTTGTGAGGGAATTATGCCGCAGTGCTTCTCTCATAAAATAGTTTTTTAACATCATATTTCAATCTTTGAGTATTGTTTAAATATTGAGCTCCTCTGACTCAAATGTAGAGGGAGCAGTAACATTTATCGGTTCTCCACCCTGCACTTTCCCGAGGTGTAAATGTTTAAGGTTACTGTGATAAATGGTTAAGGATGGTGGTGTTTGCGTCCGGGCAGTAACGCCTCAGACGTCCCTGTAGTGTCAGTGACCTTGGCTGTGACAAGGCTCTTTGATCTCCCACTGCAGCAGCGTTGGCAGGAAGGCTGGCTTCCTCAAAGCTCTTTAACTCGGCAAAGAGAGATTAGGCCTCCTCTTCAGGGGGGCAGAGCAAAGCACTATTCTGTTTCTCTACCCTCACTTTATTCCTTCACTTTCAAAAAATATGAAACACAAACACACATAATCACCAGCCTTTGCAAACACACTGTTCAAAGATTCACTTCATATTTATAGAGTCTTACTTTTTGCTTTGCTTTTTTATTTGAGTGCAGGTTGTCCTCCACCCAACTCCTAACAGCCCCAAGCAGTCAGAGCTCCACAAGATGGCTGTGACCAAGGCTTGTCCAGACCAAGATCTGAGGATCAAACTGGCTATACGTATGGACAAACCACAGAACATGAAACACTGCGGGTAAGAGATGTTCTGCCAAGTAAGCCATGTAGTGACGTTCCTGTGTGTCTTTCATTTTCCTTGCTTTTCATGTAGAACTCCAGCCCTCTCAGCTCCATGGCCTCATTTCTAGTCACGTACCATGGAAAAACACTGTGAAGTGCACTACTCCCCCTGGTGGATGATAGTGTGTAGTTTATATGTATCTTTATTATAAGGTTTCCAAAACTATATAACGTATCAAAGAAAATCAATCCTATTTCATTCATGAAACCATTATGTTTTATGTTGAAATAATTTGATTAAACCTTTCTAATATTTTTATCGCATATAATGAACCTTTTCTGAACCAGGTATATGCACCAATCAGTGTTGTCATTGTAACGTGGACTTGGTTTTGTCTCTTTGTGTGTGGACAATGTTTTGACAGGTATCTGTGGGCTTTTGGGAAGAATGTTTGGAAGCGTTGGAAGAAGCGTTTCTTTGTGCTTGTGCAGGTGAGTTATCGTAAAAGCATCACTGTTGAGCTTGTTTACGTTCAGGCTTTTAGCCCAGTCATGAGTGTTAAATTCAAGATGGCTGCCTCGGTGTGTTGGTGCACATTGTTTTGTGTTGTTCCCTGGAACGGGCAAGAGAGATTGTAGCCGACACCTCTCATCCTGCCAACTGTTTTAGTCCTTACCCTCTGGCAGGCCCTGTGGTCCATCAGGACCAACACCTCACGTCACAAAAACAGTGTCTTCCCATCTGCGGTTGGGTTCATCAATAAATCCCGGGACCCCCACTGACTCACTTACATCCCAAGGAGAATTTCTTACAGTTACACACCCTTGCACATCTTTGTTTTCTTCTATTTATATACACATGCCATTTTAATAATGTACTTATTTTAACATACTCTTATTTGTTCACCATATTTATTGTACATTTTCATATTTTCAAAGTTTTAATTGTGTCTCATACTATTGCACTGTGTTTATTGTTATGCACCATTCACCGAGTCAAATTCCTTAAAAAAAAGTTCTGATTTAGATTCCTAAAGATCATTTTGAAACAACTGAGTCACAATATAGACAGGCAGTACATGCAAATAATATTGGTGTTTGTTTTGAAAGAAAATTGTTGAAATGTGTTGACTCTTCATTTTCCCATTAAAATGAACAGACTATTACTTTAAATTGAATTACTCAAGGAGAGTATATAATTAAATTATCCTGCTTGTTAAATTGATCGCTAATCCTATGTGTTGTAGGTGAGTCAGTATACATTCGCCATGTGCAGCTACAGAGAGAAAAAGTCAGAACCGCAAGAGCTTCTCCAGTTGGACGGGTATACTGTGGACTACAGCGACCCCCAGCCAGGTGACACGGCACACCTGGACATGACGTAACTATACGCTCATGTAAGCACACACTGTAAAACACTAACTACTTGTTCTTTAACATCCTGCTGTCTCAGGCTTGGATGGTGGCCGGGCTTTCTTCAATGCTGTGAAGGAAGGCGACACTGTGATCTTTGCCAGCGATGACGAGCAGGACCGCATCCTGTGGGTCCAGGCCATGTATCGTGCCACTGGCCAGTCCCATAAGCCTGTCCCACCCACTCAGGTCCAGAAACTCAACTCCAAAGGGGGTGCCTCAGCCCAAATGGATGCACCCATTTCTCAGTTCTGTAAGTAGCCTGAAATAAACACGGTCCCTTAAGCAGAACGCAGCTTTCATCCACAATGCAGTGAAAGCTCTAACCCATAAATGTCTCACGCCACGCGCTCCACACTGCAGTCACAAAACGTGGTGGTAGAACTAACATGCAAGCACGCACACACATGCCTTGGTCTCTCACAGATCCCTCCAGCATCTGATGGACTTTCACTCATTGTCACCACTTCCACAGCTGCTAAAGGTGCAATTCCATGCTATTCCATCAGTCTGTTCAAAAGGAACAACCAACCTGAAAAAGACTTTATCGCACAGCACTTTGTTTAAAAATCTAAATAGGTCACCACACATAAGATTTAAACATTCAAGCCTGCTGGGGTTGAAGTCAGACTGACAAAGCTAGGGAGTGTTGAGCTTGTCCTAGCTGTAGGCCTGTTTTATTCAAGCCGTGGCTCTAGAGGGCAGCTGTGAAGGCAGCTGTGGTTCTGAGACAGTTTCTCAGATGGTTCCTGTGTCACTGAATGACGGCCAAGCCAGACAACATGTCTGAAGTTTTAACCAATCTGTCACTGTACTTGCACCTCTAAGCAGCCCACAGGTCAGGTAGCAAAGTGAAGGTAAGACTGTCTACAGCAGTGTGGCATCTGTACCAACTTCTGTTGTCTCTTGTGTTCCCCCTCATTAAAGAAGGGAAAAATATGTATTTTTTTGTAAATTATTTCCGCAACGTTTGTCTTCACACAATCTCTGTACACTCAAGTCTTTGCTGGCAGTCATTTTCGTATTTTAGAGAAACTAGCGTGTCTTTGACCATAACAACACTAACATAGGCTTTTCTGACCCACTGAATGTTGCATACTTTTTACCGATCCACAATAATAGATCCTGCTATTCAGAAAAAAAACATGACTTTTTGTGTGCATCTTTTGACTCCATAGTTTAATAATTATATATTTTTCAACTCTAAAGAACATGATTTGTGTTTTGTTTTTTAGAATAAATGTAGAAAAAGTAATTGGCGTTTTTTAGTAATACTAAAAAATCGAACATCCAAGGTTATAACAAAAATATATAATAATTGCAATACATGTTTTTTTTTAAAGCCGAAAATGTATTCTCTATTAATCATATCATTGGAGTAAAACTATAAAGACATGAATTTGATAAGTTACTCAGAATCCTATCACATAAATTCTATGTTGTTTCTCCATTGGTTTCTTTGTCCAGTATGTGATTGTTCTTGTGGTTAGTTGACTCCTCTGATGCCAGCTGTTGCCATTCAAAGCCTCCTCACAGTGGCACAGACCTCCTATCCCCTCCCTGAAACATTGTGGCACACCACGCGTACATGTTTCACCCCCTGGCGGTCTTGAATGGCACTGGGACCATAACATACACAGCCCTCTTGACTCTGCTGCAGTGGACTGGTCGTAAACAAGAGTCCTATGAAGGTTCTGAGCGATCTGCACAAAATTGTAAATCAACCAGTTTCATACCAAGTGGTAAACATCACATATGCAAGTGTTCTAATAAATGAAGGCACGCTTATTGTGTTGGACTTTTTGTATAATAGATTGTACAGAAAATACAACAAATTAATATGATATGTGAGGATATCATAGATGCCTTAAAGGGGTACTCCAGCAATGTAGTATTGT
Organism: Taurulus bubalis; assembly: GCF_910589615.1. Taxonomy (NCBI): domain Eukaryota; kingdom Metazoa; phylum Chordata; class Actinopteri; order Perciformes; family Cottidae; genus Taurulus; species Taurulus bubalis. The sequence goes on along the minus strand of NC_136593.1, from coordinate 13,485,859 downwards.
ACTTCCATTCTTTTTTGGGAAAATATGTAAGGAAATATAGGCTTAAAAAGGGCTAAAACAAGATTAATAGTACCTACATAAAGCTGACACAATCAACCATTTGTTGAGCTTTTACAGGGTCTTTTTTTCTTTCTGCATATTGAATACTGTAGGTCTGTTATAACCTTTCACACTGAGCTCAAACAAAGAAAAGAAAGTAGTATGAAGTCCCCTTTACAATACAAGGTTTTAAATAACAGCTGGACCAGCGAGTTTGCAGAGAATCAGTAGGTAATCGCAGCAGTAATTATTACTGGGGTTGTGAGCAAAAAATCTGGTCTAAACGGGATTAAAATCAGTGACCAGTGGAGGTAATGTTAACATCATCCCACCTCCCAAGAGAAAGTCTCCAGTCTGAATGGGGCTTCAGACTTGACACAGGTTCAGTAGTACTAACCACGACTAGGAGACTGATCTTTGTCTGAAATATGTGGAGTGCTCCTTTAAAGCATGTTTAAATTGACTGCTACAATTGTGATGTGTTATCTGACTGTTACCAACACGTTCACAACTAATGTAAGTGTGAAGTATTTCACCCTTTCCAGGACCTTCATAGTCTCTTTGCTTTAAAAAAAGACACGGGCATCTTTTACACATGAAACTAACTTGGGGTTTACTTCATCTTGGTCGGTGTATGTTTGCCAATGTCCCTTTTAAAACTAAGTATTCTGTTTGATCTGCTGTCATACAGAGTGACAGTACTTAACGTGTAGCTCTTAACTCCTTAAGTACTTGTCCAGAATCCAGAAAAAAATAAACTGCAGTGGAGTGATGAGGATCGTAAATTCTCTCTTATTCCCCCTGTCTCTGTCTCTCTTTCGCGCTTTCTCTCTTTCTCTCTGTCTCTCTCTGTCTCTCTTTCTCTCTCTCTCTCTCTCTCTCTCTCTCTCTAATATGCCTCAACATCTGTTGTCAAGTTCACATGTACTCACACACCACCGCCCACAAACTCTCATGTTGGTATAGGTTGTTGTTTTTGAGTTGTGTTTTCTTCTTCATGCTTTGCCTGTACCCTACTTGAGTAATGCAGCTGCTAGGTCAGGGTCTCTCGTGATTGCTCTCCTCCAGCCTTGTTGCTAGTCTTTATGTTATTCTGGTTTGTCCCTTCTTACCCTGCTGTCTTCTAGCTGGACTCAAGGGTAAGTGCTTCCCTGTAGCCGGCACAGCTCAGATAATCCCCGCCGATTATCTGACAAATGCAACGTTCTTTCTCTCTTCTTTCCCTCTTCTCCTTTTTTCACGTCTCGCCTCATGTCTTAGATATTAGTTGATGCCTTTTTTTTGTTTTTGACAACCTCAACTTGAGGATCAAAGTATAAGCATCCATTCGGGCCAGTTTAGGATGCATGTATTTTATTCTAAGAGCTTATTATTTGACTCAGTAATGGTTAAAGTTGAAACTATAGTTGTAACTGCATAATTGCCTTCTCTCTTTATTCATATTGGTGACTGGATCCCTCAGAGTAAAGCAATATGATATGATATGATAACATGTGACATACTATTAGAGGAGCAAGCTCAAAATGTCTATGTCATGAGAACGATTTAAATGTAAATGTATTATCAATAATATACATTTTAGAGCTCAAAACAAGTCGGTGATTCTTTGATTACAGCTAGATAAAAATATCAGTTGTCTCTATAGATTCAGATTCAAAGATAGAGGTGTAGATAAAGTGTGAATGATGATGACAGTCTGTGATGCAAAAAATATATTTCCTGCATGAGTGAAATCTATTTTGACACTTCTTAAGTGTTGATTATGCTTTACTTCAGAGGGCTCAAATGCTTTTAGTTCTTTTTCTTTGAACTTTCCTCGATGAGAGTTGGCAAATATGTATGCGGAGTATTCTGAATGCCAAAGACAAGGAGTAGCTAATGCCGCCCCTTCCTACGATAAAATACTCCGGACTCCCCGATCCCCCTCCCCGCTCCTACAGTAGATCGGCCTGTAGATAGAAGCTAGACTAGTGTTAGGAGAGCTCTCATTTTGATTTATTTTGACTGCCCTTTGTTTGCCTGAATAGGAGAACACATGTGTCATGTGTCCATACTTTTGTACAAATACAGGAGTTTTCATTCATTTCCCCCCATCTCCCAGAGAATGACACAGTTTTGCCTCTGTCGGCTTCATGCTATTTACCCATGTACTTGCACTAAATTGTATTGCTACCCTATTAGAGTTCTCCGGTAGTCGTATGCCTGTTAGTCTGCTCTGTAGAGATCATAATTACACTGCAACATATTCAAGTATTGTCAACTTGCAAATGCGTAGAGAAAAAAAAAAGGAATGCCAAAAAAGATAAAAATGCAAATTTGAAAATGGGTCTGCAAATGTGCATGACATTTAAAACCTCAATGAAAGTCACAATGTTCTCCAGCATGTGATACTTTACATATGTATGCAAAAGTACTCACCTATTTCAGTTTGAAAATTTGATAATTTTATTTATGGTTGAAGTCATTATCAGTATTGTTAGTTATGATACTGGTACTGTAGTATTGAGTGTATTCTGGACTTAAACTCCATTTCCTCATTTAACCCAACAAAGCAGATAAAGCCCACTCACTGTCTGTCATAGCCCAACCCCAGGCACCTTCTGTTCACTCTTTGGATGTAACTCACTATCTTTACACGGATCCACAACATCACTCTCTTTGTAACTTGGTCCTAAGTGAATCTTCCTCTTGTGGTCATCATTTTGGTCCAGCACTTGTCCGACCCTTGTCCCATTTAAAAGGCTGTCTTACCCACTTTCATCCTGTTACTGTCTCCTCACCAAGCACTGGGTTCACCTATATTACCATTTACTCTCTTCCCTCGGTGTTAGCCCTCACGTGTTAACTGTCCTATTTTTTTTACATTATAACTTATACTTCCCTGTCTTGTCCCTCTTCCTTGAACAATCTCTTATTTTCATCGTCCACATTTTACTTGTTGTCAAACAGGTGTTTCTTCTCAGACTGCAGTAAAAAACAAACTAATTTCCTGAAGTGTAACCCTCTGTAGGTTCCTTTAAAAATATATATATATATTTCAGTGAATGTTTAGCATCCGTATTACCCCCCTTCCTCTTCCCTCTCAGTGACCTGGAGGTTGACAGATGTCAGTTCTGCTCTATACGTTGCCCCAGACCTACCCAGCCAAGATCAGGCCCCACCTCCCACCCCGACTCCCAAATCATCATCACTCATGTCCGTGTCTCATGGACATGACACCTGTCACTCATACCGAGGACATGACTTCTCTGACACCTCTTATCTATTTTTGAATCATCCTCATCCCCATCATTTTGTTTCTGACAGCTGTATTATTTACAGAGCACAAGAAACCATGGTCAGCACAGTTAGTAGCTGTTATCTTTGGTGGTTTGGAGAAATACAAAGCAGATTATTCCATCATGTTTTTGTCACCATGGGTTTCATCAAAGTCTCATTACATTATTTTTTTTCACAATTTGATGTTACTAATGTTCTTTTTTCATTGAATTTCACAGAGCAGGTTTAGTTTTTTTAAAAGTCTGAAAATCTTCTTGATGGCAAAAGTTATGAAGCAAGACAACAACAATACAAATCTGAAAGAGTATGACTTCCAAGGATCCATAACTTTAGAAGAATCTGCAAATTTCCAATCAATATTTTTTTTTTTACCACAGACCTTTTTTTCTTTTAATTTGCACTTTATACTCTTATCACTACAGTGTATTCAGATGAATTATTCCTTTGCCATATTTTTGTCTTTTTTTTATTGGCACACATCCCAATATTTGTCAGGACCTGAGTGACATTCAACAATCGCGAATGGCAGAATCTATTGAATACAAAAATGCATCTAAATCTATCTAACCAGCACTTTTTCAAACATGTTTTAGATCTCTTAAGGTTTTTTTCCCATGCAAAATATCAGGGAATGTGACATACTGTACTAAGTTGCATGCACATACAATATAAAGCACCTATGCCTTTGTGCTTAGCTTCAGATCAATAGAATCTCATCCACCAATACATTAAATCTCTTTACGCTGTCTGACACAATGCAAGTTGACAATGTAAGCTGTAAGTGTTTATAATTTGCCCTTATAAGTAGTACAAAAAAATCCCTGTTTCTGTGTTGTGACGAAGACTTGCTGTTTGCCCCTGCCTCACTAATGTCTTCTCCTCTGAACCGTGTTCTTTCCCCTGTGCCGTTGGCTGGATAGATGCTGACAGAGCTCAGAAACATGGCATGGATGAGTTTATCTCCGCTAACCCCTGTAGCTTTGACCACGCATCGCTTTTTGAGATGGTGCAGCGACTCACGTTGGACCACAGGCTCAATGACACCTTCTGCTGCTTGGTGAGTGACTCCCCATGCCCGTCAAAACATCAGAACATCACCACATAAATACATTCATAGCGGTGGGCTTTTGTTTGTTAGCTGATACACGGCAATGTAATCCCCCTCCTGTGTCTGTGTTGTGCAGGGATGGTTTAGCCCGGGCCAGGTGTTTGTCTTGGATGAGTACTGTGCCAGGAACGGAGTTCGAGGTTGTCACAGACATCTGTGTTACTTGCGTGATCTGCTGGAAAGAGCAGAAAGTGGGGCTATTATTGACCCCACTCTTCTTCACTACAGCTTCGCTTTTTGTGCATCCCATGTCCATGGGAACAGGTGTGCCCTACTCCCTTCTTTTAACTTGTTTGTGCTTTGTAAGATACATTGCTGAACAGGATTTGAAAGCACATGAAGATGATAATATAGATTGTATTCCTTTATGCAAACTGATAGCTCATATAGTGTAGGTGGATACACAAATTCCCACTGGACAAGAACAGAATAGAGAAGGCAGCTTCATGGCATGTTTTGCATTTTTTGTCTTCCATCTATTTAATTTTGCCATTTTTATGTTTGTTTAATTGTATGTAAACTTTTTGTAGCTTTTTGTGTTACATGTTTGGTTGTTAATCAATTGTATCTACCTATTTCCTTGTTTTCTACCATTTTTCTTTGTTTTCTTTTCTCTCTATCCTTTGTTGCCATAGTCTCTTACTGTCCATATTATTCATCCTCCCATGCGTACGTTAAAGTCAGAGAGGGCAGCAATTACTGGGGTCCGCTGGGCTATGAGGTGCTACTCTCCCCAAAGGCCCTCCAAAGCCCAGATCCTCGCACTGCCTCTAAACAAGCACGCATATTCAAGTTTAGAAAGCGAAAGGATTCCAAAATGCCACTCTTTCAACGGCAAAAAAGGTGAGAGACTGTCATCTATTTGTATATATAACACAAAGGGAACAAAAATTCATCTGACACAATTTACAGGCAGGACCTTGGGAGTGCAAGGCCAGTGTTTTTGTTAAATTTTTTGGTTCTAGCACCCGTCGGACTCAGATGAGAGGTTGCATAACTTGAACCTCTTCAGGGTTACAGCTGGTTTAAAGTGTGTGGGTGTGATCCTCATAGGCCAGACGGGCTGAGCACAGTGAAAGTGGACGAGAAGGAGCGCTTTGAGGACATCAAGGAGAGGTTGCGTGTGATATTGGAAAACCAGATTGTAAATTTCAGGTGACTGCCGACTCTTAAACAGCACATAACCACAAAAGTCCCAACACGGTATCGTTATGTTTCAACTTGAATTACATTTTCTGCCTACATCTTCTTTTGTAGATATTGTTTCCCCTTCGGTCGTCCAGAGGGAGCACTGAAGGCAACTTTATCTTTGCTGGAGAGGGTTTGTAAATATATATATATATTTAAAAAAGCATTTTATACTCCTTGAGACAACAACTGTAGTATAATGAAACAGGTTACATAACTCCTCTTTAATGTGGCCTGCAGGTCCTGATGAAGGACATTGTGACCCCAGTTCCACCAGAAGAAGTTAAGGGAGTGATCCGCAAATGTTTGGAGCAGGCCGCTCAGCTGAACTACGAGCGGATTCAAGAATATGCTACAATTGAAGGTAACCAGAAACACACAACCTCACGCCGGAAAATGACTGCTGGAGTAAATGGGTTAATTATTTAATGATGACATTTTTTATAAATGTAAGTGTATGCTATGCAGTCATTTAACCATGTATGCTTTCAGATTGAAATGCTCAGCCAGTGGTTGTCTGTGGAATAAGACTTTTTCCAATTTTCTTTTTAACAATGAATGTATGTTTTCAGACGTCCTCTTTCTTACTCCAGTATGATATTGTACTTGTCACTGTTATTTATTTATTTACACATGGTGAATTCACTTGGTATATGGTATATTTGTGTCCATATCCCAAATGATTTGTCGCATCCCAAATTATTTGTGACAGTTTGTCAGTCACTTTCTGTCTCTCAGTCCAATAACTCTCTCCTTTGTTTCAGGCCTGCTTTAGCTCTGTGCTGTTCTGTAGGTCAAGTTGGCTTTTGTGTAGAGGTGTGTGAGTAAAAATGCATTCAAATCCAAAGCCCTGAAATCTGTTGATGTGCTGATCTCTCACTGTGCCTTGACTATTCAAGCTGTGTAGTTTCCTGGCCTCTGACATTTGATGATTGGACCGTGAGTTCAGCTTAACTGAATGTCCTCTCTGACTCCCAGCTCCCAGTCGATGCACACTCCCCCTCTCCCACTATCTTACTGTAGTTCTTACCTCTTTGATTTGACACTGCCCACCCACCTTTACTCCCTTGTCTTGACAATACCAGCAGCTCTCCTTTCACCTCTATCTTGTGTTCTTGCTGAAGACCACACTCTTCCTCTCCCTCCCTGCTCTCTGCTCCTGCTTTTTTCTCCTCCCTCACAGTTGTGGGCTTTGCCACAGTTCTCACTTTATTTGACCTCTTGATGATGTGATAAGTGGCTTTTAACCAAAGGAATGCTGGGATTGAACACCGACAAACCAGCATCAGCCACCTGCATGTGCTTTGAGACATAACAACACGGCCTTTCTTTACTGGCATGGATTACATATCCAAAATTACATCAATGACAAGACATTTTATAATGTCTTATTCTCTCGTGCTGTGTCTTTTGCTTCCAGTATACGCATTAATGCATTGACATGCATTGACATGCATTTTGCATATTTTAATAGGAAACTCTGATGTTGTTTATGCCTTGAAAGAAATCCCCCAGGGTGCTAAAGATACTAAGGACTTAAACCTTACTATCTTGCCATGCTATGTGAATTTATTTTCCGCTGTCCTTGTGAGGCGCTGGTTTCAAAATAAACCAAACATTTCACTTTGCCTCCTGGCCAACAGAATTTCGTTTTCACCTGGACAGCCCTCTTCCCATTAGCCTCTGACCTCTTGCCTTCCCACCTCTGACCCCAGCCTCTTGCATGCCCCGATCCTTTTTTATAGGAAAAAAGAGGGAAATGTATGAGCACCCTGTCTTCTGCTTGGCGTCTCAAGTGATGGATTTAACCATCCGTGAGTACCTTCATCATCCTCTCCCCAGTCTCTCTCCTCCTTATTTAAGCACTCTGTGTCACCTCATCCCCCCTCTGCCTCTTTTCTTCCTATAGAGTTGTTGCTCTTGCCATGCTTGTTTTTATCTGTGCCTTTTGTCTGTGAGAGTGAGTGGGGAGCGCACCAGTTAAGAGATCTGAGCAGTACCACATTGAATCAGTCGGGGTCCTTTCTTAGTAGTACCATCTGTTTGTGATGGACATGAATGAGCAGTCTGGTCTGTAAGCTTCTTTCTTTTGGTTGGATGCCGATTCCTTTGACTTGAATGCATTCTTACATTGCTTACATTGTTATCTCCTCCAGTCATTTGGTCTGTGTCAATGGTGTGCTGTGCCAAACAGGTAGGCTTTTCTTTCACCGTGACACCACAGATAGTGAAGGAGCATCTATTGAATGGGGATGACAAGACAGCTTCTGTTTGTGTATTATATTCACTCAGTGTGTCCCGTCTATGAAGTCAGCAGTTGTTTGTGTGTCTTACCTGTTTACAATAGTCTGAGCCTTTGTCTGTTTGTTAACAAACATCTTATCACTTTTTTAATTTCCAATTTTCCACAGGCTGATATTTCAGTGTTTCTGTTCTTTATTGTATGTTTGTGGCGTTTGTCTGTTGCCCAGAAACCTCACTCCCTGGAGCTGAAATCATCCCAGCAGATTCTTTGAAAGGGTCACATGGTGATGAATACCCCCCCCCCCCCCCAACCCTGTATCGTGAAAATAACCCTAAACACGTGCTAATTCTAAATATCTCCTCTTTATCTTTTCTCTCCCCTTTTCTCCCTGAAGTTGAGAAAGGTCAAAAGGATCAAAAGGATCCAGGTGAACATATGTTTAGCTTGTGGTTTATCCACAGTGCACACACCTCACCCCTCCACCCCCACCTCCCCACACACACACACACACACACACACACACACACACACACACACATGTATTTTGTCAAAAGATACAGAACATATGCATGTATGCACCGGATTTACCTGTAGCACATCTCCATATAGCATATTAAACACCCTTGAAATATACACGCTCATTCAAGTTCTCAAATGTCTTGGCATGTTTAAAGCATCTTTTTATAAAGTAAATACTTGGAGATTGTATTACTTTATATAATTTCAGATGTGACTCAAGACTAGTTTGTCCGAGAAGTGTTTCTTACCATTTAATTCAGTTTTAGTGGAATGTTGTATTCACAGAACAGTTATGTGGTTTTGGGGTTGTATCTGACTGGAAAAGATATTTAACTGGCGTTTTTCCATAAAGAATTATAGAGTAATACAATCTCTTTTAAAAAAAAAACAAGTCACATATGTTCCTACATGTTAAAGTATAAAGGTAAAATAGGGACATAAGGAACATGTTTTTTTATCCTGATCATTAACTGCAACACATATTAGCAAACATTTCAAGATGATAAACTTGATAATCATACATTTATATAACATTTTAGATACAAATAAATGTCATTAAATCCCATACTTAAAGGGTCAAGTTAACCATATTAAAAAAAGCAAACAAGAAAATATTTCCTACTTTCCTGGTATACAGTGTTGCAAATAGTTATGTTTTTATGTGACCTACACTTAAACTGCATCTTAACCTTATTGTCCCCATGGAGAAATGTTGTCAAGCTAAAATTACGTATAACATAATAAAAAATCATAAAAACAAAAGATAAAAACCCACAACACAACCCTTTTTAAAACAATTCACATTAGATGACAACAAAACTTAATTCAATGGACAAACTATGTGTCGCTGGTTTCAGATATCTGACTTTTGTCACAATCCAAAAAGATTGCGTGGCTAAATAACACCAAGGATTTGTTTTAAATAGTTTTGTTTTATTGTTTGTTTTACACTTATTGTAATATTGGTGAACTGGCCCTTTAATATCACATAGTAGTTATACACATTGTATATTGGTGTGTAAGCAGTGCAATAATAGGCATATTACATACTGTATATCTTCTGATTAAAATGCGTTCACAGAGCTGAGGAAGCCACAAAGGTCCACTCTGCTTTTCTTCTAGACAAAATACAATACAAGCATTTCCAGACCTGCTCCCTCTGCTGCCCTTCACAGGGCATTACGACCACAAAATATATAGTTATAGTTACTCTAATATAAATCCATGTGATCCATCCATTAGTGTTGATTTAATGCCCCTAAAGACAATGCCTGGAGTATTATCTCGGCTCTTTAAATACCTCTGATTTCCCATGATAATAAACTTTAGAGTAATTTTAAGTTGTAGATTTGACTTTTTAAAATTTATTTTACAGCCAGGTCTCCAAAATAGATACATGTTTCCATTTGGTTTGAGTAGAAATACCTGAGAAATATTTGATAAAATGCTACTTACTAAAATAATAGTGAAAGCAACAAAAGACCCCAAGTCAGAACTGCAGTGTAAATACCACAACTGTTGTATGTAGATGTATACATGTGCTTTTGATTTGCGTAGCCATTCAGTTCCATGTTCCAGTTATACACAAATCATTCCACATAGTCGTGCTGTTTGAATAATCCCATTTCATGATGTCTAACTGTTTTATCAAATCATTCTGTCAGCAAAGGTACAAGCAAGTGATTTGGAGCTTTTGCAAATTGTAGACCAATGTTGACCAGTGAAAGAGTGCCAAAGCCATTTTTAGGGCGCCAAACTTGATAACAAACCCAACACTGTAAAAAATATTCATTAAAACACACCTGAAAGTCATTCATTCAAATGATTGGTTACTAGTTTATTATTTATGAGATAATAGCAGATTTATAGTATTTAAAACAATCTTAAACCATCTAATGAAACATTTTTTGAGTCAAAGTAGTGTCTTTACACACAAAATGTATGACCTGCTTCAAGAAAGTAATTTTGTATAGTAATGTCCAGAGATCAAAAGATGAGATTCAATATAATTGTCCTTAAAAGTCTTTAAATTACTTACAAATGGCTAGACATAATATAATTTAAATACATTTTTATACATTTGTTTATTTTTAGAAAAATGTCTGCACATATATTAATGACGTTATTGTTCCAATTCTAAGTATAAAGCTTGATTCTGTTTGGATTGATACAATTTTTTGGAAAGGAATTGAAACTCTTCAAGTTAATTGAAAGGAAAACTTTAAACAGAAATAATGAATATTTTTTACAGCATGCGCTCAATGAGTGTTTTTTTAACCATGCGACAGCTCCTTATGCAGATGGGTTATTCAGTACCACGTCACAAGATGCATGTTTCCGATGCCCCATTGCACTTTCATCTCAACGCCACTATTCTCGTGCCTGATTCTCTTCCAACATTAGTCTGATTATGTCAAACACATAAGTGATCTTGCCCTATGTTATGCAGCCCAAAATGCATCTAAATAAGAACACATTTGACTTACAATGAGGATATGGTAGATAAGCATCACAGTGTAAGCACTGTGTTTATACTTTTATTTACAGTTAAAATATAAACAGGAAAAATCTTCTTAGTAGTCATAAAAATCCCGCTGGAATCCTTCTCTGTGCTTAACTAACCACTCATCCCTCATCCTCATCCTTTTGTCTCAGAGAACGTAGGCCGCTTAGTCACGCCTGCCAAAAAGCTGGAGGAAACAATTCGCCTGGCGGAGTTAGTCATAGAGGTCCTCCAGCAGAACCAGGAACACCATGCGGAGGTGAGTGAGAACCCTCTCCTCCTCAAAACACTTTCCCTCTATACTCTCACTCTTATCTCACTCCGTCCCTCAACAGAAGAGTTAGTCTTATTATCAGCCCGCTATAAATAAAGCTGCTTTCATCTATGGGTAACAAAGATGAGTTTAATTTAGGAGAGCTCTAATTGGTATTCAACAGACCGTGGCTACATGGAATCGAAGCGTCGTGTTTGAGGAGAGACTGTAAATGAGGCATAACATTAAATCATGTGTGCAATTTTTTGCTCTGATTGCAGATCATAACTCTGTGTTTCAATGTAACGTAAGCATTAAAAATGGTAATATTTTATAAGTAGTCCTGTATAAACAGAAGGCGGGAAATTAAACAGAAATACAGGACAATACACATTACTCACAATATCTGTATTCTCTTAATATTTAATAATAAAAAATCCTTTTGGCACAATTAGAAGAACAATTTGCCAGTATTGGAAGAAGTGCTCATATATTAAAGGAAAATTACCTATTTAATAATGTAGTAACACACCATCTTTAGAAGTCCTGCATTCAAAATCCTAGTTAAGTTGAAGTACAGAAGTATTATCAGCTAAAGACACTTGAAGTATCAAAAGTGAGATTGCTTAGTTTATAGACTATTAGGGATATATCAAGTTTACATTATTATAATGTTATTAGTGATGAATGAAGGGAATACAATGATACGCTAATTTCTTTTAATTACATTTTTTAATCTTGTGAAATATTGAAATTTTTTACCTTCAACCATATACAGTTGAAACTACCTGGGAAGTTTGGAGGGGAAGTTCAGTCACATCAAAATCATGTTTTTTTTGTAATAGGTTGCGAGCAAAAAAGATTGCAACACACCAGTTTAACCCATAACAATAACAATGCCCGATATTTTATAGGTTCATCATTTGTTTTTATTTTTGTTAAATTCTATTCAGAAAAGTAACTAGTCAGTAAAGCAGTAATAGTAATGGAGCAAAACGTAAAGTACAAATATAAAGTAGTATTGCCACCAATGATACTAGTTTATTTATTTAATCTATTTGCTTCTATACACATTGAGCTGGTAGGAAAGCATGATGAGCATGTGTAGTTGTGTAGATCTGAAGGTGATCCGATGTGATCTTAGAATATCCAGATAAAGCAGATTTATTGTATCTCTCTGAATATGCTTGACAGGCGGCAGTCACAAGTTCTGGAGATCAATCGGTACAGTATTTTAATTTCTTTTTCCTCTTCAGTCCCCATCACGACCCCCCTGTATGGCATGTGCGCCATTATGGCAAGAGGCACCTCCTTAGACAGATAATGATGTCATAGACACTTTAGCAATGGGTGGGTTTTTAGGCATAGAAGTGAGAGAAAACATGTTTTACAAATAAAAGGCACTGTAGCTTGCACAACATAATTGTGATCATAAAGCATGTTCATCGGGCCATAAAGAGGTTTCCTTTATCTTCAAGCATGCTAAACCAGTAAATTCCCCAAAGTATGCTCCATGTGAACTTTTTGAAGTTTGATCCACCATGAACATTTGTTTCCCCTCCATCCAGCGATTAATTTCACAGTCTGCCCTTGTTCAAGCATTACTTCCCCAGCTTCTCCTCCTCCATCCCTCTCTGCTGTCTATTCTTAGTTTAAAACCCTTTGATGAGAAACGCCTCAAAAATACTTTATTGTTCTGTACATCTTCCTATGTTCTCACTGTCATATGATTGGTGACTGTCCAAGCAGGGAAAAGAGGTATGTAGTAAAGTTGAATGAGAAATTCCCATAATGCTTTGTGCATGTCCAATAGATGCCACGTCTCCTTAACCCCTCAGCATCAGTACACTCCCTCAGGATTGTTCCCTTGACACGGTTGCATTGTTACAGTGCTAAAGTCTGTCTGGCTGAACACTGGGTCTGCCCTAAAGCTTTCAGGGTCCTGTATGTGTCCCTCAACCTCTATCAAAGGTTGGACGCCACTCCTTCTGGCGACTTTTGAGCACCCCCCCCTTCATCTGTCGGAAACTTTTCCAGTCTTCCCATTTAATCCCCCCCGGTCCGCAATAAGAGTATCTCTCCTTGAATGCGATGGAGAAGAGCTTTGTTTGCTGCCTGTTTCTAGAACTGTCAAGCATTTTAAAATGTTGGGAGTGGGCAGGTAAGTAGGCAGGTAAGTCAGGGTTTCACTGCAATTGTGATGGCGAAGCAAAATGAGAAAATAACAGACACATTGTAAAAAATAAAGCATGCAGCATAATTTAGAAAGATCAAGCTTAGTTTATTGAACTTGGCAACATGTTAGTTTGAATGATAAGCAAATAAGCCAAGCCAAGACTGCCAGCAAAGCAACTAGCGTACTAGGGAGAGCAAATCCTGACTGCTAGAAAACGGTCAGCTGAGTCTCAGACTTATTTAACTAATTGGAACGGATGCACTCCAACTCAAGAGATGCTGTGTGCTGCAGTCTTTGGTGTGCCTACTAGAAGATGTGCATGAGTCACATTCACATCTAGGATGGAGCTATGGGTTTGTCAGTGATGTGAATGGTGGAACCCCTCATCTCTTAGCTTGCATGGAGCTCCACATTTGCATGAGAAAATCACCTTTCCCTAATATCTATAGATTCTGTCATGAATATAACAAGGCACGGACATGCAATCCTGCTGTGTGATTATTTTGCTACACATAAACTAATTTACGATTAATCCCACTTCTAAATCCTTATCAATAAGAACTGTTAATCTCAAAGTATGCAATTGGAAAAACACACACAATACACACATAATTCAGACAGGTGTAGCCTTTCCTTTCTGTGAAAACTGTATTTGAAAGGAGTCCACATACATCACAAGACAGTTACTCAGTATTCATTAGAGTGAGATAGATAAGAAGATAGATACCAATTTTAGAACTATTAGTTTTGTATGAAGTCATAGCCAGCACCTGGCTGGCTTAGCCTGGAAGCAAGGGGAAACCACAAGCTGGCCTGTGTCCAAAGGTGAAACAAAATCCACCTAGCAGCTCACTAATTAAGAACGTTCTAGCAACTGTGGTGACTCCTGGAAGTCACTGAGCACATTACCCCTCGTTAAACCACAATGTGCTATTTATACACTTTGGTTTTAATGGATCAAACAAACCAGATACAACGTTTATTAATGAGCTTCAGAGGTGCTGGTCGGATCTTTATGTTTTTTTAACTATAGACAGAGCCAGGTTGTTCTGTTCCCCCCTCTTTCCTGCTAACGGACTGCTGGTTATAGCTTCATAATGGGACAAACGAGAGAGGTCAATCTTCTCATCTAACTTCCAGCAAGAATACAAATGAGCATATTTCACACTATTCTATTCCTTTGAGATAGATTACCATAGAGCATACAGAACTCTCAAGGTATTTTCTTTTAAGAACCAACGAGCTCCAGTTGTGTGTATTATTCCCTCCTTCCATGAACTTTTTTATTGTGTCCTTACATCTCTTAAGTGGAGCCCTTTGTTCACCTGTTTTTCCTCCCCCCTGCTGTGTCTGTAGGCGTTTGCATGGTGGACAGACCTCATGGTGGAGCATGCAGAGAACTTCCTGGCCCTCTATGCCATCGACATGGATGCTGCTCTCGAGATCCAGTCCCCTGAGAGCTGGGACAGCTTCCCCCTCTTCCAGCTTCTCAATGACTTCCTCCGAAACGACTGTAAGCTCCCATATTATTTTAGACACTTTGGTTATTTTTATGTTTAAACAAAGAGACTAATGTTCTTCTGTCAATGACTCTTTTTTTCTCTTTTTTGAATGCAGATCATCTGTGCAATGGAAAGTTCCACAAACACCTTCAGGATCTGTATGCTCCTCTGGTGGTTAGATATGTGGATCTGATGGAGTCCTCCATAGCACAGTCAATTCACAAGGGCTTTGAGCGAGAGTCCTGGGAGCCTGTAAAGTAAGGAGCTGCCGTCTTTATAGCGAGGCTGTAGGTTGGTTGGAAATGGAAGGCTTTTATATTCAGATGTGAGACTGGCTGTGTGGAGGCTGACGAATCTGAGAGAGCAGCTGTAATGTTCACCCAGGCTTCCTGTAGGTTCACTTTTAAAGAACGAGCCATGAGTGGGATGATAACCTATTTTCCCTCTGAAATAATTGGGTTATTTATTCTGAAAATAGTCTTTGACTAATGTATGTGTCTTACCAAGTTCTCTCTGACACATTCGGGTCAGGGCAACACCTAATATCCCTGTTGTTTTGTTTTGTGGACTAACCTTCATAATGTGTGCTTTGACATGTTGCCAGAAACAAAAGGCCTCCAGTCTATTATATTGCTGTTATAATGTATTAGTTGTGGTGTTCACACTTTTGCTTTTGCATTTTGTATTGCAAATATTATATTTAAGATGTATTAAGGGATTCTTTTTTTCTTGGTCTTTATTTGTGTTTATTCTTTTCATTATTAAGTTGCTTCTTCTTCTCGCTGCATTTAATACAGTATTTGTGTGCATCCTGAGACCTCTTTACGACTGAAGGTCTTTGTATAATGTACGTCTTTGACAATTACTGTTGGTCTTGTTTATGTGTGCCACTGTCTTATTACCTAATTTCAGATTTTACGTTACTTTTATGATGAGTGTTACATGGCTTTTTTTCTTTTTGTCTGTCTTTTCTGCAGGAGTTTAACAAGTAATCTGCCCAATGTGAATCTACCAAATGTGAACCTCCAAATTCCCAAAGTACCAAATCTGCCAGTGCCAGTAGCAGGACTATCAGTTAACCTTCCACAAATGCCTAGCTTTTCTACCCCGTCATGGATGGCTGCAATATATGACTCAGAGTGTGTATTCAACTAGTTTGATTTAGAAATATTAAGCAAGCAGAGACTGCCTTGGTATGAAGATGCCCTCCGCCAAAGATCATTCAACATTTTTTAAAACGTTTCAAGTAAAGACACATTTCTTCTGTATGAGACGTACTTGAGATCAATCAATAGTTTCCTGGATGTTTTCTCTCATTTAAATATATATAACATGGCGTCCATGTTCATGCCAAGGGCACTCTGAGAGATGTTAGAGTAGATGGGGTTCTGCTTTCTAAAATGAGAAACACTCTCATTTGTCTCAACATGCATGCTGTTGAGCTGAGGTGTGGAGATACAGGCCAAAACAAACAAACAAACACAACAAAATACATTAATAAAATAAAATTATATATATATATATATATATATATATATATATATATATATATATATTATTACACACACGCACACACACACGCACACACATTCGTCAAGTTCTCAGTTATAAACATGTATCTCCCCAGAGTTGTTGTCCACAGACATTTCCTTTAGTGATTCTTAGCGCACTGTAGATTGTAAATGGCCGTAGATTCATCCCTGACCTTGACCACCTGCCAGTAGTCTGATTGGGAGGGAAGATAATGGGTTGGATTGGGGATGATAGTGCGGAGAGACTAGGCGACTGGTGTTCAGATCTCTACCTCTCCGCTTTATCACCTACCCTCCCTACTCCACATCTTTCCTGCAGCTTTTTCCCAATGAATTCTACAGGATGCCCTAAAGGTCTGCATGGTTTATTTAATACTTCTTCCAGGGGCCCCACCAGCCTGGAGACATGGATGTTGAGAGAGGGCCTGTGATAAAGGAGAATCAATTTGGAGAATCTTTTTTGTGGGAAAATAACTTGGCCTATGAATGCCGTTTGTACATGCCCTCACTCACTTTTCCATTCCCCATCTCCTTTGTCTTGACACAGTGTGATTAGCAGCTGTGTCTGCAGTGACTTTGCCTGCATGTGGCCACTTCACATCCCAGTCAATAATCACACTCTACAGCATGGTTATTGAGTTGTTACAGTAAACCCTGCCCACTCTTTTCCCCCATACACTGACTGTCCACAAACACCTGTATTGAGGCAGATATTTCGACAAACCAGTCAGTATATGGTCGGAGTATAGTTTGACACTGTTAAGGTGTGGAGGAACAGCATCCTCCTCTGCACCTGCCACAGCAACCCCACCCCCATCCCCTTTCCAGCAGGATGACGTTTGCCCTCTGACCTGTGTGTGTGTGTGTGTGTGTGTGTGTGTGTGTGTGTGTGTGTGTGTGTGTGTGTGTGTCTGTGTGTGTGTTTGGGTCGATGGTAGTAATGGCTCCGGAACGTCGGAGGACCTCTTCTGGAAGCTGGACGCCCTCCAGACTTTCATCAGAGACCTACATTGGCCTGAGGAGGAGTTCGCCAAACACCTCGAGAGTCGCATCCAGCTTATGTCAAGCAACATGATTGAGAACTGCGTCAAGCGGTGCGTTTGTGTGTCCCTGCATGAGAAATAGAGGGATTGACAGACACAGAAATACTAAGAATGAGTTCTTTACTGAATATTTTATATAATAGTGGGTGTAAATATTTTTACTTGCATTGCAGCACGAGGATGGCATTTGAGTCCAAGCTGACAAAAAGCAGCAAGTCTACAGATTTCCGCATTTCTCCAACATTATGCACCATGTTCAACGTGATGGTGGATGCCAAGGACCAATCAGCTAAATTGTGCGCAATGGAGATGGGCCAAGAGGTAAAAAATTGCACATGGGATACAGACTGCTTGTTAATAAATAACAATTAGTTTGTGTAGTTTGTATCTGTCACACTGATGTTCTGTTAAAATGTATCTTGGCAGAAACAGTACCACACCCAAATAGACGAACTGATTGAGGAGAGTGTGAAAGACATGATCCAGTTTCTGGTTGCAAAGGTACGACTCTATAGCAACTATGAAAATAAATCTATTATGTATTATATTATTTGTTTGTACAAGTTAAGATAGTTAGAAGTCTGTCTGCGGGTCGGTCCGGTATTTAATGAATTTTGTCATGATCCCCAGAGGAATCCTAATGACGTTGGGGACCCCTGAATTTTCACCTTGTGGCAAATGTCTCAATGTCTACAATATCACTAAATTGTGGGAGGACAGTCAAGGTTTCCAGATGAGGAATCATGTTACTTTCATTAAAAGTTCTATGAAATTTGCTACACTTGGTTTATGACTAAATAGCCACAAAACTCACAAAAATCACCCTCAGCTGGTCTTTGTGTTTATTGCTTATTATCAAATGCTCAACTAAAGGGGTGAACATGATAGAAACATAGTATCTTCTTAACATCAGAATGTTACCGGTGTCATTGTAATCATGCATAACATCCAAACTATTATAGCAGTGCTGCTAGCATGGATGTACTGTATGCCTTGTGAAATTGTTGAATGAAACTTGTTATTTCTCATGTTTCTCAGTTTGTCGTCATTCTGGAGAGCGTGTTGGCAAAGATTTCCAGATATGATGAAGGCACCCTGTTCTCTTCATTCCTCTCATTCACGGTGAGACAAAACTTCTCTTTATTCAGTCCTGTGTTGCCCCATTGACCCTAATGGACTGGTTCAGTTATATTTCGGGCTGGTTATTGAACATTAATAGAAATGTGCCCAGCGAGTCCTGTAGTTCCTAAAGCTGGCATTGAAGGCTTCCTCAGATTTTGTACTGTTCTGTACTTTTTCTTTGATCAGACAGTTCCTGTCTTAAATTTGTTTCATTTTTAGACCATATTTTACAACAAGAGGGGATTTGTTGAAAGACATGTTTATATCTTTCATAGTAAGCTATTGTTAAAGTACTGCTAAAACTTATATATCTGCACTAGAATTGAAACATGTAAGACATTTAAATTAAATAAAAACAGCCCAAATTGTATTAATATGAATACAAATGTTCTTAAACAAACTCTCAACCTGTCTTTGCCAATTTTGTTCTGATTTCAGGTGAAAGCTGCCTCTAAATATGTGGATGTACCTGTAAGTGCAATTACACCCTACCTCCCTGTGTGCTCGTGAGCTACTGTGTGTTTACTTACAGTTGAACAAGCTACTTTTTGTATTAATCATCAACAATGTTTCTTTTCTGCCTTTTTTGATTACAGTCATTTGCCAGTGTTTGCGTATTCCTCTCCTGAGGCCCGACACTGTTCTGTTTCTGTTTTACAGAAACCTGGGATGGACGTGGCCGATGGCTACGTGACCTTTGTGCGCCACTCTCAGGATATACTTCGTGATAAGGTCAATGAGGAGGTGTATATAGAAAGGTTATTTGATGTAAGTAAGATGCCGTCTCCTCCTTACAAGAAGGGAGGGGCCTTCCAAAATGTGGCAAAACAACAGGGCAGAGAGGGATAAGTCCCATTTTGAGAGCAGGAAATGTATTTTGGCCTGGCAGACGAGGCTTTTCTGATCTTCTACCCCTCTTTACTTTTCTCTTTCATTCTTACTTTCTGTCCCTCTTAACCTTAGCTGCTGCCCTCTGTATTATGGTGTGCATTGCCACAGTGCTTTTGGGCTTTTGTGTATTAAAAAAAACACTTTTATTTACAAAGAGTCCATAAAAGCATCCTCAAAAAAGGATTATCTAAAACAGTGCTCTCTGGAAAGGACAGAACTATCCGATAGTGATCATATACCAACACACCAACTTATATATTTTTTAGCTCACCATTGCTTTCAGATACTTCACACTTGAAGCATGTCAGCCCACTAAGTAAATGACACTCAGCCCTCTTGGTCTCAGTCCACAGTGGAGCACCCATGCACATTTATATGTGAACTGAAAATGCTGGGTGAAGGTTGTACTGCTGGATGGGCCAGGGTGACATAATGATGTCAAACTCTGAGGCTGACATGTCGTATACCCTTGGTCTGTTAGAGCTGTGGTTCCTAGCCTGGGGATTAAGGCCCTACTATTTTCCTTTTTTCCAAAATGTGAGCTTTCAGCACCCTGTTGCACCAGTTTGAGTATAAAGTATAATGTTTTACACTCACTCTTGTATGTTTGCAGTATCTGAATTTACATCAGCATAACATAATGAAAACATAGCAGCAGAGCATGATGTTTTACCTATTTATTAATCATTCTGTTTAAATGGGAGAGAAAGCCACTACCAAGTAGTGACAAACGTTACGAGACATATACTGTTTAATTTAGGAGGAAGTAATCTATGTTTTCCTATTTGCAATAACATAATATATGATATAACACATATTTGTCCTCATTATTAACATTTAAAAAACATATTGATTGCTAAGGATGAGCCAGGTTGCTGGATGTCACATAAATAGCAAAGGGTCATAATAAACAAAAACAAAAATCCGCCTCCTCCATGACAAAACATTTCAACTGCTTCTCCCATCATCGTCTGTAGTTAATGAGGAGCAATGATTGGTAACTAATTTGATGAACAATTATTACGTGAAAATTAGATTTTTCAAGCAAAAAAGACCTTATATTACTAAATTAATGCTCTGGGGGAATGTACTGCTCTTCCTGGTGCAACAGCTCACAGTTAATAATACACATCATGTGTTATGGGTTTTATGAGTAAGCACAATATGGCTGTAAAAGGTTAGGAACCATTGTGTTAGAGGGTGAAGAGAGCACTGTCTTACAAAAACATAATCCTAACAGGATACATTGACAATGTCTCCTCCATGTGTGATTCAAACGACACATAATGCTGTGATGTGTGTGTGTGTTTCATGTCATTCAGAAACTATTTGTACAGACCTGTGTCTCTACAGGTGTGTTACGGCTTTATGTGTTTGATTCTCAGTTCTGTGAGGTAGTGATGTGAAGTTTTTATGTCTGAGAGGTACTCAGAAGTCTCCCTTTGGTCATATGTTTTTTTTGTGTTTGGCTGTAGAAGCAGGAGTCTTGTGCCAGATAAATATATTTTTTTTCTGTTTGTTTTGGAGTGAGCGGTGATGGTGTTGTGAAGTGGGTCTGCTTTTGTCTTTGAGGTCCACACTAGCTCCCCTGTCTGCGTCTGTGTGTTAGTTTTTCTTGTGTGGAGTTTTCCCCCTCGTGTCCTCTGTGTGGCCCCAAAGTGCACCAAAATCCTACTCACTACTGTCATGTTAAATTCTTCTAAGAGATTTCTCAAGCTGTGAATGTTTCACTTTCAGCATTTTAAACTATAATTTGAGTTCAAGGATGTCTGTTTTTCTATTTCATTTGAATGCATTTCCATCCATCCATTTGCATGCATGTGGAAATCAGTTCCTTGATGTTGCATAGGCTCTACTTTATCTCTCTTTCTTTCACTAATTAATTTCAATCCTTTTTATCTGCTCTTTTCTGATTAACACCATTCCTGCTGCCTTCTCTATTTTAAAAAAAGTGGCACTTATCTCTAGTGTTGCGTTGCGTTGTTTTATCACATTATGTTGGTTGGCATGATTTTAGAGTCAAATAATCTTCCTGTGTACATCTTCTAGCATGACCCTCCTTCTCAGAGTTCTGCCTCATTTGCACATAGAGCAGTCTTCCTTAGCACGTACTCTGCCACCTACCCACCTGCGAGGTCTGCATGCACTGCACGCTCAACTCGACTGTGAAGTGGACAGGCATCTGCATATCCGGCCTCAAGTTCAAACCTTTCAACCATTCACCTAAACTTCATCTAAAAAAACGTAGACTCAAAACTAAATCTCAACAACCAAACAAATGAAAAACCTCCCACTTCTAATTCGGGTCAAATAAACCTTTTTCTGTGCTTCTGCCTATACTCACATGTTTAAAGTTGGCTTCTTTATCTTGAAATTGGAGGTGTGACAACTGTTGCTATTAGATTTGCGTGCTGTTCTCTTGTAACTTTAAACTTTGAACAGTCTGGAAAACCGCCACCCAAAGTAATATAGAGAAAAGGTACAAGAAAATAGCACCGCTGCTCCCTGCCTGCTAACCATTTACTCACTCATTCTATTTTTCTTTTGCTAATGAACGCGTGTCAAAACTATAATTTCAATTCCCCATACAGTAGTAGTTTGCTATCTTCAGTGTAGGGTATTTAAATGCAGCTCTGCGTTTCTACTTGAATAAATTATAAATAAAGGCTAAGTAATTGCCTTCAATAATTAATGGGCCATGCAGCGTTTACAAAATATTGACATGTGGAACATTTCTTTTAAAAAATGTTGAAGGGTAATTACAGTTCGAGACAGATAGCTCTGTCAATGCTTTATGCTTTATTTATCTCCTCGGTTTCATCATTTTCTTCAAGTAGCAAATAGCATTAGTGCTCTGAGTAAATGTATCTTATATTCAGCTCTTTAGAGTGCTATATATACAGTGTGTGTGGATGTCACACTCATGATGTGCCTGTGTGTGTGTTGACAACATTAACACAGTAAGGGTCATGTTCAAGAAAGTTTCAACTTACTTTAGGAAATATTATTTAATTAGATAATTATTTTCTTTATGTTCAAATTGTAATTGGGCCAATTTGCATGTGTAATTCTTAAATATCTCAGTGAATATTATAGATAGGTCTGTGTTCATTGTATATGTAAAGGCCCTGAAAAACTGTTTTCTCAATCAGTTTCTTACTATGAGCGAGACAGAAATAGTTTGACCTTTTGGGAAATATGCTTATTGATATATACCACTGCCCTGCCTGTCTGCTCAATGTGAAGCTTGGACCAGGTGAAAGTTAGCTCAGCAAAGACTGGAAACTGTGGGAAACAGCTCACCTGGTAACACCTCTAAAGTTCACTAATAAAACGTTATAACTTGTTTCTTTAGTTTAAGTTGTTCAAAAACTAAAGAGTAAAAACGAGAATTCAACATGATGGAGGTCGGGGGCGTAGCAGTAACTTCATGAAGTGTCTTCCTTCAAGTTTGTACAAATCTTACAGACAGGTGTTGTGTTTATAGGTGACAGAAGCCGGCTACTGGTTTCCTCCAGGAAACTGGCTGCTGGCTGTAGCTTTGTACTTAGCTTACAGACATGAGAGTGGTATTGATCTCTGAATTTAAAACCGGGCAAAAAGTGAATTGGCGAACATTTAATCTTGATGCTTATTTAGTCATTTCTATTTAAATGTATATATTTGTTTGCTTTAAAAGCACTACTAGATAAAGGCCGAGGGAAATCATAGTCTAGAAATATTAGTTATTTTTTTCTTAAATTTGAATTGCATGATAAAAAGAAAAAATTGTTTATTTTGAACATGACGTCATTCCTACATTAATGTTAATGCCTGTTAACTTCTTAACTTCTGGTTACTTCTGAAATGCAGGAATGTCAGTCTTGTGAAGTCAGATAGAGACTTAACCCTAAACCTTACCAACTGGTGTATATACTGTTCACATGGGATACGTGACACATGGTTTAAAGCTGATAGCAGGTTCTATTTTAAGTGATGCTTCAATGCACACTATGACGCTTGAATGTTATTTTCATATACTGTATGTGTTTAGTTGTAGTTCTTTATGTTGTCGTAAAGGTTAGTTTTATGCTATGATACCTTGAGTATGTGTGTGAGTGTGTGTTTTGCTGGAGAGTGTTGTGTTTATGTGTTTCAGCAATGGTACACCGCAACCATGAACCTGCTGGGGACCTGGCTCACTGAACGCATGGAACAGCAGCTCCACGTCTACCAGCTAAAAATCCTCATCAGGATTACAAAGGTATGACAAACACCCGTCGGGATGATGAATCACCCAGAATTACTTGTGTCCATGCTTTGCTTATGTATCTCTGTCCTTTTTTAGAAAAAGTACCGGGACTTTCGCCTGCAGGGTGTCCTCGACTCCACCCTGAACAGTAAGATGTACGACACAGTGCGCAACAGGCTGACCATCGAGGAGGCCACTGCTTCAGTGAGGGAAGGAGGCATGCAGGGCATCTCCATGAAGGACAGCGATGAGGAGGATGAAGACGACGACTAGAGCCCGTACACTGACACTCCAACCCTCGCCCCTGAACCCCTTCACCCCCGACCCCTTTCACACTTTTGACTTTAGCCTGGTTACCGATGCATGTACCAACTCAGATAGCCACTCTAGGACCTCTTTGTCAGCTCGAAATGCCTACGAAGGGACTATTAACTATAAAAAAAAAAATAGTACTTATACTGAGGAAAATTTAAATAAAAATGTTAAAAAATATCCATAATTGGCAGTTTAGCTGTCATGATAAAGATAGCACCTATCTTTGATTCATTCATTTCTAAATTCATTTCTATGTGTTACTAAGCAATATGGAGAACCATTTGTTTGACGATGTTGAGTGAGATTAATAGGTGTGTCCCTGTCCAATGCAAACCTATATGGCGCTTCTTTGTCGTATTCTACATTCATTAATGGTACATTGTCGTGATGATGAGTGTGTGGACCCGTTTCTTTGTCTTGTCTGTTTTTAAGTGAATGCCAACTGCTTCAAACTGAAAATAAACCTCTGTATTTGTTTACGGCTGTTACAGATACACTGTTGTCCACTCACTGTTTTTAACATTAACAGTAAGTCCAGACCTGCATTTTTATCATGTGTCAATGCTATGTGATCTTATCTCAATTACTAATTAGACACGGTTCAATGGGACTCATGAACTTCAACGAGTTGGTATTCTAGAGATGCAATATTCTCATAGGTCCATTTTGATAACTTGGGAGATTCTATTTTTATTTCAACATTAAAAGGCCTTGAAACAGGTTATATTTTAATTGAGTTGCACTTTTACAGAGAAAAGAGCAAAAATATTTTTTTTTTTATTAAAAAAAAAAAAAGTTGGTCTGTCTTTGTTCTGTAATTGTGTAGAATGAGATGTCTGGCATTTGTTTGGGTCTCACTGTTGTTTTGTATATATTATATAAATATATATATAAATATAAAATGCTGTACATTGCATTCTGAGCCATCGCTGCATGCCTGTGGGTTCCCACCCTCCCTAAACGCTTTCTGTTTTCTGTGTGAATTAGCTGGTGGATTCATTCTTGCTTTTGCCTTATGAAAGCCAACAGTTGTAATATGCAAGAGCTGTTGCCTCTAAATAAAAATTACTGTACATGTGCATCTGCTGTCATGTTTACCAGCTGCATATCCACCTGATACACAATTATAGACACACTGAACAGTACTTTAAGTGTTGCTTTGGCAGTGGTGGAAGGTAACTAAGTACATTTACTCTATATATTTTAGGTACGCAGTCTACTTCATCTTGCGGACAATTTTGTCAAGTTTCAACACAGACATGATATTTTTAGATTCACTGTGACAAATTCATTCTGAGGACATCATTACATCGTGAAAAATTGGCTGCTTAGTTAGCCATAGAACATAGTATTGTTGTCTGTACACCACTCTTCACTAAAAACATTCATGAAAATATTTATTGTCTCTGTAACTGAGCAGGAACTGCTTCCCCTGTTCTTTATGGACCTGCTTGTTATTTAAAGACTTATGGAGGATACGCCCTATGAGGATAGGCTGGAGGAAAACAATGGAAATAACTGGAGTCTCTTGTGACTTATGAGGTCAGCAGAGGCTGAATGGAAATACAAACAAATACTCGGCCAGCTTGGCTGTTAGGAGCGAACAATTTCCCAAAGGTCAAATTCACCCGAAAGATGCTTGGCAAACGTGAACGATTATTTTGAGAAATAACAACTTCATTAGTGATAATAAACATGATACTACTCACAATTAATGTCCGATTGTAAAGTTTAAGAAAAGTTTAAAAGCTACTTGCAGTTAAATGACAAATCGATAGTCTGTCGCTCGTTTCCCTTGCTGTGTGTTATTGTACAGACATCATACATCATTTTGTTGATATATTTTCTTTTACTTAAATTTGGTTTGTTAAGGTAATAAATCTCTGCGAGTGTAACGTGTTCAGCATCATTTTTGTCATTCTCACATTTGTAACTATACGGTTAGCAGAATTGGCTGTTTACTCAATGATAAATAGTTTCTACATGGCTAATTAGCCTGCCATTTCCTATCATTCCATATCATTTCATATCATTGTGATTACTGTAATAATTCTCGACCATATTACACACACAATGTCCTTTTGGTACCTCACACTGTGCCAGTTGTTTGTAAAATATACTTTTTGGAGAGGTCTGTGTGTGACAGGGCTGTAGTTAAGACCAACTTAATCAAGTCCAAGTCATGTCCAAGACCAGGTCCAGTCCAGTCTGAGTCTGTAGATCATGTCCAAAGGCAGTCAAGACCATGTCAAGACAGATTCAGATTCTTTCAAGACCACGAAAGGTATTTCATGTTCTTGAGCTTTGTCTTTCTAATGCTCATCATCCCATCTGTTATTTAGATGATATCCTACACCAGATCCCAATATCGCAGAAATAGGCCATTTGGTGTTTCATAAAAACTAATAAAAAAAAAACGAATTGAAAACTCTTTGTATAGTTTTTTTTTTTTTAAATAAATGGAATAGTACGTTTAAAAAAATAATAGTCATAGTTTATGATGTCTATAAAAATCATTTTAATCTCATAGTCTCAAAAAAGTAATTAAAAGTCATAGTATAGAATGACTTTTTAATTACTTTGTATGTCGGAAATAGTCATAAAAAACCCATAGTATAGTATTCCCAAAAAAAGTCATAGTATAGTATTCCCCCCCAAAAAGTCATAGTATAGAATGTCAAAAACCTTTTTTTAATGCTTTTATGGTTTGACGAAAAACTCAGCATCGTATTTAAAAGAACAACATTGAAAGTCATACTATAGAGTGTCTAAAAAAACTCATTTAAAACTCAGAGTATAGAATGTCGAAAGAAGTCATAAAAAAGCCAAAGTTTATCATATTGAAAAATTGGAAAAATTAGTATAGTACCGGTTGAAAATAGTCATTATAAGGCCATAGTATATCCAGTCCTAGGTTAAATAGCCATGGTATAGTAAAACATCATAAAAAGTAAAACTATAGTATGTCAAAAAATGCTTAAAAAAGTAGGTGGACAAAAATCATAAGATATTATTATCATAGTATAGGTAGTAAAAAAAAGACCAAATATAATATGTCGAAAAAAGTTGTAGAACACAATGTTGAAAAAGTCCTAACAAAGTCATAATAAAGTATTCTTGAAAGAAATATTGTGTATTGAAGAAAGTCTTAAAAAAAGACAGAGAATACTAGGTCAAAAAGTCATAAAAAGCCATTAATAGAAAAAAAAGTTAAATTGCATGACTAATATGTCTATGACATATTATACCATGAATAACTAATATAATCATATTTTCTGTCAAAAAATATAGTATGTCAAAAAAATTGTCAAAGAACAGTACATCATGAAAATGACATGAAATGTCATAGTCCAGTATGTACAAATCTGTATAACATTAAAACATGGTGGTAGTATATTTTATAGTAGAGATTGGAGTGTCTATGTTTTAATATTGAAAGGGGAGATACATATTGGAAATGTTGAACTCTTTACAGTTTAAAGGGGTTTAAAAATATGTTTTAATATAATGCCAAATATAGTGCTACATTTATTTTGCACACTTATTCATATGTTAACATAAAAAAGGCATTTTACACCTTAGTTTACACATATTGCTTTACAATGTTGTTTATTGTTTATCAATTTGCTTGCCTTAACTTTGCCAGCATACATTATCACCTCCAGTGAAAGTACATTTATTGTGAAAAGAAGTCTGTGTGAAATTTCTTCCTATGAAAACGCTTTTCATCAGTTTAAGTGAAAACCCCTCCATGTAATACAGATGCTGTGCACCCAAACCCAAACTTTATTTCATGAATAGCAATACAGTTTACCTATTAAATAACACTATTACACTATAATATGATATATGACAGCATCATAGAAATATATGGCTATGATAGTATCATATAAACATGTGATATGATGGACAAAACCATTTTATTTTTTATTTAAGTTACAAAATAGACTTCACTACCAACCTGGCAGAAATGCACTGAGGCGAACACACTGGATCCCTGGACCATCGAGGAAATGTCTGATTTAAATATCAGCATGGACCTCAGAGGGGCAGGTATGACTGTGGGGAATTTGCTGTAAGGATTTGGATAGTAAATTTCCCAAAAAGTACAATCTTTTACAGGGCCACTATACAAACCAAATCTTTATATGAAAATATAAACTTCTATGATCACAAAGATTACATTAAAGTTGAAGATAATTGTTTTTTGAAGCAATCGTGTGCCACCACAGTACTCCACGAGCATAGAAATATCAAACAGAAAGGACGTTGGAATCCATACAAAAAGAAAAACATTTTTTTTTGTTGCAGAGCTAAGTGATCAGCAATCTGGACTTCTGTCTCCAAATGTTGGAGAGGTTTTACTGAATTTAGCAAACTTCCCTTTGTCAGAGAAGTGGGTGTTTACATAATTTCTTCTTTTTTTTTTAACCAGAGAGTACATCACAGAGTATGAGGATACACATAAATCAATCAAGAGAGAGGGATGTTCAGGGTTGAAAAGGGCTTGGAATTAATAGTCACAAAATGGTGGCGAGACAGAATATCAGCCCAAATAAAATATATTTTACAGTTAGATTTTTTAAATCTTGTACTCTGGTTATTTACTGTGAGGTGAGTTCCTGAGGCAGGAACAGAAGCATGCTTAACTCTTGTTCACTTCACACCTCTGACACCGGTAATCTGCACTGAAAGAGTTAACCATTTTAATTTTAAATTCTAGTTGATTAAATAGATCTCAAGACAAAACCACTTACATGTCGCAAACTAGAACCACATCTTTGGTTACAAATAAAGCATCACTCCCCCCCCCCAACAAGAAACCACAGTGCCTATTAGAAAGTATTCACCTCCTATTCATCTTTTTATGTTTTGTGTATTTCTAACTTTAAGTCACAGTGGATGTAATTAGGATTTATTTTCTACACTGATAAAAAAAAAAGCTACAAACTAAGTAAGACTTAAAACAATAGATTGCACAAATATTCAGTCCTTTACTATGAGATCTAAATCAGCACTGGTGCAGCCGCTTTTTTACAAGTTGAATGGAGATCACCTGTGTGTAAACCAGTGACAGTTATTTTAAGCAAACTAAATACATATCCATATATACTATGGATCCAACAGCTATAAAGTCAATTTCCCAGCAAAAACCACACCATGAAAACAAATAAATCTGAGTTTACAGAAGAGTGATAAACTGGGGAAGGACATACGAACGTTTCCAAGGCACTGGATATCCCTAATATGATCATAAAAATGTAAGGAGTATGGCACAATTCTAAAAATCTGCCTGTGTTGAGAAGGGCAACAAGTGAGACCATAAAGAGGTCCCAGGAGTGTAAGCAAAACATGGAACATCGGCAGAAAGACAGCATCCTCATCATGAGGCCTGGTGGACGCTTCTCTCCAACAGGTAGTAAAATACAAAGCAATATTGGAGGAAACCCTGGTTCTCTGTCAGAGAACTGCAATATTACATTTTTTAATGTAATATTTCAAATATGAAGCCACAGCTACATAGGAATGTCTTTAAAAAACATAATGATAATGTTATAGAGAGATCTAGTCGAGTCAAAGACCTCAGTTAGATCCAGAGACACTTTGCTGTGGAGAATGTGATAAACTGCATACATTTTAAGATGTACAAAGCTATCCACATAGTCACTGTAATACTGCCAATGTGTGTTTAATATTAATATATATATATATATATATATATATATATATATATATATAAATCAATGTGGGGTTTTCTATTTGTAATGAAATTAAATAGATTTGTAGACATTTGTGTCCCCTTAAACATTACCGTCATTTCTTCCATTGATTGGCAACAAAACATAAATCATAATTCCATCCACTGCAATTTAATGTTATGAAACTATAAAGTTTGTGTGGGATGAATACTTTTTGTAGACATTGTACTGTGTCAATATGGATACCCACTACACAAGCTTTGACAGTTGAGGTTTAAGAAGCTGGAAAAAAAATCATAAAACATGAATCTATGCCCTGCTATTGGACAAAAAGGCAAGAGCACTAAAAAAGCAAACATTGGTTGGCTATTTGGACAATATATGAATATTAAGCAGGTAAAAGTCTCTTAGCATGTTTTAAAGAGCTTTAACCGGGTGGAGCGGAGCCTCAAAACAGTTTGTTTTATTGAGGTGACAAAGTGACAAAATGCGTGCTGGGCTACATTATAATGTGATGTTTTAGTTTTGAGAAATTACTGAAAGTGGATCGCTTTAACTCATCCTGGTCTTCATGCTTCAGGCTTGTCTCAATGCGGTCCAAAGATCTCGGTTGTGTCCTGATGCCACGATTTAACTGTGAAACGTCTTCACTCACTGGATATAGGCAGTAACACTGATAGTATAGTGCAAACTGGACAGAGTTGCTTTTTCCTCACGTCAACTTAAACAGGTGCAAACGCTCAGCAGGATAACATTTAAAACAAGAAATAAATGACAAAAACATAAATATCAAAAACTTTTATCAGTATAAAAAGTAATAAGGTTATTCATTTAATCAATAGTCTGGCAAAAAAGGCCTCAGAAAAGTTCTCGGGTTTTTACAAATTAAGTGCCTGTGAGAACTTCCTCAGACGAGCGACTCCATGCTCTCGGCGGGGTCCGACTCGTCTGCAATCACCACCACCCCATTAGTGTCCATGTGCATGGGGCTCAGGCAAAACTCTCTGTTACTGACCAGGCTGAGCATGGCTTTGTAAAGGTACTGGTACTCTTCCTGTGCACAAGAACACAAACACACAATAAGTTTACATTACAGATCACATCCTGGAACAGAACTCTGAAAAGATTGTGACATTTCTTCAACCAACATTTTTGATGCAAACATTGAATGAAATGACTGATGTGAAAGGCAGTAATGAACCAACTCTGCACCTCTCTGGACCATTTGGGTCTCTTTTAGCTCATTGTTTTGGTTTTACATCAACATTAGTGGATGGTTTGGTGTGAACAAAACTCACTGCCCCCAGCACTGAATGGAAGAAGAGGAAGTTACCAAGTGCCCGGTGAACGAAGTGGAGCATTTCACAGATAAAGCCCCAGATATTTTCGTCAAAAGTTGATCTGAACTGAATATTGGATTTATGTTCAACAGTTGTAGAAAAACGTGACTTCAAATGAATGCTAACAATGCTCTGTGTCTACTGGATGAAAAGTGGGCTTGTTTGCCAATATGTCAGCCATACAAATTTAAGCTAGTGACGGTGGTTGCTGTGCTGTGTTTTTCTGCATGCTACTAACAGCCTTAAATGTTGCTTAAAGCAGTAGTAATTTCATTTGTTGGCCCCTTGGGGGAAGCAGAACAAGCTTTAAAACACAAAGTTGATGTATTATTATCTGATGAACTTAGACTTACAATATCAGTGAAGACTCCCGGCCTCATGAGATTGATCATCTTAGCCACCTGATAGATGTCGACAACCCCTTCGTTCTCCAGCTGCTGGGACAGGGTGGTGAGGGCGCAGAGCATGCCCGCTGACACAGCTCCATACCTGTGGGGAAATGTTCAAATTCAGCTCTGTCGGACAGGTTTGTGTCTAAAATGTATTCCTGTTCAGTTGTTCTTAAACATTGTTAAATCACACCTGCTAAATCCTACGCAGTGGTTCTCAAACAGTGGGATGGGGGGAAGAAAATATTCTCTGCATTTTACCCATCCTTTGTAATTAAGGAGCAGTGTGCTGCTGTTGCGTCTCTCAAAACAGAATACAGACCTCAGCTCAACATTGAGCATGAATTGAGAGTGGCCGTATAAAATCTACAACCTAAAATCTGAAAATATTTGTAGAGGAAAGCAGCTCATTGCAGCCACTAATACTGATACAACGTGATGGCTCACACATCAGCATCATTTTGTTTTGCACAGGTTGAATGTTATTGTTATTATCTTGAAAATATATTTAGTGCGAAACAGGTTATTTGCAGCCACAATAGGTAATATCTTTTGCCAAATATTAGTTAATTTTGCATACATTTTGTGTTGTTCTAACAAAGTGATTGCACATGTTATTAGTTTTTGTTTGATGGAGAAATCAGGTTTAATTTTCTTTATTCTATTATTTGAAAAAGCACAGATGGAGGATTCACAAAAAGTTGGACCATTTTGTTACAATTTTGTTGGGGTGGTGGGGCTCGAACATTTTTCTTCCTCCAAAGTGTGTTTGTTTGTGTTTGTTTGTTTTCTTGTATGTAGTTTTAGTCTTTAGATCCCATCATCAATAACTAACTGCAGACTGAAGTAATACTATATTCTGTCACAAACAAGTAATTGTCGATAAAACACACCTTAGAGTATATGAAAAGGTAAAATGTGTGAGGTAAGCAGCTACTTCCACACAGATTGTTAGCAATTAGCTACCCATCACATTAGCATCTGGTGTAAGTAGCTGGGGAGACAGAGCGGCCTGTTATTTAGTCTGTGGCCAATTCTGATACAGCTCTTGGTAAATGAGGGATGAAGTGTGATTGATTATTAGGGCCTTCAGTGTCGGAGACTATTCCATTAGCTGATGCTTTCAGTAACAGCAGCTGATGTGCTGAAGGCACAGAGGTCTGCAGGAAAGACATCAGCTGGGAACAGTTGTGGAAATTGTTATGGTTGCCTGGTTTCTAAAAGACGTCAGATTAGTACTTATGATTATCTTGGTAGATGCCAGTAGATTCTCAGTGCTGGCATACACCAGAGGACCCTCAAACCTGATGCAATGGAGAGCACTCCACATTAAGTGGCTTGTTTTCCATCCTACTAGTGCAAGGGCAAAATTATAAAATGGACAAATCAAATGTAATTAAAGGTCTCATGATTATATGTCTTTCACTCGGCTCATATTCAGATTTCTAGTGCAGATCGTGTGTGTCATTGTGTGTCTGCAACTTCTGAGTCCTTAAAATACAGATCAAGCATTAAAACAAAAAGTAGAGACCATCTGGCGATGAGAACACACCAGGGCCGTAAAGTGGGGAGGCCTCCGCACTCCCACTTCCCGTGCTGAAATCCCTCCAGCTAGACCTCCGTCACTGGTTCTAAGTGCTTTGACACAAACACCGAAGTTAAAGCGCTGTGGCCCTCCCCCGCCTCCACAACATCTCCACAACCATCCTCTATCTCCCCTACCCGACATTGGTTGATATCTTTTGGGTCCGGACTACAAGGTTAATGACACCACTGATTATCTCCAGGAACAGTCGGGGCCCTGTATGAAGTTAGCCTTCTTAATTCCTGTCCTGACTTATCGAAAAGGAAAGGTCAGGCTGCGAAGAAACATTAGTAAATCTGCAAATTTATCCAATTTAACATTCATTCCTCGTCAGCCTGTCCAAAGAAATAGGGCAAATATAGTTTTAAACGAATTAAACTTAGCTTTATTAAATGTCAGGTCTCTGTCAGGAAAAACATTTTTAATCAATGATTTCATTATTAGGCACAAACTTGATTTTTTTTTTTTTTTTTGAAGCAACACCTCCCAACTTCAGTTTCATGAGTGAAACAAGAGTGCATAAGAAAGGAGGTGGAGTTGCTATTTTATATAATGAGTCTCTTCAATGCAAGCAGATGTTTTTTGGTCATTTTACTTCCTTTGAATATGTGGCTCTCAATTCCACGCAAGTTTTATTCCTCAACATTTACAGACCACCTAAATACTGTGTAACCTTCTTTGATGAGTTTACTGAACTGCTGTCTATAATCTGTATTGATTTTGATTGTGTTGTCATTGTTGGTGATTTTAATATCCATGTTGATAATCCCCAGGACAGAGGGTCTATAGAGCTATGTGGTGTCCTTGATAACTATGATCTGACTCAGCATGTAACAGGTCCCACCCACAATAGGGGGCACACTCTAGACCTAATCATCACCAAAGGTCTGGACATTTCCAAGGTTGCTGTGACGGATGTTGCACTCTCTGATCATTCCTGTGTTTTCTTTGAGAGTGCAATCTCCCTGCACACAAATGTCCAAACCAAGGTTGTGACAAAGCGTTACATCACTGAAAACACCAGTGAACTATTTATTCAGAAATTCTGCTCCACACCAGGCCTCTCTTGCATCTCAGTCAATGAGCTTGTGGATGGCTTCAATTCTAAAGTTAAAAATGTTATTGACGCCATTGCACCCACTAAGGTGAAGGTTGTCTTGGGTAAGAAAAGATCCCCTTGGAGAAATGCCACACTGGTCAGAATAGAGAAAAGAGAGTGTCAGAAAGCTGAACGCAGGTGGCGAAAAACTAATCTCCAGGTTCACTGTGGTATCTATAAAGAGAGACTTCACAATTATAATTTGGAACTTAGAAATGTAAGACAGGCCTTCTTCTCTGACATCATAACCAAAAACAAAAACAATACACGCGCCTTATTTGCTACCGTGGACAGGCTAACAAACCCTCCGGTGTCGGTAACGGATACGCTCCAATCCACCTGGGCATGCAATCAATTTGCCTCCTATTTTGCTGATAAAATTCAGAAAATTAGACAAGCACTTCGGTGGCTCCACACCAACCACAGGATATGTGTTGTCCCCATCTTTAAATAGCATCTATTCAAATATCATGACACAATTTCACTCAATTAACCAAAGAAGCCTAGAAGACATTATACAACATCTGAACACATCCTCCTGCTGCTTGGATATTCTACCAACACACTTTTTCAAAAATATTTCACACTGCATGACCGCTGATCTTTTACAAATTGTAAACACATCCCTTCTCTCAGGTGTCTTCCCACAAGCCCTAAAAACTGCAGTTATTAAACCACTCCTAAAGAAAGCTAGTTTAGACACCGATATATTGAAAAACTATAGACCAATATCAAACCTCCCATTCTTAAGTAAAATAATGGAAAAAGCGGTTTTTCAACAGCTGAACAACTTCTTGGCCAAAAATAACTGTTTCGATGTCTTCCAGTCCGGCTTTTGTCAGCACCACAGTACTGAAACTGCTCTTGTTAAGGTTTTCAACGACATCCACTTAAACACAGACAGTGGCAGAATCTCAGTCTTAGTATTACTGGATCTCAGTGCTGCATTCGACACGGTTGATCATGACATACTACTAGACAGACTGAAAGTCTGGGTAGGACTCTCTGGCGCAGCACTTAACTGGTTTGAATCCTACTTGAAGGACCGACAATACTTTGTGTCGGTAGCTAATTACACATCAGATCTGACTAGGATGACATGTGGTGTTCCCCAAGGTTCAATACTGGGGCCTCTTCTGTTCAACATCTACATGCTTCCACTGGCTCAGATTATGAAAAACAACAAAGTGTGTTATCATAATTATGCAGATGACACACAACTCTACATAACTATATCACCAGGGGACTATAGTCCCATACAAGGGCTGGCTAAATGCATTGAAGAAATCAATAACTGGATGTGCCAGAATTTTCTTCAATTAAATCAAGATAAAACAGAAGTAATTGTTTTTGGTACTATGGACGAACGATTGAAAGTCAGCGCTCAGCTTCAATCACTAATGTTAAAAACCTCAAACCAAGCCAGAAATCTAGGTGTAGTTATGGATTCAGACCTCAACCTGAACAGCCATATCAAGACAATTACAAAATCAGCCTACTACCACCTGAAGAATATATCAAGGGTTAGAGGACTTATGTCTCAACAGGATCTGGAGAAACTTGTCCATGCATTTATCTTCAGTAGACTTGACTACTGTAACGGTGTATTCACAGGCCTCTGTAAAAAGTCAATCAGAAAGCTGCAGCTGATTCAGAACGCTGCAGCTCGAGTCCTCACTAAGACCAGGAAAGTGGATCACATCACTCCAGTTCTGAGGTCTTTGCACTGGCTCCCTGCCAAACAAAGAATTGACTTTAAAATCCTGCTGCTGGTTTATAAAGCACTGAATGGTTTAGGGCCTAAGTATGTTTGTGATCTGCTGCTACCTTATGAACCATCCCGGCCACTCAGGTCGTCTGGGACGGGTCTACTTTCTGTTCCAAGAGTCAGAACTAAACATGGAGAAGCAGCGTTCAGCTTTTCTGCTCCACATATCTGGAACAAGGTCCCTGAAAGCTGCAGGTCTGCTGAGACCCTCAGCTCCTTTAAGTCCACATTGAAGACTTTTCTGTTTGCTGCTGCCTTTAACTGAACCAGATTCAATTACTGCATCTCACTACTGCATTTTATTTCTTAAACTGCACTGCAACTTTTATTCAACTTTTATTTTTTAAGTTGCTTTTTCTACTTTTATTTTGTTTTTTGACTTTTTTAATGTTTTACTGTTTTAATGTTTTCTTAACTGTTTTTAAATCTGCATTATGTTTTGATGCTTTTAATGGTTTTATGTGAAGCACTTTGAATCGCCTTGTTGTTGAAATGTGCTATACAAATAAACTTGCCTTGCCTTGCCTTGCCAATGGCCCCTTCCTCAATTTCTGACCACCCTGCCTCCAGCACCCTTACTTGAACTACACCCATCTTCTAATTCAGCCTTCATTTTGATCTCAACTACACACTGGCAGTTTTGTGATTGCATCTTGCAAGGTCGTGACACTATTGCATTGTCAAATTCTAGACAACACCTAGACTCACAAGGTGAAAACAATGATAGCGGACAATGGACTAGTCTATGACTGGATCTCTGGTACAAGTAGACTTTCCCTATGGTGACAGAGGACAATATAGAGATAAACACTTACTCATCATGCACAATGGTGGGCCCATCTCGAGTCATGGCCTCCTCCTTGATGACACTGATGAGCTCGAAGGTACTGCTTAGAGGAGCATCGGGGTTGGGCCATTTAGGGCACTGAAAATGTCTCACCTCCAGAACGTAGTCGTCCTGTGACACAGAGGAGTCGGAGTGTCACACATACACACGTGACATGGCATTTCAAACAAAACACCAGCAATGGCCAAGAACACCTGACTTGTGATGATTCGTGTCACAGCAATCTACGTACGGCCATGAGGAAGAAGAAGAGAGGAGAAGGAGAGCTCCAGGTACCTGTGTGGCCTCGAGGATAAAGTCGTGGATGATGATCTGCTCCTCGTTGGAGAGGCACAGTCTGTCCTTACTGATGAGTGTGACGGTAAAGGCTATGCAGTTCATGGCCTCCTCCCGACTCGGCCAATAGACAAATTCATCCTCAGCCTGCAAAGAAAGAAAGACAAAAAAGAGTTAAACAAAGTCTGTTACACTACATTTATTCATGAATTATATAGATCATTCTTTGTTTCACTGGTTGAGCTGTCATTATGCTTTTCGTCTATTTGTAAATTACATTACAGTCTTGTCCTTAATTAGACATTCTACATCTAATGGGCAAACAAAAAAATAAAGACTACAAGTAAATTGTGATGTTTTAGGGTAACTTACCAGACCCTGGTTGTCAGCCAACATGACAATAATTTGAGCATTATGGTCCCAAATCATCCTCCAGAAATCTGTGGTGGTGTGGGGCAAAGGATGCTGGGTAACGATGAACTCATTACTCCTGAAGTAACCCTGAGGTGACAGATGTGAGCTGTTAGTATTTCTAAAGCTCAGCGCTTTCATACTGATGGATGACCGTAAAAACTGACAGACTTATCTGATCATTTTCTAAGAAATTGTCATCAATATTTGTAAGACTTGACAATATAGTTCTTCAATAAAAAAAACAAAAGTGAGCAAGGATGATGAAGCTGGATTATTAAACTGTACCATTACGTAGGACGCATTAATGTAATCTGTTCCTTTCATTCCAGGCAGAGTGGTGAGTCCGACCCTTGCTCGCTCCGCTGAAGAGAGGCAGAGATTGAAAAAAAAGAAGAAAAAAACATTAAATCACAAACCCAGGCCTCTATGGTATCGCACCGGCTGATAATGCAGACATTCATTACCAGGCCTCGCTGTTGCTATAGCAACAAGTAAGTCCTTTTCCCTGTCAGGGTCGCAGAGAATGCATAGAAAGATTAACTTATATGATTATGGAAATAGATTATACATTTGGAACAAGGATTGTCTTTAATAATACAGACTGAAAAAACGGAAAATGTAAAAATACTACATGCCGAGTCTCATTTCCTTACATTTCTAAAAATGAAAGCAAAGTAGCCAACAGCAGAACATATTATATTTGTAGAAATGCTTTTAATGGTGTCCACATTCTCAATAACTTCCTATGTAAACTCATTACAACCGGCTCTCTTGACACCCGTGAGTGCAGACTCCAGCAGCTTCACATGTTCAACATGACCTCTGTTCTCCAAAAACCTCAGCTCAACTGCGCCGGGGTAAAAGATAAGATACTCACAGGGAACCACTGAGGAATTGCGGTTCTTCTCCTTGTTGCAGTCTTTGTGGGCACTAAAGCACTCCACAAAGCGTGCGTTGCACTGAGTCAACAGCTGGTGAGACAGAAAGCAAAGCCCAGAAGATCACAAATCAGATTTAAGTCCTGAAAGTCACAGTACATTAAAATCAGGAGATACAATGTTGTTTGGACAACCAAGGATTAAGTCTTACACATTAATAATGAACATGTGAGGATTGGCAGGAAGGGACATTGTGACATTATTATTAGTTTTCCTCTCCTGATCGTTCATCAAGCTTTGCAAAAGGCAGCTGGGGTGACAGACATGACTTTAGTACAGCCAACATCATCTTGCTAACAAGCTTCTGATCCAAAGACAGCCTTGATTTCAGCTGGCGGTGGTGACACTGCTGATGGTGACAGCTCATCTAAACGTACCAGTGAGACTCCCAGAAGATTTTACTCACCCTGAACTGCTTCTCCAGCAACGTGCGGCCTGTCGAATTGGGCGTGAGGATGCTGTTGACATAACTATGCAGCTGCCAAGCGGGTACCTCTGTCTCTCTACTCATGATGGTCTCCATTAGAGCATCGTGGATGAAAACATACTGTTCCTGAGGGGAGACAGAGGATATTGAGATGGAATGAGTTTGAAATGCATAATGTATGTGACAAAATAATAATACAAAAAAAAAAAAAAAAAATATATATATATATATATATATATATATATATATATATATATATATATATATATATATATATATATATATATATATATATAAAACCCTATGAAAAAAGACTACTGTGTTGATAACTGGCATTAGGAAATAAAACAATTGGGAAACATGTCTTTGTGAAAGAAAAATGTAAAACATTGTCACCAAAATGACTTTACTGAAGTAAATGTAGCAATAGCACAGTATAGAAATACTCAGTGCTGCATTCACACCGTGCATTGGACATTCTACTCAAGTAAAAGTACATCAAGCATCAGAAGCAAAATAAACTTAAGAGTACCAAATGGAGGTGCTCATTTGGGAATTCTGGATGCTTTAATGAAGTCAGCATTACTTCAATATTGAGGCTGATAAAACCGATGAGGCTCATTTTCATTACTTTATATACTGTTATGTAGCTAAATAAAACATAAAAAATAAATAAAACTCAGTAGTTAATTATATTTTGTATTCATGAATTGAACCTGTAAATTAACAAGTAACTAAACCAAACTATTGGATTAGAATTAAAAACAGTTTGGAAGTTGGAAGGCTATTTTAACTTTATCGCAGTAACAGAGCTGTCTGTGGACAGACCCTGATGGTATGTGTAGGAGGACACAGAAACAACGTCAATCCTACATCAGTTATAGAATCAAATACATAACTGTGCCCTGAGGACAGTCAGTATAGACATTCGTCTTTTTTGTGGCGAGTGTAAAAAACTTTCTGATATGTCTTAAATTGTGTGATATAAACCTCAGCCCACAGTATCAAACTCAACAGCTTTTATAACTCTATTTAATCACAAATTTGAATGTAAAAAGAAGGAATCCAGTTTCACAAAATAAGGGATTATTTCGGGGATCTTACCTCAGTCTGAACTAGGTAGTTGCGTTGTGTGCGGATATGTTTGAGAAAATCCAGGACGCTGACTGTGCTTTTGTCCTTGATCTGTTGTAGCATGCTGTCGATGACAATGTATGTTCCTGTGCGCCCAACCCCTGCACTGAGGAGCAGAGCATAAAACAATATGAGCATAATGGCAGGTTCATAAAGGGAGCTGTTAACGAAGTGAGCACATATGAGGCTCTAGCACTCAAAAGCAACATTCATTTAGCACAGGAGCTCGGTGATACTGTGAGTACCGTACCTGCAGTGCACCAGGACCGGGCCCATGTCTGCAGCGCGAGCCGCTGATGAGCGGTTGATGAAGGTGAGGACGGGGAGGGTGTACTCTGGTACTCCCATGTCAGGCCACTGCGTGTAGTGATACTGAACAACGATGCGCTCATTTAGCTTCCCTTTTGGGTTCCCCTTCTGACCCTGCAACATGAGAGCAGATGTGTGACCATGGTGAGTGTACAATGCAGACTATTCATTTACTGTACCTGGAAGATATTATCATGGGCCCAACATAAAAGTAGTTAAATACCACAAAGTTAAATACCACAACAATACAACAATGTACCTTTAATTACAAAATGTGTTTTTTTTTACCAGTATGTCTGTATTAAAAAAAACAAAGCCATACCTCTAAATGGTTAGAACAAAAGTTAAACTATTTACAAATGACTAAAGTCTTTACTAGCTAAGACATACATC
The DNA here is from genome assembly GCF_910589615.1 of Taurulus bubalis. Taxonomy (NCBI): domain Eukaryota; kingdom Metazoa; phylum Chordata; class Actinopteri; order Perciformes; family Cottidae; genus Taurulus; species Taurulus bubalis. The sequence continues at coordinate 13,445,295 of NC_136593.1, read as the reverse complement.
ATACATTTTCATGGTGCAACCCGGTTCAGTAAATCACTAGTTTGAATCTAATATAAAAAGGACTTTACACACAAACTTACCTGAAGCAACCTGATACATTTTTTTTAAATATAATTCAAACAAAACAGAGTGTGACTTTTAGTTACCTTTTTAACTTTAGTGTTCCTTATAAGGAAACGTCGCAGTGTGTAGCAGGCGTGCACTTTGGTGCATTTCGGCGTCACCACAATGTTTCCATACTGCTCGCTGTTCTCCGTTGGCCAATACTGGTCACATTTCCTCTGAAGGACACAACAGACACAATACATGAAATACCAAATACTGGAAGGGATTTGTTTTATATTTTTACTCCTGCAAATTACTTTAAAGTGAACCTACTCTCCCTTTCTCCACCAGGTTTGTGATCATGATGATGATTCCTGTGTTCTGCTCCCACACCATCCTCCAAAAGTCCTCGAATGTAGACTTGAGAGGTCCCTGAGCAGCGATATAAGCTCTGGGCCGGTTGTAGCCCTAAAAAAGGAGAGTGTTGGAATATATTTACCATCAATAGTCCACAACCTCTGATATAAGTAATAGGACTCGTTTACTGACACAGGTAGATCATGAAATCTACTCCTTCAGCTGACAGAAATTGTAAATATTCATACATTAATCAATATTCTTAAAATAGATACACAATTGTTATTGCTCTGTCTGTCGCTGATATGATTTTGATACCCAAATCAATATTCTAAACAAATAACGAAGTCAGCATTTTTAACTGTTTAGCACACAACACAAGACAGGAATTGTCTTTGTTGCAGATGAATTTCACAACCTTTCTAAAACAAAACATAAATAAAAGAAAGAAAACTAGTCACTAACATCCACGTAGTTGGCATTGATGTAATCCGAATGTTTGGCATCTTTCCCCGCCAGAGCTCGTAATTTCACCCTGCTGTGGTCATCTAGAGAGATAATTGATATATTTGTCAGAATGATAACATGTTGTGAACGGATTATTGGACTGTGCAGCAGTAGACATCATAATCAGATTGTACAGCTGACTCACAGGCCACAATGTTGATGTATCGGTTTTTGTGCTTGTTGTCGGGATGATTTGAGTGTTCTGCAGTGATTTTCAGGTCTGCTGTGGAGCGTTGGACCTCCTGGAGAGAGAAGATATACAGAGATGGATTTTTATTAAACAAGGGGGAAAGATGTAATGTAATTACCCTCGCTAACGGTTACAGTGTTTTTATAGAAACAAAGTAAAACTCAGATTTAAATTTTTCTTCAAAAGGAAATGATTCTTCTTGCAAACTTGCTTCCTGCATAAGGAGCTCAGGATTAACTGCAAAGCATAACCACTGGCAGGGATTCAGTGCCTCGGTCAAGGACACTTCAGAGGAGCAGATGCTTTCTGCCACTGGGGCTTGAACTCAGGGCTCCAGTGATGCAGCCCTCATCTCCTCTTCCTCACAACACCACGCCTAAAATCCATTTTCCAACACAGCTTCATTGCAAAGCATTGGGAAATTATGTACACAGGCTTCACATCAAATGACCCCAATTAGAAATAATCCTCTGGGGGCAAAACTTTTGCCTTGTTTCTTAACCTGGTTACACAGAGAATGTGTTCCCATCCAGTCAACCAGCAGGCAGACCTTCTTTAATTAACCCCCGTCTCTCTTTGATCTTTCTCTCCGTCTCTTTCACAACCATCTGCTCAAAAGTAGTAACCCTGCACACAAGCACAAACACATACAATAATCTCTAGCCAGTGTTCAGAACGAGGCCCACTTGCAGCCATTGTGTTCACAGTAGAGGGGGAGATCAACAGCGCTGAATAGTCTATCAGTGCTTACTGAACCACAGAAAAAAAGAGAAAAGTACCTCTTTGTTTTCTGCAACTGTATGGTGCTTTCACACATCACAGCATGTTTGGTTCAGTTCAAAGTAAAATGGGCACTTCGGTTCGTTAAAGGTCCAATGTGTAGGATTTAGGGGTGTCTAGTAGCGGGTATGGATTAAAATAGCCATGACTATGCTGTCACCTGAGAATCGTTGTGTTTTCATTGCACCGCCATGTTTCTACAGTAGCCCAGACCGGACAAACCAAACACTCGCTCGAGACACGCTTGTGGTATTTAGTTTGTTTCAATCTCCAACCTCACCACAACCTCATGCTACTAAAATAATACACACTGGACCTTGAAGGCTGCTGTGAAAGCTGTAATTGGAACTTTGGACCAAACAACCAAACCGAGAACACCGGAAAAGGAGGTTATTTTTAGTTTATCTCCAAGCAGAGGCTTGGTTGTGGTGGGAAAAGAAAACAGAACAACCATTGGATGTTAATGTTCAATCAGTGCTGATAGTTCATTTTACTAAACACTAATTAATTAATCTGCTGATTGTGAACTGTCACGAAAACAATCCAGCCACAAAAGATTTAGTGAAACTCATGACATGTACAAACCAGCAACACCATTTATGACAATGTTCATTATCAATCGTTTCTTTATGAGCTCTTTAAGACACTCAGGAGCATAAATAAACACCTATGGTACAGTTAAGTGATGCATGACTTAATCTACTGCCTATTTCTTTTGCTTTGTACGGAACCATCTTTTCTTTTTTTTTACTCCAATGTAAAACCACCATTAGTTATACAACAAATGTTAACAATGCATCAAAACGGATAATTATTGAAGTGAGGTTAAACATGTACCTCAAAATCCTCAGAAAAACCTTGCAGGTTGTTCTTGTAGAGCTCCATGATGTGTTTAATAAACTGCTTCACAGGGATGGCATCCATGTCGTCTGCAGGACAAACAGAACAGTTAGCAAAGTGTCCATTAGTGTGTGTGTGTGTGTGTGTGTGTGTGTGTGTGTGTGTGTGTGTGTGTGTGTGTGTGTGTGTGTGTGTGTGTGTGTGTGTGGTTCGTAGTGCATTACTAGGGTTTATTTCTAGCCAACATTCTGAGAATGTGTGTACATGTGTAAATGTTTTTGCAATACTTGGTAACCAATGTGATTGACCTTTTATTATTTGATTATTATTCTAATGCAACCAGGCACAAATGTTAAAATTAAATGTAAAAGGAAAGAACCTCTCTGACAAATATTTAGATTTGGTATTTCGAGCATTTATAGGCAAGAGCATCTGTCTCATCTGAGTCAAATCAGCCCTAAATCACACAGGAGGCATCTTTGACAAGGCTGATCACCATCACATTGGGACAATGGGGCAGGGGACCCAGCTGTCATTGCTGCTGATACTCTCAAATATCTTAACTACTACACCCTCACAGCTGGGGCTTTTAGGGCTCTTACTTGCTTCAGTGGTTACACAGCGTAGAGGTTCATTCTGGATTGTTAATCTGTTCATTTATCAGAATGTCCTCCTCTCTATTAGTGTCAAGAGTCACTGATCAGTCTAATCAGTTCATCCGAAGGGTTCTGGTTGAAATGTGGCTTTAGGGGCTAGAAATTGAAATGAAGTAAGGCTGATTAGGCCTTACATTTGTTCTTTTCTTTAACTGTACAGAGGTATGTTCACATGTATTCTTGCATGTCCCATAATATCCCTGCAATATAAATGCTTCTAACAACGAACCCATCCTGTCATTTTGTACTTAAAACATTACAATTCCGACAAATATCCATTAAGATCAGTGATCTAAATTCTGAGCCTGTGAAGCCACTGTTCTATGAAATTCATTTTCTTGCACATTTTCAACTTCAATCAAGCACATGGTCAGTCATGCAGAATATATGTGCTGGAAGAAAATTGCCATAGTTTCTTTGGAGGAAAGCAGAAAAGGGGAAGAATCGAGAAAGGCACAAAGAATGAAAAAGACAACCAATAAAAGCCTAATGAATGTGGAGTCAATACTGGCATCTACTGAGCTCTTTAACTGTGATATCACAGCCCTGAAATGTCCCCGAGCTGTGAAAGCCGTAAAGTCTGATATTGACTAGCTGCCACTGCGCTGCCGCCTGGGGCATTAAAGGCGAAAAAAGGCCAGTTATACAATTCCGACAGTCTCAGAGTCATGTAAATTACTAGAAACTGTGCGAAAAGAGAAAACCATTTGAAAACAGTTGATGGTGGTTTGTGGATGTGTCCTTTATCAACAAGCATATATCACTTAAAGTCAATCCAGATCACTTTTACATGTTTAATTTCAGTCTTAAAAATCTCACTTTTTTGTAAACAGCTAATATTAATCTTTTTTGTCCATGTAGAGACCCACAGTCCTGTTATTTAAAACATACTTTAAGCCTTTAAATGCCTATGCATTAATTTAAGCTTAATATTTCATCTGTTTATTTATTTCAGCTGTTTCTTGTATTACTTTTAGCTAGCTATTTTAAACATCTATCAGTTACTTTCAACTAACTTTTTTTTTTTACTATTTAACCATCACTTGTATCTATCTATCTATGTTGGCCATTCATCATATCCATTTATTACTTTAAATTAGCAAACTGTTTCAACTTCTTTGCTTGTTTGTTCACTTTTAAACATTCTTAAACAATGTGTTCTGTATTGTAGACTTTATATGAGGATGCAGGTTTATGTATTCCATTGTAATTTCTATTTGTTCCAATTTCTTGAGTTATTCCATAAATCGGCAAAGCAACTGCAGTATACAAGTACCACACATGTACCATATAAAAAGTGACATTAGTTGGGAATCAGTGATCAAGAAAACTGAGTATAATGAAAGAAATATGACTCACCTGGTATAGGGATGATTGGTATATTCTCATTGGCCACTACCCGTGGAGAGCTGCTTTCCTCCACATAGAAGTGAGCTGTCTGGAAAAACCTCCTACAGGGACACAGAGCGAAGAACACTCATATGCCACAGTGAAGTCTATTAGGGAGTCGTTATCACACTGTGCTCAGAGCCGGTCTGTCTACAACATCATCTACAAGTTGAATATTGTAGAATGACACGGTGGGGAACGACAGAAAACCGCTAATGAAAACCCCAGAGTGAGTGGGACACAGCTGATCGCACATGGAGCAGCTTCTGGAAACAGTCTTAGTGGGGAAAGGTAAACAACTCGCAGCAACACAGAGCAGCGGCAAATTTAGCTCTTTACTCAAACGGAAAACAACTTATCCGAACACAGATTCTCTCTTGAGGTCAACATACACCTCTTTCAAAAAATCCCACTCCACTTGAGGACACTGAAATCAACTCAATTTTATTTTCTGGAGAATAAGTGTGTGATTGCTGCCAGTAGATGATGCTCAATGCACCAATGTTCAAATTAAAACTTATATTGGGAAAATGTCATCATCGAGACCAGGTGAAACTTTTGACATTTGCTAACTTATTTCCCCTTGGGGATGAATAAAGTATACATCTATATCTATCTTATGCAGAGGGATAACATGTTTGTGCAGCTTCTTGCATATTTTTAGTTTTACACAGTTCATTAAAAGTTTACAGACGGAAAAACTGTAAAACTTGTAATATCAATGTTGAAGGCAGCCATGCTTTTTAGAGAATATCTAACTCAACTGTCTGTGGATATTACAGTTTTGTAAAAAGATAAATTATTTTTCGGCTAAAACATTCCACATTGAAGATGTCCTTCCCCAATTGAGCACAACACACATTATTATTACGATGTTGTCTAAATAAAATAAATGAATAAAAACAATCTGGTTCTTAATTTTTTTTCCTGAAAAACAAAGACTGTTTGTCAGTGATTGTTTTTTAGGTCCTGAACTTGCACAGCTCCTCTCCCTCCTTATTCACAGACAATGTATACGAATAAATGCACATACAAGACTTGTATGTAAGACGTGTTTCAACCCAGTGCCAGCATTTCCCAGGTTTAATCCTACCTGTACTTGACGCAGAGGAAAGAGCAGATGCTTGTCATTCTTCAAGAGAGTTAAAGCAAAGCATAGAGAGGGACGATACAAATGGCTGAATTGTATTTAAAAAATATAGAAAGAGAGAGGGAAAGAGAGAGGAAAAGAGAGAAAGACTGAAAGGGGAGGGTGAAAAACAAAAAGGGATGGGAGCCCCCTTCTGGCTTACGTCACCGTCACAGCCTCCCAATCCAATGGCCCCCCTGTGGGTGCAGATGTGGTGCGGCTAACTAAACAGCATAGTCGACACCCCCTCTCTTGTTCTCTTCCATGATCTTGCTTTTGGGGGAATGCGACTGGGATGAAATAGGCTTTCTGCATGGATGTCAGTGGAGAGGTGCATCCCATTCAACACCGGTGTCAGCAGCAATGAGTCACTAACAACTGTTTTTCTCAGTTGAACATCTGCTGGTTTTCAACAAACACCTCGAGCCTATGAGGTGTCCAGATGTGCACTGTAAGCAATTAATTCCATTGTAGACTAACTGTGAAAATGAACCAGCTAAAAATAGGACAAGGCAATTCATCTTCAAAAGATGCACAACTGAATACATTTTAAATAAAAAATGTAAATGATGGATTGTGATATTAAGTTGCTAATGACCAAAACATCTGTGAGCAGAGAAACATACCGGCTGTAATAGCTGCACTGTCACCAAGAGAGACTAGGCAGAGCTTGAAGAGTGAAGCGAGTGTGAATGGCTTGATTTCATCTTTCATCATGGTCTTTTCCCCAGAGGAAGCAAGCATTGTCTGTGAACTGTCAAGAGTTGTCACAATAACAGCTGCGATAGCCATTTCTAATCTCAAAGCTGCCCCTGCTCTTCTACTCAAATACCACAACTCTCAGTAATCTGTCCACTGACTGAATCTGCTACAGTCGTCTTGCTTTCAACGGCCTGTTTTTGAACACCTCTACGGAGCCGATAACCAGGCTGTTATTTATACCACACTCCTGTATTGTCTGACACCACAAAATGCCACAGTACGGTTTTGTTGGCCCATAAATTTGCTGCAGACACACTTAGAAAAATGTCATTCGAGAAATAATTTATGAAATGCAACTAACACATTTCAAGTAGAAATAAATCTCCGGCTGTAAATAAAGAAAATGCTACCCAACCAGAAACAGACCTTTTGCAGACAGTAAATATGCATGGGACCAGCTGAGGATATGGTCCATAGTGCTATCTGTAACTCATTAACCATCCCCCATGGTCTGGTCTGTGTAATTTCAGGGGCTCCAATAGCGTTGCTGGAAATTAGCCCAGCAGATGAAGACACAGCTGGGACCCCTGCTGGCTCTGCCGTGCCTCCAGGTCTCCTGACCCTCACCCAGGTGGGTGATGGGCCTGATTTACGACACCCAGGCATGAAAGCAGTCTCGCTACTAGACTGTTTAAGTTTGACGCGCACCCATGCATGCATGTGCATAAAACAGACACATCCAAACTAGACGGGTCTGAATGTGGAGCAGACTGACTGGAAAATTCAGACATGCATGTAGGCTTGTCAGATAACTAATGTGAGATTTATGGGAGGGGCCAGTGTGGGTTAGAGACAGCTAGTTTTTCATACTGAGGAAGGCATCAGTGATGCCCTTATTAAGATGAGGCATTTCTGTATGTATGAGCACTTCATGTAATGACAGAGCACATATGACGCCTATTTTAAAATCTTTACACTGGTTATGTCTTCTCTGGTTATCTTTTATTGTTTTAAAAAGGCACTACGAACCAGTAAGGCTCCCCAGATCCTCTGGTTTCTATCTAAACACATTTGGTGAAGCTGGTTTTAGCTACGATGCTCTAAACTGTTGGAACAGCTTTCAGGGGAACTAAGAAAATATCAATACTTTTAGTTTATGGTTTCTATTATTATTAAATAAATGGTTTATTTGATAAGGGTACAGTGCACATTAATAAAAACAGTTCAGTAAATACAGCAGAGTAAGCCAAGAGGCTATTTTCATCTGTAGTCCCGAGAATATTGCTTATTAGTCTCTTCATCTTCTCTCCATTTTCATCGTGTCAATCATTTGTAAAGCACTTTGAGTTGTTATGTTTGAAAGGTGCTATATGAATACAACTTAATTGATTGATGGATTTTAATTGTTTTACCAAACTTTAAGACCTACAATGCCCCATCTGAAATGACATTTGGTACCCTGAACTCACCTCCAGTAGATCATCACAATCAGCAGCATTATGAGGCAGAGCAGAGTGAGAGCAGACACCACAACCAAGGGGACGATCCACACCATCCTGCCTATCCCCGGGTGAGGGGTCCGGGTCACGTTGGACAAAATGGTCCTGTCTGGAACGCAACACAGGCACATAAATACACGTTTAAACATATTCTACTGAACTACACTAGCTCATTTGCCAACTTTAAAGTGCCTATGTGCAGGACCGTTATCAAATCATAGCATGTTTCAAATGACTCCGATGGAAAACGTTTTTTGGTGGCAAGTAAAATGAGATACACTTTGTGAAAATTGGCGCTTTATTTCGTGTCTCCAGGTCAGATCCGTGAGTGGAGCGGAGGGGTGTATTAGCATACAGGGTCAAGCTCCCACTGTGAGTAGTCAGAAATGGTTTAATTCTTTCACCATAATTCATTATATATCTAATGTAAACCTGCACCTTAATATTTAGAGATTCATATTTATTCAAATATACCTTTGATGAATAACAAACCCATAGGTCTTTCATGGTAAATCACACTAACATTATTACCAACATCTAATATTGTGAGGGTACAACATCGAGGCAAAAAAATCTTCAAAATGCTGTCTCTCGAAGCAAACTCTTTGAAATGTGCTAAAAGGGGATTCCTCGAGGCAGAATCCTTATGGCAGATGCCTTATTTCTGCCTTCAGGCCTCTGTGTTGTAATGTAACAAAAGCCTGGAGCTTTATCTTTGACTCAAATAGTAACCACCGTCTTAAATCAATGTATTCTTCATGCTACGTTGGGCTCAATAACCTTTGGTAGTGCTAACAGATTTATTTTATGATAGCTGACAACAAGGAAAAGACCCTGGCAGCCAATTTAAAAGGGACTTGTCTGCTTGGGAAGCAGGGGCAACAAGCAATATTGTGTCATATCTGTGTGAGAGTGAGAGGTCTGCTCACCAGTGTGGACTAAGAAAGGCCAGGGACTCTTGCCATCACTACTGATCTTTGGAGACAGTGTGGAGCTCTGGGGAATCTGCATCTCGGCAGTTTCATTACGAGGCTCTTCAGTGGAGAACACATTTTCATCTGTGGGATTCTCCTCTATGTTGACCAACTGATCGTCACCAGAGCTTGTGGGTACCGTGGTGCCTTTGACTGTAGGCCCTTCTCCTTTCTCTTTGGCTGTGGATGCGGGGGCGGGGATTAAAGGCTCTTTGACCACAGTGCTGTTGGCTTGCTTTTCCTCATTATCAGGGGCAGTCTTGTTCTTTCTCTTCTTCTCATCCTCTCCCTCCTCTTGCTCTCCTTCTCGCTCCCCCTCCTTCTCCTCCTCCTCGTCCTCATGCGCGGCCTGCTTCTCCTCAGACGGACTGTCTGTCTCGGGGCCCTGGGGTGCTGCCTGCTCGGTGCTGGACTTTGCAGGCACGATGGATGGACGGGTGGGATTCTGCGTGGCTGGGGGCGCTTTCGTGGGCCAAACAGAGCTGGGCATAGAAGAGATGACGCCTCCGCCCACGCCCAAGCCTGCCAGCAAGGTGCTCGTCACCACCGATGCCACTGTGGCCTGGCTGCCACTAGAGGAGGGGCCCATCCCTGTTGCCATAGAGACAATGGAGAAGTGGATGCCAGAGGACGTCCAAGTAGAGGAACCAGAGCTGATGGGAGCCATGTCCGCCGAGGACGCTGGAGAAATTGTGGGCTGACAGATATAGGCAGAGAACAAACTGTTATCCAAGAGAACCACATGCATGTTACGAACGAGCAACAATTTATTTTCACTGGCATCTTCTGGTCAACTCACCATCCCAGTTTTCACAATACGAGACCCTTCAAATATTCTTGTTGTATTCGCTGTAAAACAAAAGAGCAAGCAGGCACTTAAAAATACATTTCATGTGTCAAAATTAGTTTTTCTTCAAGAATAAATGATGACTCGATGGCTGGAGGGTTTTGACCAGATACCTCTGAAGAGCAGAGTTTGACTGAAATCACTGCGCAGGTCATGATGACACACGGCCTGCACTCTGAACAGGTACAGGACATCAGGGAACACATTCGTGATGACGGCTTTCTGCAAAATAAAAGATGCACATACATGTACACTTAAGGCCACTTACAAACATGTTGTAAATAATGTTTAAATGGGTAAATGAAAATACATTTCAAACTGTGGATGCTGTTAATTTATACTGACCAAAATGAAAACACACTATGCTAAGGCACTGTTCTGTCAACAGAGTATGACCAATAAGTTTGATGCAGTTTGAAACCCATTTCCTGCCTAATTTAATTGTGTTGCACTTTGCACTTTGCAGATGGCCCTCATACATGATGGGTGATTGCCTCTTGTGTTGGAGATTTAATTATTCTCAAAAATAATTCAGATAAAAAGGTGTCCAGATAGAAAATTAAAATTGAAAATGAAGTGGGCAAAATAACTGTCTGCGACTGACTGAGTGTATTTATGGAGTGTAACCACATTGAGCACCTCATGGACACATTAATCATTCTTTCAGTCAGTCAGCCATCTGTAATAAATGTACAGCAACATAAACTTACAAAGCTCTAAGCAGAAAATAAAGATATTATATAAAAACAACAAAGAAATAATTTGTATTTATCCATTCTTTAAAAGACTGGGATTCTGAAAACTATTAAAGTAATCAAGCAGTAAGTCTCACCAGTCAACTTATGGGTTCAAATGTAGTTTTTAAGAAATGACGACTTCATATTTGACGCCTAAGTTTCTCAACCAATGTATACTACAGCATGGGGGATACTAACAGAGAATGCTGGAGCCTCATGTCAAGACCACAGGATATAGAACATGAATACTTGGGCTGTAGAGATACGACTGCTCTGCCAGAGGACCTCAGGGAGCAGTATGGCTGATGGGGAGCTAAAAGGTCAGTACATGTAGCTGGAGGAGGATGCTGAGAGTAGCAGGTTGAAATTGCAGTGAGATGGTTTATATGTTTAACATCAGACAGAACTGTTGTGGCAGGCTGGTCTCTGAACAAGCTGCCAGTGGGACGTGGACTTCTAAGGGTTCGAGTTAAATTAATGAAATACATGTTAATATATCTCTAGCTGAGGAGCGTTAGTTACATTTTGTGGGGGTGCCTTGACTGCAGGAAGCCTGATTGCCTATTCATTTCCACCTGCTTATCTATAGTTTCTAAGCCTTGGTAACACGTTTGCAATGGTTGAAAGACAATAGTTCCTTGCTCACAGCAAGGTCTTTGGATTATCTTAAGTAACTGGGACATGATATCCTCAAGGAGACATTGCGGTTGAGTTTTTCAAATTCATTTTTGGGCGCAATGAGCACCACAAGCTGAGTGCCATATAGTCCTTCAAGAGATACATACAAACTGCATGGACTAATGGTATGTGTCTGATAAAGAATTTCACCAAAAGTACATGTACTCCTCCTCTCTATAAGAATCTATGAATATGCAAATATTGTTAAATTAAAATGTATAACCTCTAAAAACAAGGTGTCTCCTAATTCCCTGATATAGCCCATCCTCAGTGTATCTGTATGTATGTACCACAATTTGCATCTTGCAAAAATGTAAAAACAGCTTTTTACTGTCAAACTGCAATACAAAATGCTGCACAGTAAAGGTTAAATATTCAAGTGAAGTAAGCTTAAACACATTCTTGGGTGGAAGAGTTATTCGCTCATGCATTAGCTAGTTTCTAAGCATTAGAAGGAAGGGAGGATAAAATATGTGCAACGGTAGACATCAATCCCTTCAAATCCCACCTCCTTTACGCAGTTGCTCCAATCAACCAGTAGTAGTCACTAGTGCAGCAACATTGCATGATCCCTCACCGCTACCCACACATGACAAATAACTGTGTTTACTGAAACGCATGCTGGATGTAGTCCTGCCTCAAGGGAACTGATCCCAGGTCTCTGAACCAGTGGGTGAGTGTTTCGCCCCTGCACTGTTTATATCTAAAGAGTTAGTCATGCAGACTGTCAAGACAGCTGTGGGTCAGTGTGCTTTAAAAGAGATGCACAGCTGGGTGTTAGATTCCCTCAAATGGAAGGATATGTGACCAGGGAGAAAAATATGATGTGGAAAAAGAACAGCCCTGTAGGTGTGACCTCCTGCAGAGGGAGGATATATTTCTGTGGAGACAGTGAATGTTCTGTTGGAGAGATACAAGAAGGAATGATGTGGTAACTCAATGTTTATGGCACACACGCAGAATTGTGTGATCACTGGTGTCAAAAGCTTCCCCAAGATCTAAAGGACTACACTTGCACAGTTGCCTGCGTTGGTTGCTAAAAGATGACAGTTTGTCTTCAAAAAGCCGCTTTCAATGCTTGAAAACAAACTGTATTTTTCAAATGTTCAAACGTTTTTAAATTGTGAAAAAAATATAATAAAAAAGAAATACTTGCAAATATATGGATTTTTTCCCTAGTCATTACCAATAAGTACCTACTTCTCATCTCCAATATCGATAGGATAAATGACAATTTCACAATTGTGTTTAAGAAATAAATCCGATTATCGGAATAATATATAATGATATAAATTTACCATTATCTGCCAATAATGTATGCACCCCTTATATATCCTTACATTATTTGGTTTATATTGCCATGTCTGATATATTTTGCTCTACATTATCTCTGAGCCTATACTGACCTGCGTCACAGACTAAAATAAATAAATAAAAGAAAATGCTTAAACTGAGTCGAGGCCACAGGCACATTTGCCAACACATTACATATATAGATCAGTTAAACTTGTCAATGTTTGCGACAGTCCTGCGTGTCTATTTTCAGACAGGTGAGTGACAGGCGATTGTCTGGCCGCTCATATCAAGGAACAGCTGAGTGCAGAGTTCACAACAACCTGTCACCTCTGATACACACTGTCACTGATCAAGCCCCCCTGTGATCCGGCCTGATACATCCGAGGCTCTGCAAACCAATCAGAGCTGTTAAAACCATATCCATGAAGACACGTCTGAAAAACTGCTCGGATCAGTTGTTAGTGGCAGCTGATAATACACTAATACCCACCATGCTCTGGTCCCCAGTCTTGGTGAAGGTCTTTTCGTCAGCAACATCCCGTTTCACCCAGCTGTAGGAGACCATGTAGCTGGTGATGGGTGGGTGGTAAACGGCCAGAGGGCGCTCCCAGCTCACCATCAATGCCGTCTGGTTCAGCGGCTTGATCGTCATGCTCACTGGGGCACTGCTGCACACTGAGAGACCAGAAAGCAAAGGGGCAGAAGATTTTTTTAAAAGCAGCATGAAAAGAAAACAATAATAACATCACTTTTTCACTACGTGAACGCGACAGAGTGAAAATGAAAAGGGCTGTGTTGGGAGGACTGCTTGACCACATGTATTTGTGTTTGTTGTTGTGTGTTGGCAGAATGGCCTTTTAACAAGCCTATCATTACTGTCTGCTGCTGACTGCACTCAAAGTCAAGCTACTTGAGGAAGCTCAAGGTGCACGATAATACAGTGCCTCAATAACTAAAAACACTCCTGGAGGCTTGACTGGGGTCAGGCTTGGTGCAGATTGTCGCTCTGGACACTTGTGTCACATTTTCATGCCACATCACTGTAAGAGATTCCAGGTGGAAAACCAAACAGCTGGGTGTAGTGCTAAACATGTGGCACAGATAATACAGCAATTTCCTGCCCATGCGTAATTATGTAGGATGAAAACCTCAAGGTGGCAGTGTAGGCTGCAGCACGGATATATACACAGGGATCAGTCAGTTTGAGTAAAGGACAATCTGGACATGCTTCTCAGCACATCAGGGCAACAGCAATCAGGAACCAGTGTCAGCTGATTAAGTGCACAAAGGGTTTCTGTCAAATTGAAACTGTCACCACAGTGCTCCATTTACAAAGTGACGCTCTGGTGCAAATTATGCACCATGATCTGTGAAAGGGAGACAGGGTGGGAGGAAATCAGACAGAGGAACACACGGCGGAAATAATACACAATAGCAAGAATATCTTGGGGTGTTGATGAGGTATGACAGGTGTGAAATGCATTATAACCCGTCAGATGTTCGTTGTCAACTACAGTAGCTCAGAAACAGCCTGTTTATTAACAGCTGAAGACATCATAATGGTTTTACTGCCTGCATCATTACCATCACCTCAGTCGTCATACTTTTCACCAGCAACGCTGGTGCATTAATAACACTAAAAGCAACATCAGGTGTAGATCTACACTCTTATTTGGCAACTTAAAACAAATTTGTATTTTTGTTAGAAATGTGGAGTTTGTTGAAAGGGCAGTATAGGATTTATTTTGTGGACAAGCGCACAACCCCCCCCCCCCCCCCCCCTTAAGTATGAATTCTTACATTTTAGCACAGTGAAATAGAAATGTGAGAGAGACACAAAGAGAAAATGAGCAAGCGGGGGGCGGGGGGGGGGGGGGGGGGGGGGGGGATGGAGAGACACTGGTCCACATTCATTCTGCCTACTGACATAATGCCACAAAAGCAATTCCACAACTTAATTTGTATGTCTATTTTAGCTGTGCCACGTATTAATGATGATTGCTGATCGGCCTTGTGAGAGTGCTCCAACTTCATCACAAGCATTCCCAATCAATTCTCCCCGCCAGACACCAACAACACCACTTTAAAGCGCAGCAGCCTTTCTCATTAGTCTCCATAGTTCCTGTACTGTTCAGTTAAAGCAAGCGCTGCAAGATGCTCACATAAATGAGAGACGAACAAAAATACTTTAATCAATCCCTGCATGAGGTCTGTGCTTTGTATTAATATGTTCTTAAATATACAAATTATTTGGAACAATGTGAAAATGACATGTGCATTCTCAGGACAAGACAATATTTATCTTAAAAACCTTTTAATATGGTCCTTTTAAATCGTAGAATAATTTGTTCTGGGATTAACTTTTTACCCTACTCAAAAGGACATCTCAGATTCACACCAAACTGAGAACATAAATAATATCTGCAACAAATCACATGAGGACCCCAGGTCATGCTAGCTCTGTGCAGCTCAGACTGTATCATAGGACAAGTACTGTGATAATACTAATGCCATTTAAATACAAAAGCTGATCATTTAACGAGACTTTTTTTTTTTTTTTTTACCTTTCATTCTACATCAGTATGGAGGCATTGTTGGACACAATTAAAATTAACAATTTGACAGTCTCCGCATGAGGGCCAATGTGGAACCCAACTGAGAGATCTGTCAAAACTCTCCAAATGCTGAAGCGACGCGAGTCTAACAACATCATCGATTGCCATTTAACGAGTTTGGAGGGTGATCTCTTTTTTTCAGCCTTTCTAAAACTAGAGAACTAATAAAAAAGTCATGATTGTAATTACAGGAGACCCTTGGGTTAAACTGTGGTGCAATGGCAGGAAAGACAGCTTACCTCTTGAAGTCTCAGTGCTGTGAGGGCTTCCCAGGACTTCAGTTAAATCTTTCTGCCATGCATCTTTTACAGCCGACTTAAAGACTTTCCTATTGTCCAAGTCCTGCAGGGGCCGGAAGTTGTTCCTCAGGTACTCGACAGACTTGACGTGGTCCTGTTGCTCTGTTGTAAAGATGGAGTAAAAAGCCTCCAGCTAGATGGAAAGAAACAGAATATAATATATCACATGCAGGACTGCATTTTTAGCCACTTGACAGCAGCTGACTGTTCACAACTGGAGCAGAGGATTTGCAAGAAACATTCCCACCACAGCAGGCAGAGACCTCAATCATCATGCTGGCTACCTACCGGGCTGTAACTTCTCAATGGGGCAAATTTGTGGCCATTGATTGCCATGAATGATCTCCTGCCGCGTGCTGTAATGACTACACATTACAGATACTGTGGAATCAATGTGTCCTATGCGTGCTTGGAGAAATAAATTACAGGTTCATAACAGACTATCTGTGAGCGTCACAAACATTGTGGCGGTGGTCAATATTCTTGCAGCAGAAGTCATTTCTGAACAAAAGATTTGTCCTCCTGCAAGTTAATAGAAATTCCACTGAGCCCTGCAAATTTCTACAGCACAGAACGCTCTGGAGGATATGCAGCTGGGTAACCCAAGAATTGTATGTATAAAAGATGTTGCAACAGTGTATGGGATCAGCAAAAAGCACGGGGCATGATTTGGCATATATTACCTCTCAAAATCACAAATTGCAAAAAAACAGCTCGAAAGCACATCGATGAATCCAGTAAAATACCAAATTTTCGTCGAGCATATGTTAAACCTTTACTGCAATAATTTAAATGAATGGACATTTAAATGAATGGACATTGTGCATTTGAACAACTTTATTAGTGTGATAACCAGGCTCCATGTGCAGCAGTATTCTATTTAAGACCCTATTGCCTCTGTCTCAGACCAAAAACATGATACGTGTATAAAGGTTATCTCACATTATCATTTAAATGCCAGTAATTTGGCACCCACTTCCTGCTTACTCATCCACTATATAGGCAGTTATGGTTTCATATGCAGAGGAGTTGGGGAGGAACGGAGGAAAAAGGGAAGATGGGGGAGAGGGAGATGAGATGCTTGTGCGCCGATACTGTGGGACAGCAAGTGATCCACTAAATGTGTGCAAGTGGAGAATATAGCTGTCTGTGTGTGTGTGTGTGTGTGTGTGTGTGTGTGTGTGTGTGTTTGTGGACTTAACGTACCTGTGAGTGGGATAGATACACAGGCCTGGAGAAGATGATCCACTCCACTACCTTGATGCAGGGTGGTGTGGTCAGAGAGCCGGTGTATCGGTAATAACTGTCCAGGGACGACGGCAGCAGATCCCTCAGGATGAACGACCTGAGGTTTGTCTCTTTTTCTGGGGAGAGCATGGGATCAAAAACACCATATTTTTACTGCCCTTAAATGTTTTGCCAAAAACCCTGAATATCTTCAGTTGCATTTTAAATGGTCGTTTCATTTCATTCTCCCTGTGGCATTTTAACCGCTTTCCTGAAACCTCAACTAGTGGAATGATGGTGACAGCAGTTAAAAGCCTCACCACTTGTTATCACTCTGGCCAGATCTCTGTACTCGGAGATCTCCCTTTGGTCCTCTTTAGAAAGGAGCAAAGGGAGAGGAGTCAGATAAAATGGCCTGCTCTGACAGCTGATCTGTGGCTGGGTGGTTTCCTGCTCCGTTACTTGTAACAACTGTCGCATGGGCCATGGGGATTAAGACAGATCCAAATGATTACTGGTTCTGTTCTATCCTTCGTGATCAGAACCAGGCAGGGAAGTGTAAAAAAACAACAACAGGCAAAACAAAAGGCAAAACAGCAGGAAGATCCCTTCATCCACTGCATGAGCTATGCAAGTGGACTTGTTTTTTTAATGACTTATGAAGTTAAAAACCCCAAATAAAGCAAAAATGATGCACAGCTTATTAACTTATCTAAAAAAGCAGAGGCTTTGGGCGATAGAACTACCGAGGCACTGGATGCCTCGCCTCATGCCTCATCTGTACTCAAAGTCAAATTCAGTATTCACAGCCTTTCTTCTCCCCGTTTTCAGACAGTGTACGTGCCCTATCGCTCATGAGCCGCCGAGATGCTGATGGATGGATGACTGTGGGATAACGAGCTAGCGGAAAACCAACCACCCTAACGGGGGAGGAGGCGAGAAGCATTTAGCAGCCAGCAGGAAGTGAGTCCAAAAAAAAAAAAAACACAACCACACTGAGCTCTCTCTCATCTGGGAGATGAGAGATACTGTGGCGTTAACACGAACATCTGTGAAGGGTTCAGCCACTTTTAGAGGCTGATGGAGATTCATAAAATAATCTAGTAAAAACCAACATGCTTTGGCAACCGGCCTTTATCAAGGTTATAACAAAAGAAAAGTGGAGCTGAAATAACTATGTGAAATTAAAACCACAGGTGAAACGGCCTCCCAGCTGATGGCAATCAGAAAATAGGCCAATTTCCTTACTGCAATTACTTCAATGGAATTTTGAGTGTAGAAATTTCATTGAACAAAGCGACCCACTTTCCAAATCTCACGTCAATTTACATGTTTTTTAAGAATCTCTAGTGGTCTCTAAGTGAGCTTTTTTACACTCACTTTTTCACCCTTGTAAAAGTAGTTTCCTCACCTACAATGTTAAACACAAAAGTCAAAACCTTACAAGCGCACACCACCAAACATCCATCTCCAGAAAGTACAGGGAGTGAAATAATAATTAGAAACAGCCCAACAAAGCCCAGCACTAGTCTTGTGAAACCAGCATGGATCCAGTGCAATTACTCTATGCTCCTATACATCCTGCTCCCTTTACGTGTCCTTGTCAGTGTTTGATTATGCTCACATACAGTTAAGACTGTCAGCTGCAGGTAGTAAAACAAGCCATACGTGTCCCTGTGAACAAAGCTGCTGTGTCCCAATATGCAGTAAAGGATAACAAAGTCATGTTATATCATCTGCTTATGGTCTGCAGAAATCATGCATGCAGCGCTGCAATATGCCATGAAGACAATTTATGTTCGACTTTGAGCCTCTGCAGGAGCCAAGGGCCTCAGTGTACACATGTATGTCTGCGTCAGAATAAAACGGAGTGTTGTCTAATTGAGGCTCAGATGTAATTAATAGCTCTTTCTCAGTAAGTTAGGCTCCTCAGAGGTCTCCCATTGTGCAGCTGCAGAAGCAATGGAGAGGCGGTATCTTGCAAATTTTGCCTCCTTTTGAAGTTAAACTCTGCTCATACCTTGTGTTTAAACTCTAATTTGGGGTTTAAAAAAAATGAAGACCTGTGGTTACGCAGCTTAAAGCCAGAGCATTGTTCATTGGAGAAACAGCAGGGGAGGAGCACAATGTTGGCACTGTGGCGAGGAATTTTCCTCTGGGATCAACCAAGAACAAGATTGTTTATGTTGATGTTTGTGAAGGATTTTATAAGGGATATCAAGGGATTGAATATCCCACATAAACTTAATTTCCACAGTAAGTGATTTTAGCTTGACCAGTGGATAGTAAATAAATAAACTGCATATACATACATACATACATACATACATACATACTTACACACACTTTCCCATTACTTACCATGATGCACTACTCCTTTCAATCCCTGGATGATGGGCTCTACAGCTGGATTGTCCTTTTGCCCCAGCTGCAGGAAACATCCAGAGACAAAGAATTACAAAAGGGATTACAAGACTCGAGTAATAATCTAACATAACGACTAAGGACAATCAATGTGTCCAAAATACAGCAGGTGGACTCAATGAGGCCAACATCTCTACGATGCACTATAATCTAGCAGCATCTAATTCCATTTTTTGTTTTTGGAGAGTCTGTGATAGATTTTTTTTTGGTGATATTTTGAAGGTTGATGTAACTCGATGGCTATATTGATGTGTATTTGTCATGACATTTACCATTAAATACCTTGATCAGTATTTAATGCTTCTTTAAGGAACATTATGATTACATTTTTACCTGTAATATTAGTGGAGGATCAACACCAGTGGTGATTCCCTTCTTTTCTATAAGGCTAAATTCCTTGAATTGAGTGAAGACAAGCAAATATTGTTCAGCTACACATTCCGCAATATCCCCAATGTCCTACTTAAGAGACAGGAATGGACAAACCAGTATTGGGATGCGGGGCCAATCTTCCCTTGCTGAACGTTAATTCAGGTCAGTCAGAGGAGAATAATTGTGTGGAACTGAATGCTGAATGTGGATAATATGCACACCTTAGAGGCCATTAATAGGCCTTTAGGGAGCTAAGGAAGAACTCTCTTCATTGATTAGAAATGGTAAATCTGAGCCAATGTGTGTGTGCCCGCTTAAAAATTCTCGCACTGTAAACTGCTATTCAGCGGATTGTGTATGCGGGTGCTAATTGCAGTAAGCAATAGGGCTGTCAGGACCCAGCGGAGGCATTTAGGTCCTCGTACACGTGCGGTTTATCAGTGTCTAAGAGTAGACCTACATTACAAACACCTGTGTCCCCATTCTCCCTCTTCCTGAGAGCTGACCCTTGCCTATATGCTATTAAGCTGAACGTTAGCCCACATTGATTGCCCGCCATCAATCGCAAAGATATTGCTATTAGAAACTAAGAGTGTACCGTGCTGCTGGTGTGTGCTTTTTCATGGTTCATAAATCTCTGAGGTGTTTTTACTGTTAACAGAAATTAGGACCATTCTTGTCCATTAATTAAGAGCTTATGTGCGCAGACCTTCAGGGGACAATTTGTTGTATCTCACTATGCAATCTGCAACTTGAAGAGAAACTATGCTATCAGAACACAAGTGCCAAAGACCAATTCTAATAAATATTTATAATTTACTAACCTCAAAAACAATTTCACATCTTCATCCTTTTCATAATTGGACTAATACAATCACAACCATCCCCTGATACCATAATTGTCTCATTCAATCTGTTGTACAATACATTTGACTCTTGCTCTTATTTTCTTGGTATGATTTACGCTCTTGTTATATTTGCTCACTCATCTCGTTGGTTTGTAATTTATTTCTAACAGTGCACTAGGCGGTAAGCATAGTTTGTGTAAATAAAGTTATTTAATAAGCCTGTGAAAAAATATATTTTCCATGACGGCTACCAACAACTAAATGCAGAGCCACTACAGAGGTTTTATTTTAAAAGTACAAAATAAATCCCATTGTGAAGCAATTCATTTTTCATATTGAATTACAAAATGGTCGACGGACCACCTGGCACCCTACGGGGGGGCCCTAGAACCATGCTGCTATAATGGTTACAAAAGTAGACTGCAAGTACAAGTGGAATTGTCTCATCTTTTTTCAGATTACATTTGTCTTGACCTGCAGACCCGGCAATACCTTACCTCAAAGAAGACGGCCATGGCAGCAATGATGCGTCTTTCCTTGATGGCAGCACTAAGGCTGTCAAAGTCATCTGAATTGTAAAGGTAGATCTGCATCTGGGATGGGAAACAGAGCATAAACAGCTTGAGGAGTGGACAAGGAGATCCAACAGTCCTGTCATCAATCACTTGGACACACTGCTGGGGAGCTGATGAAAAGCTGTTTTGAGGGGCATAAAAGAGGGCGTATTTATCACTCCCATAAATCTCCCATAATCTGTGTCATTCCTTTTTGTGTTCTGCCACTCTTGGGGGACGTTGGAGAAATTCAGCATCCCATTCCTCAGGGCAAATGTCCTCACAGAGACAAGTTACGAGCTGAGAAGAAGAACTATGGGAATGTGCTCTTTTCCTGTGGAGAGATCTAAGAGAATTGTACGCATATAATCATTGCTTCCAATTACCTCAAAGCACCAACAACATTGCTTCTGATTTCACATGAAAAGCTTCGCTGATGTGTGTATATAATAATGTGAAAACCATCATAGACCGAATGCATCATATATGTGTCATGGCTCTGGTTTCCAATAAAATCACATTTTCATTCCTGTCATGTTGAAGCAGACATATTATGGGAGTGATGATCAAAATCGGCAAATGATTCTAAAAGTAGCAATTGGAGCTGTCCATCATCTCGCTTTCTCTAGCCTCTTTAAAATGAAAAATCCTTTCATGTCAGTGAACCAAGTTAATTGGCAATAAAAAAAGGTCCTCGATGTTGATTTAATTAAAGGGTAGGCTTGCCTTTTTTCTTTTTTCAAAGGAAAATTACGGGGGGGTTGGGGACCCAGCCACAATTGTCAGTACAGAAAACAGATGCAAAAAGTCGAAACAAATAAGTGTGTAAATAAGGATAACTCTATCACTGCATACCAGAGGCCTAAACCAGGTACAACATTACTCAATCCAGAAAATGTTAAGTTAATCAGTTTCCTTCAGAGTTCTTTTAACTGCAGCCTTTAATGGAACTAATTTGTTGTGCAAGAACTCAGCAAGAAAGAGCTCCAGCTATTCATCACCCTTCAGATGTTATTAACTACATTACCCAATTAAGCTGCCCCCCTTAGGCTTCATTTACTTAGTGACATTGGCTCACGTGACCTGCTCTTATTCACAGCACACTGGGAAATGTGATATTCAACTGTCAAACACTTTCATTGAAGCCAATAAAAAGAAATGTTGGCAAAAGCAATTTGGATCACTTGATTGCACGCTTTGTTTCTCTGTATGTATGAAAGCTCTGGCACAAAACCCCCTTCTTAGTGTAAACTTAATTCGCGTCCTGAGATATCGTCGGAAGTTGTTGATTTTAAGCAGGACAGACAGGTGGTCTGACCAATTTTTAAGCTCTCTTAAATCATTCAGACACACTCGTACATGTTTGTTTTGTCAGCACCAAAGTGCCATCCTGTTGTACAGAGAAATATGAATAAGAAAATCTGAAAATGGTGGGTACCAATAACCAATGACAGCAGGCGCAAGAGCAGATGTAACCGGAGGAAACTGAAAGACAAATAAAACATTATTTGAACATTATAATTCACCTCCAGTTTTGTCTGTGGAGCAGACATCCTACAAAGTGAGTGCAAACACGAGCTCTGAAAGCTGCTCTGCATTCCCAAGTTCCATTTAAGCACAAACAAGTGAAAATACAAAGTCATGTTTGGCCTGATTTCCCAAGACAGCAAGATATTGAGGCAAGAAAATCAAACTACAAGAGATAAGCGTATGTGCAGAGAGATCTTAGATTTATCACAGCAGCACAAATATATTCTTATTTCCTCACTTTACAACAGTACTACTGCAGCATTTTGTTGTCAACTGGTACATGTGTCTTTTTCTTTTGACACCATATGATTATCTCATGAAAATCTACCTTACCCCTCCACTTGAGCACCTACTAAGTGCTACAGCATTCATCTTCAAAAAGGATTAAGTGTCACACACGTTGTACAGTACTGAACTAATCCAGGAAACTTTACAGATCACTGACAGAACTTCATGTCAAATTTAAAAGAGAGCATAGAGAATATGATGAGTGGATTATGTGTTAGTGAACACATATAATGTAATGACAATCCATGTATGTACATTACATGAAGAAAACAAGCATTCTGATTGGTCAACTCAGATATTATTGCAGATGTTTGCTTTCCCCTAGCGTTAGTCTTTCCAACACCACTGATGGGGCTTCAGTAACTGCATGCGCCACATTCATCAGTTTTTAGCTCCATCACATTTATGTATCGTGTTTTCTGTGTTCTCTGCTTTTAGAGTGTGTGTTGAGCTCTCAAGGTCGCCATATCCACCTACATTAGTCTCTTGACTGCAGATATGCTCTCATTGCTACTGGAGCTTTTCTCTTTCTGAAATGCACCGTAGTGTACACCCACCCCAACACTTCATACATCCGCAGTACTGTGTGTACCCTTCCGAGGTGTGATTTGTAATCCATGTATAATTAATCTAACTTTGGTGACACCCTATTATATTATTAGAAAATATCTCCTTATGGTACCCTGAGGCAGAAAAATAAATCCACTGTTTCATTTTTCATTGTGCTGTTTGAGCAAACAGGTGGTCTATCTATCGATTTCCCCACTTCATTCCCATGAAAGAGGCCGTGGTTAGATTAATGTCAAGCTCGTGAGCCAAAGGCCGAGCAGCCTTTGTTGTTGTTTTTTTAGTTTTATGTAACAAAAGGCAGAGCAGCTCTATAACGCAGCTTTATGATTTTTTTCTTTCCAGTCCTGACCCATGTGTGAACTATATGTGTTTTCAAGCTTCTGTGGAATAAACATGCTTGAGGTTTTGTTTTCTGGGCCATAAGAATAAATGCTTTATGTGGTGTGTTATAAGTGGTTCAGGGCTGAATGTGTCTCTATTTAGTCGAGACACATTCAGCCCTGGAGCTCAACCTCCAAGGTCATGCTGCTCAACTCTCGAATAACAGAAGATATACAAAACAAAACAAAAGCAAACCTCTACTGTAAAAGAGCACTGGCTATGTCAAAAACAAACATTTATGAACAAAACATTTTGCTGCTTATCTGGTGTCAGATGTAATATAATATTAAATACATCAAATTCTGTCGAGGCACAGATATGAAAATGTCACATCTTACAGGATGAAGTTTAATGGCCAAAGGCTGTATCCTGCATAACCACGTTCCCTTTCAACCATACATCAATTTATTTCCCTCCCTTCTCCTTCTGATTCAGAGTGAGAAATAATACATCATGTTTGATGCATTTAGTCTAACTTAAGGAAAAAGAGAATAATTGTATAAAGCAGACCTCCCATTGTGTGCTGTTTCTGCATATATGGTGCTCATATACAGCATGTAGTTAACAGGAAACATCTTTGCGGATATGAGGATGGAATATTCCTTTTTGTACTTCCTGTGGCAAAGACTATGCATTTCCCATGAGGATATAACTGATAGGTCGCCATGCGTGGCTGTCTTTTATTGGGCCTCTTTTCACCAATGCTGAAATTCCTTTGAACATTTCTACATGGTGTCATTTATGAAGCCTCAACCATGAGGACTGTGTTCACGGAATACATAGTACGAGAAGATGGTCATCCTTTGAGTTCTAAAAAAATAAATCGCGCTACCTCTGCATCCACATGGCAGAGCTTTTGGCAATTTAAATACCTTTACATTAGCAAGAAATACACAGATGCATGAGCAAAATGACTCAAAAGCAACTCTTATTGTCATATTATTTTCTTTCATTCAATGTTCCCAATGTTGTTCTTTAAAATGGATTTAAACTGATTGTTATTGAACCCTATCAGTTTATAAACATTGCTAGGATTATTATATGTTATTATATGTTTGTATACTGTACACAGTACAAAGCTGTTATTGTCTCGATCCCTTTCTTTGTATCAACAGATTTGGCCAAAGTTTACATTAATATTGGATCCATTACTTTTAGTTGTCCGTTTCAACATTTCTACTTCCTTGTAAACTAGTTTTTACGCACTCTTAATTGTAGCACATAGCGTTCAGGTTTTACAGCGGACTCAGATTGGTTGAAAGTGTTTCCTGTGCAGTTACAATAAGAAATATCAAAACAATATGTAAACCGATATATTTGTTTATTTTCCTCTTATATACACACACACACACACACACACACACACACACACACACACACACACACACACACACACACACACACACACACACACACACACACACACACACAGTTGTTGTGGACATATTGATACTTTCTATTTTTTTCTTCCTTTCATTAGCTAAGCGACTTCACAATTTTTCCTCGTTGACTTATGTTTCCTATTTCAAGAGAGCTTCATCCTTTTAAATTACGAGCACATTCACCTTGGAATGCATGCTCTTTGACAGAGAGGCTGATGCAAAAACCTTGGACTACACACAAAAACACACAAAGCTACAAATCTATATTTCACATTTATAAACGATGAATCTAAAAGGACATAATTATCTTCTTCTTGCGCAGCTTTTTTTCTAACGACTGCCTAAATTGGTCATTAAAGAGAATCCCATTTTCTTATTTAGAAGCATGCTATCAAAGGAGCCATACGCACAACAGCTTTATAATGGCTGTATATAATCCGGTGCCCTTTAACACTACATTAAACACAAAGTGATGTGGCAAAAATAAATCTAATTACTCAGCCATTCAGCATCAAAAGCTGTGCTTGCATAGAGGGCTCCAAAGAACAGGGCCAAGAAACAAACGCAGGAGAACTCTAGCTGCGTGTTTGGAGATAGGACAGAGAGGCACACTAACAGCCATTTCCTGTTTTCATACACTGTTATATTTACACTAATTATTATTGTTTGACAATAGAGGGGATACAAACCCATTCTGTACAACCCCACAACATATATGAGTAAGACACATTTGCTAATTCATTTTAGATAATGAATAGAAATGGCATTGTAAATCCTAAACATTTAAAAGGAACTAATAGCTAATTTTCTGCACCATACAGAAATAGTAGGATTTCGGCTTTAATCCAGGAGCCAGAATAAATAATACCAATAGGTTTCAGACTTAATACCCTTTATATCCGTGCCACAAGAGTGAATGATAATTTATTTTCTGCTTTCCTTTATTACTTCTGCAGTCTGTTCTCCCTTCGTTTCTTTTGTCTGCTATTTGTCTTTTGGCACAAATGGCATTTAGAAATGTGCTGTGACCTTGTGCAATATGCATCTTTAAAGCAAGAAAAGTACAAATTTCTGCTTCATTGCTTATCTTCTCTACTCTACTAAACTTTACTTTTGCTCAATGCCTTTTCACTCTGCTTTCATTGATGACGTTTTTCATATTTTCTATTGTAAATTCAACAAAACAATATCTGATTCTGACAGTGGTTCAAAATGTATTATGAAGAAATATGTTATTATTGTATTTTGATTAACAACTGCCCATTAACAGCGGAAATTATTTTGAAAGATAGCCATTTAGTTTGTGTTTTGTTTAATGTCTGTTTCTTGTACTGTTTTTAATATCTGTACCGTCTTGAGGTTCTTCAGTAATTTCATATAGATTAATAAAAAACTAATAAAGAGGGTCAGAATCAAAGCAGTAGAGGCTGAACTAGTCATATTACTAGTCTCTAGGCTGGGTTAAGTATCACAAATGCTGGATTCTATTTTTCCCATAGTGCAACTCAAATTCTTATTTTTGTGAGGCTCTTCATGCCGTGTAAATACCCACATCTTTCAAACTGCACACCCCCAGTTTGTAATGCAGGCTTCGTGTTATACATTTCTATTCTCCAAACACAAACTGAGATGACCGCTGATGACCTCAGCAGTTACCTGACCTTTCAGTGGGTCCACTTCAGCATCATTTGGAAGCTAGGATTTACCTAAAAATAGCTTTTAACCACACTGAATTGGGTTTTCAGCACTCAACCCAGTTGCACTTCTTGGAGACGAGGTATACTGAATTTTAGCAGCATCAATGTTCTGCCTCAATTCTGCTTCAATTTGTCAAAGTATATTGTGGTGACAGGATGCTTTACCTCGACAGGAAACCTTCTGCCATTTATGCTGTGTTCTGAGCCTGCTGATCCATTGCTATGGCCCCAGTGAAACTCCATCTTCTCAGCCTTAAAACGCCCCGGCAGTCCAGCACCTCTTACAAAGTAGTCATCCTTCAGGAGAACTGCAACTAGAGACAAACAGGGGAGAAAAAAAAGAAGGAAAATTATGTACACTCATAGCAGCAAAAGGGAGATAGTCAAGAAGCTCAGAGCGGCGGAGGCTGCTCATTTTCTTTGTTATCTGTTATCTCAAGATCACAACTTAATTCTTATTATCTAAACTCTCATCCGTTTTATTTCTGTAACGACAACTCAGTTATCGCATGATCACAAAATAACATAGTTCAATTCTGGGGTGTTCATATTTATTCTATAAGCTTTTGATCCAGAGAAGATGAACTTTGTTATCTCCAAATATCAAACATAATCAGTTTTTTATGATAACATGACACAATGCAATATCTACCTGCTTCAGACACTGATTAATTTGTTTATCAGTCATAGTCTCTCCCTGTGACATTGTCAGTGTGAACTAACAACTTTGCAAAGATTGTAGACTCACTCTGATTAGTTTTAGTGTTATTTTTATGTGACCCTGTTCAACTCCACATTTCCTTTCCTACTTTAATTGTCTCGATGATATTGCCTTGAAGACAGACTTTTTTTTTTTTATTATTACACAGAATATATATATATATATATATATATATATATATATATATATATATATATATATATATATATATATTAATCGGGAATCATCAATGTGCTTATATAAGTCCTTCAAGGATATTCAAAGGGCGAAGAAACTCACAAATGATCTCGACTCAGGGGAATGCAAGAGCCACCTGGCAACCCACAGCCTGCCATTTGTTTCTTTAGGATGCTTTATGAGGGGAAACATCATTGCTAGATACAAAGTCAGAGGTGGGCAACTTCACAATGACACACCAGCCTTTTCCAGTGGGCTTGACGCCCCATTGGTTGACTGTGGGGAGCAGTGGTGAACAGCTAGAGGCAAAGCCATTGTCTCTGAAACTTGTTGCATGGTTTTCTAGGAAGACATAATGGAATTTGCCTGCTTTGTTATCTTCTTCCACCGGCTAGCTTTTTGCATGGCTATAAGGTCGTTGCTGCAGTTGGAGAATAGCAAGCATTTTTAAATTGTCTCTCATGCAAGGTTACTACCAATGTCTGCACTGCTGAAGCTTTGACATTATATTCCACAAGATCTTGTAATTAAATGTTTATTGCAGAATTGCTGTGCCACTATTAGTTATGGTAATTAATGTTCCATGAATACATTGTAAAAGTGTTTACAGTAATTTTGTTTTATTACTGTACACAGAAGAATATGGCTTTAACAATATGACTGCAAGAGTTTACGAACAAAAGCACTTATGATATTTTATGATATTTAATTCATCAGTGATTTTGTTACAGTTAACTCGCTAAATAATTGTGTGAATATACAGTAGGGCCCCTTGAGATCTCAAAACTGGCTGTGATGAAAGCATTATGTTGCGCAATTCTGTAGATTTTAATGTTCAATAATGGTAAATCTTGTCTAAACCAAACTGTGAAACCTAAAAATGATTGTGTTTGTTCTGTAGAATGCTCATTTTCTTTTCTGGCTTGCTATTAGTACTAGGTTATGTTAGGTTGCCAGTATTCAAATATCTTAAAATCCCAAATTCCTCTACCTATCAAAAGCCTGCGATTAAGGAAGTGAAGAAAAATAAAAAAAACTGTCAACTGCATGAGAAATACTTCTGCAAAACTGAACTCCAACCTCAGTATCCTTGAAAATTAAAAATGTTGCCAAATATTGGTGTTTGGTTAAAGAGAGCTGACCATATCGAACAGCATAATCACAGAGGGAATGACACCACAGCTTTGCATATTATTGCTATCTGCCAAAAAAGGTCCATCAACTCCAAAATTACAAATTCCTGATGAGAAATATATCATTGTTACTACCTTGAGCCCTTTTAAAGCCATGCAGTGGCTTCTTAAGGGTCACAACCGTTTCACAATTTATAGTGGGCCATGTAAACCGCCTCCTGAGGTTAAAACAGACATTACTGCCCTCATGAGATTTTTACATGACAACAGCAATTTGGATTCCCCTTAAAAGTTCAGCCTGTCTGCTTTTCTTGGAAGCCTACGTTTGTAGATGTACTCAGCGGTGTCATGAAAGGGCGAGTTTAGGCTCCATTAGTTCTTCAGTTTTCCATGACATCCAAAACACCACCATGACAAGGCATAGCTGAGGTTATTTGTTCATGTATTCATGAACCTTAAACACGCCTACATTATACATCATTAGCCAGCGTAGTACCGGTGCTCTGTTGGCTCATCCCCCCGTTACAAGCAAAGTCAGGCTCTCTGAATAGGACCTCCCACTTTTAATTATATCACACAAAGCAAACCACGGGTTGAATCGTTTGTACAAGCAAACAGACTGAGTAAACACAAATGACATGATGAACAAGCTGTGCAGAGGGAATGGATGACATCAAGATAAGTGAAACAGATCACCATGCAGGGATTACTAGCAGGCAGAATCTTCCAGAGAAGAGGACGAGAGAGAAGCGGAGATCTGAAGAGAGCAGGACCGTGTGTGATGAAGGATGAGCTGAGCCCCTCTCGTGAGGCAAGAAAGAATCTTCCAGCAGTATTAATGGGCCAGTGCTGCTTAAGCTGATGGCCCACAGTATGAAGGAAAATGTCTTAGATGGAGGAGATTTCTGAGACGGAAAGCATCAGGTCAAAGAGAAAAGCAGTCTGTATAACAGGGGTGTCAAACTCATTTTAGTTAAGGGGCCACATGCAGCCCATGTTGATCTCAAGTGGGCCAGACCAGTAAAATCATAGCATAATAACGGCAATATTTCTCTAGGTTTAAATCATTGGTGAAGGTTTTTGGATGATAATCCCTATTTTTAAAGGTCTTTCTACAATAAACTAGAAACATAAAGACCAAAAATGCAGATATCGGCCCACTGTTTATCTGCCTGGGCTCTCCTCTGCAGATTCCCTCGCTTTGTGACGCATTTGTGACGCAACTTTCATGATGTGGTCCATTTTTAACGACTTGCAACAAAATGCCTCGTGATGAAAAATACAGTGAAATGTCCAAAAACATTATCCTCTATTTGCAGCTTGTACTTTCTCCCTGAATTTCGCCACAACGCCTGTTTTTCTCCCGATCATTGATGGTGCACCGTCTGTAGCCCCGCTGACAGCACGGGTCCAGTCCACTCCGACCCGGTCCAGCGCTTCAACGAGAGCGCTAAAACTTTATTTCGCTGTAGTGGTGTCTGTCATAGGTACCAAGTCAAGGAACTCCTCGGTGACCGCCAAAATCTCATCAACACCACAAATGAATACGGCCAGTTGAGCAAGATCTTTAGTAATGTCAGTGCTCTCATCGAATGCTTGACACCCTTGCTGTATATGAAGGAACTACCCATCACATGTTCATAATTTCAGCAACTATTTTGCAAAACACATATATGGTAATACACACGGATGGTAATACACTACTGTTTTGCTGATATTGAGTTAGTGTAATCCTGTCTGCAACACAGGGAAAGTCAAGGAAAGGGGATACCGGCTGATCATGGGAGTTTCATTAGAAATGCTGCCCTGGGTGTGTTTGAACCCTCCAACAGCAGAGCAGGAATTAGAAGCTAAGCCAAAAAGACCTTGAATCACATCCAGTGAGAGAAGGGGAGTGTGTGTGAAAGTAAATCCTTGATCAATGCAAATGTCTCCAGGGCCTTCCAATTCCATGAATTTGGTTGAGAGTTGTTTGAAATTTTACTGAGAAATGTTTTGTTGAGGAACACTGCTTGCATGGCAGCAAGTCAGCTCAATCTCAAAGCAGGTCAAGGCACAAGGGAACCTCATGAAATCAATCTGATGAACTTCTAAGATCTATTCACTCAGTTCTTAATTACAACATTGACTTTTAAATAGAATGAAAGATGTTAAAGCCCAGGATTTGAACATTTGGACTTCAGCAGCCCCTTGTGGCGGCAATAATTTTCTTTTTTTTAAAACACTGTCAGGGGTTTTGTTGATTCAGAATTGGCCTAAGCATGAAGCACGACAGTATGCATAATCGGTCCATGGACAGTAAAGGCAATTTATCTGTGTTACCATATATGACAGAAATCTATACAAGTCAGACTAGACAGTCTGACTATGGATGGTAACATTGAGATTAAACACTACCGTTAAAGGAACAGTGTGCCGCCTTTAGGGGGATCTATTGACGGTAATATAAGATGAAGAAGTATGTTTTCTTTAGTGTTTTATCACCTTCAAATAACCGTTGTTCTTCATTAACTTCAACTACGCTGTATATAAAGGGAGCGAGTCATCTTCAGAGAGCCCGCCACCACGTCTCTAAAGTGGACAAACCAAATACTGGCTTTAGACAGGGTCATTCTTTTCAAGTTTTTGCAACGGCCACCTTAGTTCTCCGACACGCTTGGCACACTGACAAATACAAAATTTAAAGTAATTTATTAAATCAAAAGGGAACTAAAAGGTTGATAAAGCCGGCTAGATCATACTGGTATGGTCAATGTTTACTGCTCACATATAGAAATGACATGGTCACACTCCGATGCACATCTGACTGAAGGTTTTACGTATGAGACTTAACATTTGGGACTAGAAGTGTTCCTCTTCATCACTATGTAGCAGTCCATGTAAACAAAGGAAGCCAGCAAAAAGTAGTCTCATGACAATATTCTGTATATGAATGGACAAAGAGGCATATTATGATGTGTGAAACACTGCAGATAAGATGAGAGGACATACTGCATGGTTGAATTTTCATGATACAAATTGCTAAAATCCACGATCTAAGTTGAAGTGTCACTAATGGGCTTCTGCTCGACTCCGGAGGACGACAACGCTGTGACAATCACACAATAGACTGGGATACACTCGGCCATGTTCAATGTCATCTTTACCAACTGTACAATTCAACGACAAAAGATTGTCAGGGACAGTGCATGAACAAAGATTGTAGACTTGGCACATACAGTCACCAAAGAAGCATTAAGACCGTTCCGAAGGCCAGAGATTCATTTGAGGAGAATGCTTTACATTCAAAACTTTGAAACTGTCCTCCAAGGATAAGAAGGCCAAATATCCACAGGGATCAATAACTAACATTAACAAATGTTGGCTAGTCCATGAACAGTGATCCACATTTCAAGTGATAAGTAGCCCTGAAAATAAATGCTTAAAAATTTAACCACTGCTTTCTGTACAGTGGTTTTTAGGCTTATAGACGAGCATCAGCTAACCAATTATTGAACAGAGCCAACACGCTGTAATATGATTGATCCATCTATCCATTATTATAATCTTTAAATGTAATTTAAAATTGTTAAATATTTTAAAACACTATATTCTAAAGTGCATTAATCTTGGTAATGTGATAGTTCTGTTATATATATATATATATATATATATATATATATATATATATATATTAAAAGTAATCTTTCAATGAGCGATTAAGTCTACCGGTCATGTCATGGCAATTCCAAAAGTGAATTTGCTAAATATTAAGTTGACTTCTTCTAAACAGTGAATGCATAATAATATTTTGTGGTAACATTGTTCCATTTTCCTGATTTTCACAGTGCTTAGCCATCTAAAATTCCCTCTGTACTGTTTGTGCCCAAAATTACAGCCAGCCGTGTTATTTCCATCTTTGTAAATAAGCAGCCCGCAGCATTGCTCCGCTGTCCCAGCGGTCTTGGTTGTCATGGAGGCTAACAACTCTCATTATGATCAAACGCAAAAGATGAAACTACACTCAGAGAGAAACAGTGCCAGGAGCAGAGGAGATCAATTAAGGTCAGGATTTTCACACCAATGGTCCATGGATTAGCTGATTGAAAAATAAAATAGTGGCAATGGATTGAAGAAGCAGTTTATCAAGTCAGCTTCAAAATGTTTCTGTAAACAAGGCTGATACAAAGAGGATGGGAAGAGAAAAGGAGAGCAGAGGGCAGAACAATAAAGGCAGCATTAAAACACAATATATTGACAATAATCATTACAGATTGATATGATTATGTGTGATTGTTGTTTGCTTCACTGAAACATTAGATTTTGGATTTAGAATTTGTGGGTATGTGATATGGATACCGTTTTTTTATCACTGTGTACATACACACGTATTACATTGTCAGTATACTGTATATTGTGGAATGGTAAACTATCTGGACATTCAGCTGTTTATGGGAAAAATATGACCACTTAGAATGTCTTCTTTTGGCTAATCCAGTAAATAAAAAACTGTGATGCGGAAATCCTTTGCGATAATGCCATAAGGCTTTCCTGCTAAATGATCTGGCAACACTGCTTGCAATGGCCTAATATAGTCAGAAGGAAACTGTATAAAACGGATAGCGACCATACATTTATCAACTGGTCATTTGTTATCCCACTGCAGTCATATTGCCTAACTCTACGCTAGTATTTAAAAAGTCTTAACCGTACAAAGAAATCTGAATTTTGGTACTATTTTATTAATGTTTAATGCAATCCAGAGACAAAACTAGTCCGTAACTAAATCTGTGATGCCGACCTGTCTTTCCAGTGTTTTTCATGGTGGTCTGGTTGGAGGACTCAGTGTTGAACTTGTCAAGCACCAGCTCCTGGTACTCATCCGAAATGGAAGCTTGTTCCTCTGCAATGTCCACAGGTGATTGGTTCCTCGCAGAACATTCTGGGTATGAGGAAGGCCAGCTTTGAGGTCCATGGCTTCCTGTAAAAATAGAAGAATCAAGAGCTTATGAAGTAGTCCACAGAATTCTCTTTTGTCTGAAGATACTATAACACAGACACAACATTACACACTGTGACAAGATTACTACTACAGCAGCAGCCAGGTTTCAATATTCCTTGAATGGAAATTCAGCTGCAGTGCCCTCTAAACCCCTCCAACAGCTGGGAAAACATGTAAACACAATGACAATGCATTATCTGGCTACAGGCAACTCCAGCATTAATTGTCCATATATGACATCCATATCTAAATGAGGCAGATTCTACAGTGATACACAAACTAAAACTAAGCCTAGAATGGGTAGAGAGTTAATGTGGGTCTATGCCTCGGATAGGTTAAAAAAACAAAAACATTACACCAAATAGGCTATTCAATAGAAAACACTCAAATTTAACAATGAATGTGCAGTGTGTGCTGCAAACGAACTTCCTGTAGAATCCCCATCCACTGTCTGCTCTTTTAATCCTCTATCCCCTACAGTGGCGCTTCTACAAAGGAATAATCCACAACCGACAGGGGTCCCCTTGATCTCTTCTCGGGTACAATGGGCCAATGCAACAACAAAAGCTGAGGGATCAGGGGAACAAGCAAGCATGCATGGATTTTAACTTTTCTGGGTTAACACAATATTCATGATCCCATTCCCTACAGATACAGTGCAACTTTGCTCCTAGCTCATTGCAAAGATATGAGAACCCCTCTTTACTAAAACACCCTGGATGAAGGGTGTCTTTATGTCTTGAAATGTATAAACACCTTGCAACCAAAGACCCTGTGCTCGAGACCCTCGAAAAGACAGTGCCAATCAGGATTATTTTTGAAATATCCAATGTTTTACATGTCAGCCAGTGAGCAACCATAAACATGCATCGTGGAGAGTGCAGACACATACATAGGAATCCTTTCATTCATCTCTCCAATGAATATGTCACTATGTTGGGAAAACACTGCACTGTCTCAGATTTGTCCAGTGACAAATTAAGATGAATTGTCATCTAAAGGCCACCCACAACAGTATTGGCTAGTCTGGATTGCAATTGAATGTTGGAATGGGTAGCTGCATTTCTAACCAATGACTGCATTAGCCAGCAGGATTACATTTGTCAGTCATGGCTTTAGACTTACCAATATGTCTGTTCCAGTGCAACTCCTAATGTTTTATATCCTTAAACAGAGTTCATTAGGAATGCAATGCTATTATTATAAAAGGCAAGATAAAGCTGCTTCCCAATCATAAATACACAGAAGATACTAGATATGAATCTAGTATCTTCTGTTCCATTTGAGTTGCTGGCAGCTGCTTGCTGGCAGGTTAGCCGTAACCTTGCCATCATCGTGGAAGCTGTCGGAAACTCAATTAACGCCAACAAATATTATATTGATTAAAGGTTAATGCTTTGTGAGGCAATATTTTTTTATATCATCACAAAAGCAAATTACTCCCTATAATTTAAAAGCCTCGCTAACAAGGCCAGTCTCACTGATAATCGACAACACAATCAATATGGGAGAGCTGAAGATACAAATTGGGCATCAAGCTGGCTAAAAAGAGGCAGATATTACAGATATTTGCCTCAGGAGTTGATAGCCCGACTACAGTGGGACTTTTCTGTTAAATATGAAAACATTCTACAATACTTTCTCTCTTAGTTTTTACGTGAAAACAAAGTAGAATTTATTTGCTTTTTTTTCTCATTTTCTATTTCATATCTAACCTGAGTATGGATAGATATAAATGTATTCTGGTACAGTGAAATACATGTCCAGGCTTTGTCTGGAGCCATAGAGCTAGACCAGTAAACCAAGGCCAATATATTGGTGGCTATCAGCTTATTGCCAATATATTGGTATTAGTGTACATGTTTGCTTCTGAGTAACACGAAATTACAGGAAAGATATGTGAAAGAAGGTTTGATGGGGATCGAACCGCCGATCGAATGACGAACCTGCTCACCAGTTCATATTAGAGTTTATTTTTATATATATATATATATATATATATATATATATATATATATATATATATATATATATATATATTTAAATGACACCTTTGTTGGATTTCGTAAACTCCTAAATATCCGTATTGGAATCAAAAATAGCAGCAGCTGCCTGACTGTAATATGTATTGATCAATGATGACATTTGTGGGACGAGCTATATTAGTTCACTTGTAAACCCAAACCGTTGTACTAATTTTCAGTGTTTCAGAATTTTTCTAGGACAAAAAAAATGGAGCTCAGACAGTGTAGAGTTGATTGTATATTTATGTAGTACACACTTGAGGCAGTTATGCAATTGGTTATGACTTACTTACTTACTTCCATCCCATTTGTGTTCGCAGAAAATATACATTCTCTTTGGCAGAGCTGTGTGAAGCACCAAGCCTTCAGTTGCTTTGAATATTTACCATTCCCTTAACCGGCAAAGTGCTATGTGGACTACCAACAATAAACAAACACGGGAGAACTATTCAGGTTCTCCAGGTGGCAGTTTCAACACCCATTTCTTGCATTCCTATTTTTCTCCTCTTAAGTGAAGCGTGACAAGTTACAAAAAACATTTTAATGACGCTACTGAGAAATATAGCGCAAAAAATGACCTCACAATAACGTCAACTTCTATTGGTCAGATGTGTTGAGACGGGTTCGATGTTGACTCAGAACATGAAAGGAAGTTATAAAAGAAAGAGCCCTGGATTTATTGTTGCTATACAAACATAAAGCTAAGACATGAATAAATATCATTAACATGTCAATATTTTATCACATCAGAACCACACGGTGTAATAAGTGAAGTGCACTGAACCCACTAAAATGTTTCACAGGCCACTTTCATTCAAAGTGTAACTAGCGAAAAGTGTAATCTTTTGCTAATTTTCCATTAAAAAACACATTACACCCCATTTACTGCCAGAGAGATAATTCTGCCTTTTCAAGAACAAAAAGGGAGGAGCAGCGTTAAAATCAGATAAGTGAGGGTTGCACTGCAGTCGATTAATCTGTCTCATTGCCATCCATCAGAAAGGCTATAATCCTAGTGGTAAAGCCTTTCCCACTACAGCCCTTCCACTCTATATGGCCGAGGTGAGCAAATAAAATAAAAAGTGCATGTTCAAAATATTGAAGATAGATTTATCTATAATATTACAGGCCACATTTGCAACTACATTCAGCGTATGGCTCTGAGAGCACCGCTTAGACACACTGGGCTGCATGACATACTTATTCTAATGAAAATCTTTATTGGAGCTATCAGGTAATTCACATGGTATGCTGATGGTTTTATATACTTATGATGGGCAAAGATGAGCCACTTATACTGGTGTTACAGCTCACCTTCCAGGAATATGACAACATTTTGCAGAATGTATCTTTAACCAACAAAGCAGAGGAAACTGATGAATCTGATCCACACAATACAACACAAGGTTGGGGATTATTTTTGGAGTATTTGTGTTCCCATGATGGATTGCATCATATAGTATTGCTGTTATGTGGGGTTTGTGTGAATATTTCTTTACCATCAATTATTATATAGGCTCCGCAAAATGATATTCAGCAAATGTAGCAGCAGCTCATGCTAACAGCCAGTTAAAGAGTCCAAAGCATACAGAAATATATAATCAAGATGGATTCTAGCAGGTTGGAAACTAAAATGCCCATAAGCCCATATTTAACCCCTCTTAACAAAAGTCAGGGTTCTCAAAGACTGCTTTTACCAGTTTCAGTCAAATTCTGCACCTTTTAATGTGTGCCGATCCGTTGCAGCACAGGTTCAATGACAACAAATCTACATCAATATTTTGACTGATTCAATAATTCCCAATACTTTCCTTTTAGTAATTTAGGATCTATGCTGGAAGTAAGATAAGTGGTGTTTATACAGCCCGTACCATTTGTTAATTCAACCTGTTCTGAGCTCACTTCTGTGTGACGTGACACAACTCTTGTTTTAAGTAAAACAGGCACATGTTTCTCTCAATCTGGCACTTTCAGTTCTAGGCGTCATCCCATTAACCTTGGGATAAACAGCCGTGCCTGTGCTACCATGGCAATGCTGACAGAATGGCAATTGCCTTGTCATTTCCGTTTTGTCCCTCTGAGAGAAAGCATCCATGCTGTATGCCGCCTGGCAGACCTTCCAGAATTGGCACACGAGCGCTTGCAAAAAATCCACGCTGATCAGTCCATATGTGTGAGTGGCAGCATAACACGGGTGGCAACTATAAGACACAGTATGGGCGGCAGGGAACGGGGTCACAATAGTTATTGCAGCTGGAGCAGTGTTAAGAGAGATCAAAGCCTTATGTATGCTGCAGAAACCCGTTCGCAGGAGCATCGCAGCAACATTTTTGAACAACATTCCTGCTGTTAGCTTCAATATGCTGCGAACACTCCAGATGGTGGAGACACAGGCTTTGTAGTAGTGGTATCAAGTGTCCAGGTTAGACAACTGATGAGCAGAGGGCTTGTGCAATGTGAGGCAGGCCAGTAAAGTCACGGAAGTCTGTAATCAGTCAACTAATGACAGATTTTTAATTTTTCATGTCTGTCAGTAACGCGTACTGTACGATGGTTACTGACTTCTTTAAAATCATCAGACTTTAGGAAATGCTGGGATCTCAAAGCCCTGCAACATCACTAAAAAATAGGTCCATTGGGGCAACAAATATACGAGGTTAGATGATCACACAGGTGGAAAATACCCCCCCAGTTACATTTATTTGGAAGAGAAATAAAAGGCAGATGAAATGATTACCCAAACTTCATGTTCTAAAATACCGTTCCAGCCCAACTTCCTGGTTCAACCTTGACATTTAATTTGCATTTGTTCGCACTCTTTTGACATTACTGGTGTGCTCAATTTTGGTTTTACATCAAAGTTAAATGGTAGCTGATCTGGTAAAACTGTCAGCTTGTTTACGACCTGTATGATTGTCTGACTGCTCACACATGTTGCCCTGTTGGTCCTTTTTTTTAAACGAGGTCCCCGTGTTTCAAAATCAAAGCAGATTATTTGGTGAACACGATGACATAACCGATGGCTGATGGCATGAAAACGAAAACCGTGTGCAGTAAATAAACTAGGAGAATTGGAAATGTTATCATTGAATTTGACTGAAATCCCTTTTGTCAAGATGAGAACCTTCTCAACAGTATGTTTGGCAAACATGGACGATTTGGTGCAGCAAAAATATTTATTTAAATACATCATCTTTTTTATCTAAATTTTGACTGATTGACTCCGAGATATTTCAGTCTGGACCAAAGTGTTGGACCAACAGCCTAACAGACAGACGGAAATTGCTTTCCTTATAGTCATGCTGCCGGGATGGCAGGCCTTTGTCCTTTTTTTCTCTCAGATAAGCAAGGAATTCATAAGCACTGTGCCTCAAACATGCCCTTTTCTATTTCTAAGATACTCCAGATACATATTCTTACATCTCTTCACAGAAGTATAGACTAATTTAATATTTTTCACAATGCATGGCGCCTTTACTGGATATGCGGGGTGCATTCAGAATGAACTCTAAGGCATGGTACTGGCAGACGCCAGTATCGTCTACTGTAAACTCCAATAAAAGTGCTCCTTTGCACAAAACAGACTTTGTCCCGTCCTCCAGCAACACTTCGTTCCACCGCCTATGTGTCCTGCAGATCTCTTTACATGCTTCCTGGCAGCTCTGTGACCTAATGGCTGGGATGTGATGAGGGAGAGGGAGAGAGCTCAGCTCACAGCTGAAAGGACTGTGAGAAGAAAAGAGCCGACTCAGTCGACTGCACGATGCAGTTTGTGAGCGTTTAACAACAATCATACAGACTCCCAACCACACGGTATAACAAACAACCAGGGATGGATATAGTTTACAAATCCAATCACAAGCTTATAGTTTCATAATTTCTTGCATTCACTATCTCCTTGTTACGGGGCTCAGTCTAACTCTTATTTTCTGTGCCATGTGATATTCTGGGTTTCATGTTTTTCAGATAGACAAGAATAAGAGTCTGCATGCAACTACAATCAAAGTGAGGAAAATCCTCCTGGCAAAATTGGGCCAGCCAATTTTGGTGACTGACTGTTTTCCCAGAGTAAATGAGGCCATGCTGCTAAAACTACAAAACTATTACGCTACAGTCACATGTGACTGAACACCAGTTCAACCAAGGACAGTCTTTTGTTACTGCCTTTACTTTCCTGTTCAACAACTGAAATCTATTTTTAATGACGAAGTTAAACATGTCCACGAAAAAGCATAGGGAACTTTCAGGTGAATGAAAGCATGTTTATGGAAATGAATCATCAAGTATGACACTTAGCCCTCTATCTCCTGTATGTGTGATTTTGTATACATAGAGAACTGTGCTTTTAGAGGATTTTCTTGTGTGCTTCCTTTACTGGCCCATATGCTTAAGACGACTTAATTATCAGTGAACTATGAAGGTAAAAAAAAAAACATAATGCCCTGAGTGGGCGTCGGAAGGCTCTGAACTTTTACCAAGGAATTGTTAAACGTGAAAATAATTGGAGTCTTCTTCGATGCCTTTGAAAGCTTTTTCTCAACATTGTCTCACATCCACTTCTCAGAGT
Source organism: Taurulus bubalis (assembly GCF_910589615.1). Taxonomy (NCBI): domain Eukaryota; kingdom Metazoa; phylum Chordata; class Actinopteri; order Perciformes; family Cottidae; genus Taurulus; species Taurulus bubalis. Next base: position 13,404,879 of record NC_136593.1, on the reverse strand, counting down.
AGATATGAACGAACAGATACTTCATCAGCGCAGTTTGCAAGAATAAAAAAAGGCATCTGTGGTCACTACGGGGCACAAAGTGACGCACGAGTGAGTCTTCAGTTTCACTTCACTAAATTAAAGGTGCGTTTGTTTGACCTTGTCAGTTCTGTCATGAACAAAGGCAAAAAAGCAAGCACACCAAAATCATTCTCTTTGTGTTCATTCACTTTATTGTAGAGGTACTGACATAACAATAGGTAAACCAGCGAATTTGATGATTAAAATGGAATCAGCTGGAATGAAGGCTTTAGGCCTGACTTTTCAATGTTGCCTTCATTTTTGGAGCTTCCCAACATAAACCCCAGAGGCAAATTAGCGCAGGCTCTGTGCTTGTTGTTCAAAGACACGAGCGGAGGGAATATCCGAGAAATGTATAACCTGTTGAGGGCGCAACAGCTAATGAGTGCAAAACACTTTCTTTGATGAAAACAAATGTTGCATTTCGTGTTGGATCAAAGTAATTGATATTCATCAATTATTGATCAATTATGATGATTCATATTCATTAAATTGTAAAAATTGTATATATCAACCAGATGATTACGCTTTTTTGATGACACAATGTGGTTAAATCATTAAAAAAAACGAATTCATTCATTCAAAGTAGTACGGAAAAATTAAACGATTAAATCAAATGGAATATAAACATATGTGGGACAGAACCGGCTGTTACAGCAGAACTGCTCCCACATCTGGACCAACACATCTGCACAGATTATTGATCGAGTAGTAGAATCAGCACAAACATTGATTAATGACAAAAAGTGCTTCCAGAGATCAAATTGAGCTTTTACGTTGTTCTTAACCACATGACATGTAACGGGTTAATTAATAAAGTGCACTTCACCCCACAATGTTTGCTGAAAGAACATTATTGTTTTTAATGTTGAACTTTTAATTTAAACTCCTTCCTTTGTAGACCTTTCAGAACACTATACCATCTAAAAATATGATGAATACCTGCACCATGAAGTAATTATAACATGCCATTATTGTATCCAGAACCAGTACAGTATCAGCTTCCTTGGAGTTACTGCAGACACCTACTGTGACAGGTGATTAAAAGTATGGCTACTCTGGGAGATAGCTGACAGGAGGTTCAGATAAGGCAACTACTTTCCCCCAAAGTGCAACACTAAAGCCAACATAAAAAAAGCAGACAAGATCTTATGAATCATAAAATCTAATGGATCATCAATAATCCTCTGCTATCTCAAGCATCAAAATGAAACTCCACAAGAGTCATTTTGAAGCTGCACTCCCTTTTGCTGATGCTGCGGGTCACTCACTGACCCCTGTTACATGAGTTCAAATTGCTTTTTATAGAACAGGAAGTCAGTTAGTTTAGATGTTGGTGGAGAGGACTGATGTGATAAAACAGGTTTAAACTGATTCGGTCCTTTCAGTTTAAATTATGAGTCAGATTTCTAGACTAGTTCCTGGGGTGGTCTGAAGCAGTACTTCACTTAGCCTGTCAATAGATGTTAATCTGCTTTATTACTCCGGAGGATCTGCATTTCATCTGAAATTGGTACAAGCGAACACAACTGTGGTCATTTCAATAAAGGCCATAAAGCAAACCAGTGTCAAGAAAAATCTTCTTCTACTTCTAGGGGTTTCTCTTCAGCATTTCACGCCAATCTAATGGTCAATTAGCAGGACTGGAGACAAATGTTTTAGAAAAAGAAGTGGAGGTTAATGTCTAATCTCCAGAGAAGTAATAATCACAAGCTAGAGTCTGATGAGGCCGTAACATGGAGTTATGGTGGGAGGCGGCTCAGTGAAAGCGAGAGAGATCACAAGCTGAGCTGTATATGCATTTGTGGAGAAAAACTGAATCTTGCCTCGAGAGAGACAGAGATTTTAATATGGGCTTGACATTTATTACTCTGACAAACACCACCATGTTTACTATGGTAGTTAACAAACAAAAAACAGCAATACAGTTAATGCAGTTTTAATGCCATACCTTGTTAATTCTCCTTTCCTGTAGAATAACATCATCTTCCCCTGATATGGAAGAAAAACTGACACTATAAGTACTCGCCCCAATCAACAATGAAATCTCCTCTTTTTCTTTTTACCATGAAGTGAGCAGCTTTTGAGTTTACAGTGAAAAGAGAGTGTGGGTGTGACACAAGTTAACCAATCAAATCTGGAGACTTTGTCTGTCTGTCTGTCAAACAAAATGTGGAATAAAAGGGAAACTTGGCCAATTTTCAACCGCCGTTGTGGTTGCATTGTGGGTGTTATCTGCAAATGAACAATGTTCAGCTTTCCTTTGTGTATCCTCCGCGCTATGGACAAGGACAACATTGAATATTGGTCATAAAATGGAAGAAAATATGGTTGAGAAAAATTATATTGTGGTGGCATAGTATATAATTCCCACTATTTGAAAAGAACACCATTAATGAGTGTCTATTTTAGCATAATTCTCATGAAGCTCTAAAGGGAGATACCCATCCAAAGAAAATAGTAAAAAGCTGCATTTACTTGCTATAGATTCTGAACTCGACCCAGTGGACTTGAAATTAATCAATGATTGGAAGGCTCACATGAGATGAAATGTATAATTGTCTTTCAACATTGTCCTCTGAATTTCAAGGGGACAGGAAGTAAAATATACTAATCTATAGATTTTTTCAGATTTGCTCGCCAATCTTTCAATCAGTGTCGGAAATCTACAACCCAGCGTTGACACTACAACAATCTTCACTTCTTCCTATTTATCTTTTGCCTTCAGTCTGGTCACCAAGTGAAATGCATGCTCATTTGGTCTGAGGTCAAATGACTTGGCCAGTCAGGTCTTTCTCATTAAAAGAATGGTAGTCGGTCAGTTCATTTGGGACCATTGTTATATGCCACTGTGCTTAAATGTATGGATTATTTACACAAACGGCTAGAAAGCCTACATGTTCATCCACAATAAAAACTTCAAAAAAGCTAAAAAGTCCATACTTATATCTAATAGTAAGCTGTTACATTGTAAACAGAGTGTGCTGGAGAACACAGCCAAAACAATGACAAACCTATCACTGTCCGAATTCTGTCTAACGGCACATTCTCATCAAGTTGCAGTCAGTTCCGATTCCAGGTTATATAACGGTATTTTTCAGGCGTTATCTTAACCCAGACATGTTTCATTATGCAATTAACAGTGTGACCTCATACCCCTCACTACACCCAGACATTCAAGATACAGGCTTCCCTTCCAGCTTGTGTCTGCGGGAGAGGGCGGAGAAGAAGACAAACAACCATTGCATATACAATGTGTCTCAGTAGATGCTTTAAAAGACAAGGAGCCCTTGATGGTTAACCACTAATTTATAATCCTATAGCATACGTTTTCAAGTTGATTGTTCATGTATGTGTTCATAACAGCCCTTTACTCAATATTTGATCACTTTGCAATGCTTGATTGCAAAGATTGCTTCCTATGACTGATTTGTAGTTGATTAGATGCTCATATGATACTTTTAGGAAAGGGCATTCAAACATAGCATTGGTATCGTAAGGATTTTTTACAAAACTATAAATAATTAAAAAAACAATCTATATATATTACACAATATATTGATAAAATAAAGTCTAAATATGCTCACTGCTTGTGCGTATATTGGTGTGGCAAACTACACAACCATTGATTTCAGGTGGTCTTGCTGAGTTCTGAGAAGAAGGCATCTGATAAGGATGGCGCCACGGCCGTCTCAGAGCCTGAGCTGAATCTTTCATCAGGGGTCTTTGTGTTCCACACAGCAGCACCAAACACATAAAAGCAGGTAGAGGAAGTGGTAAATCATAGAGGCATTGGGGTCTAATTGGCCACCAGAATGAGCTCAAGCCAAAATATTGTTTTCCCTTGGCGCTATCTGCTTCCATCTCGTGGACTTTCATAGAAATTGTGGCTTCCTGTTCTTGGGTGTTGGCCGCTGCATAAGTACAACATCCCTTAGTCTGTAAAAATAATCTCCAGGACCTTGTATGAAGAATAAGAGGGACAGAAATACACTCTGTCCCCATGAGGGAGAGCTTCCCCTTCAATTCAGAAACGTTAACAGTTTCCCCTTCAATATGGCAAAGAGCCAACATGCCTACAAATGTTTTAGAACCATTACTTCTGTGTGGATCTCTGATTGATTATTTTACAGAAATCCCAAAAATGAAACATATATTCTCATTAACTTGCATTACCCACGTAGTTACTGTGATACAGAGTTGTGTGCAAGTGTGAAAGGTAAAGTAAGACAAACTCCTGAGTATACATAGTAACAAAGCATCATTGCTAAAGCTACTAGATGCTCAAACCTGATTTGACCCCTTAGTTAGTATGTATGTGAAAACAGACACGCAACACAGCCAGAATAAGTCAATACCCTCAAGCCCAGTTAGACTCGTTCTGACTTTCACACCTCTATTCTCACATACAATGGATGTTACACAACTAACTTATGTAGCATGCTGGAGAAAGCAGAGATGGGTGCAGTTTGTGCTCCATCACTCTTTACGTGGCCCTGTTAGTCTGTTCTGCCTCATAGCACAGCTGCTGTTCAGAGACAGGCGAGGCAGCTGATTGGAGAAGAGGCAGCAGGCGGACCGATCACTCTGTCAGTTCAAACAGCTGTAGACCGCAGTATCTTTCTGCACACTATATGTACACAAAGTAATTAGCTTCAGTCCGACATCAACTTTTAAAAGGAAAGAGAAAGGGGTGTGACCCATAAGTGAGAACTGTCCACAGCGTGAGTTGCAATGTTCAATGTGTGAGAGTTCATGTGTAATTTGTTGACTACACTTTTAACATATTTGTTAAGCTAAACACACTGATACAGTATGTCATATATCTGCTTAGCAGTCAAACTCACTTAAAAAGATAAGGCACATTTTCCCTGAACTCTCATATTCTGCTAGCCTGTCTTTACATGAAAAGACTGGCTTTACATCAAAACAATAGCAAGACTAAGAGTTTTGCTTTGTTACTTAAAAAGACAAACTGAAAGGAAACCGTTTAGAATCTCTTACTGTGGCAAATACGTATCCTATGGTGTAAAAGTAGTCGTACACCACTGTTAGCTTTAGACCCCCTCTGATATCTCCCAGTGCCCTGTTATCCTTCAAATTTAATTAGTGAGAGTAAATCACATCAGGTAACTACATCTTTGCCTTTAATTGTGTGTGCCAAGTTTAGTTACGTCTTGAGCATGCTTAGTCCCTCAAAAGTACCTTCGTTGTTGACCACGAAGGATGGGTCGCCACGGCAACAGCGTTACACGAAACATCAAATGCTTTGGGGGCTGGCATCATGAAAGTCTTATGTTCGTCTAGAAGTAATTTGATGTCGATCTGATCGACCTACTAAGAGAAGCAAGCCAAAGTATAGAACTATTTACTTCCTGTTGCCATTAGGTGGCGCTATGACTCTAATAAAAAATTAGACTGCACATGTCTTCAGGCCTGGAGTCTCATCAAACATATGAAACCTGGAAAGGATCTTATCATGTGGAGTCGAGTTACATCGGTTTATTCGGTCATGGCGAAGGATCAAACTTCCGCGATGCTCCCACACGACGCCGTTCACTGGATCCTTACAATCTTCAAGGTGATGCATTACCAATGTCTTAAGTCTCTTCCGACGCATTTTGAGAGGGATCTGAATCATCTGTGAGGAGCACGGTGTACAAGTAGAAAACATGTAACTTCCTGTTGCCTTCAGGTGGCGCTATGACTAGGATTAAAAATTATCAAATGGATGTCTTCAGGGTCAAGAGGTCATGACATATGAGAAATATGGAGTAGATTCCATCATGTACGGCCGAGTTAAAACAACTTCCATTTTCATGGAAAATGGTGTCTCTTTGCCGCTGCTCTGCGCTCACATAGTTCGATATTTTGAAAATCCTGAAATAACTTTTTCCTGCAAAGGTCTCAACATCATATTGCCCGAATGTGAAATCAGTCGTGTCTAATCTCTAGGAGGAGTTCGTCAGAATACAACACCTGAAAACAAGGAAAATGACAAAATTGAGCGGTTCACTGCAGCGCCCTCTAGTGTTTGAATATTATGAAACAATTTGGGCACATTAAGGGACACGATGTTGACATATGCTACAAAGTTTGTGAAGATAGGCCAAGTAATTTGGAAGTTATATATTGAGCCACGCCCCAAGAGATTAATTGGTTAATAACTTCTAAACGCAATGAGATATCAACAAAGTTGAAAATATCGTTTGACAGGAAGTTTCGTAAGAAACGGACCTAGCGTTTAGGAGTAGGCAAAAATGTGTTTTTTACAAAATTCAAAATGGTGGAAAATCTAATTAGGCGCATTTTAATTTCACGGATGAGTTTTTTGTAGAGCAGTCCCACCCGGACATGTGTGTAAAATTTCAAGTCAATCGGTCAAAGTTCGCAAAAACGGTGGGCTTTCACAACTAAAGGGGGCGCTATAGAGACATTTTCTCAGACTTTTGGTCGACACCCAAATTATATTAAAATTTTCGCCGAGTCGGATGGGTGTGCCAATTTTGAAGAATGTAGGTTTATCCCAAGCACCTCTTTTCCCTGCGCATAGATCGACAATAATAAACAAACATTCGAATAACAATAGGTCCTCGACTCTGACTACGTCAGTGCTCGGGCCCTAATAAATAAACATTAGCATTTCAATAGGTCCTCGACTCTGACTACGTCAGGGCTCGGGCCCTAATAAAAGGGCTGTCATAATAACTTCGACAGAATAACTGTCTCATTCGTGAAGAAATATATTTGTTGTTTAAAAAAGGACAGCGAGGGTAATACCCAATTTAAAAGCCCTCACATCGATGGGCTCTGTTTATGATTTCTAGCTTCCCTGTAGCAATTGATTCATCAACACAGCTTCTTAGCCAAATTTGACTTTTGAATTTTTATTTAGATCCAGTGAGTTTTTTTCCCCTGGAATTCAAAAGTACAATGTTTTATGTAGAAGATATTGTCTTCCAATACACTTCTCTCTAATTTACTTAGTTTAGTTTCGGATTACAAACCATATGTCTGTAATGTCACTGTTTGAGGAGAGAGGGTTTTGCATAACTGAATTAAATAAAGCAAATAAACCGGGGCTATTTCTGTTGAACTTCATAGTTACTTTTACGCACATTTAAAAGCTGTTTTTCCACAGTATGAAACTGTAAATGTTTTCTCTCAGGGTTTTGCCCTCTTCGTGCACATTGACACCAATCCAACACTGCATCAGTGCAAGGAAATCTCTTGCTAATTGTAAACAGCAGGGAAAGGTGAGCACTCTGCCGAGCAGAACATAGAGCTCTCCTCTGTAGAGCCGCAAAGTGAAACACTGATTAGTGACGCTACATTACTCCACAATGTCCAAGGGCAACTGTTTCATATCAGCTAACTGTCGGAAGCACAGACGCTAACCTCAGCGCACATAAATGTCTTGCAGCTGGTCGTGTGATGGACGTTTTAATATAAGAAATAGCAATTGTATTCAAATCAAAGTCAATATTATATATTACGGAATAATTAGTGAGTATCTCAGTAGTTATTAAAATCGAGATGAAGCATTGAGGATGAAGTAGATAAGATACTGTAATGTGTGGGAACAACTGCACAATATGTATTTATGTAAGTAATCGTCCACAAGGAAATAGCAAATCAGGTTTTTGAACAAATCAGGGCCACACACACACACACACACACACACACACACACACACACACACACACACACACACACACACACACACCGCCCTATCCATCTATTCTTATTGTTACGCTTCTTTTCACTGAGCACCTTATCTCACTCTAAGCCATCACCTCTTTCTGAGCTGCTGTACCCTCATATTCCATTTAAGCAGCTTCATCTATTAGTTTAATTACCTCTTCCTTGGCTCTAGGAACTTCAACTAAGATATCAACTTCCCCACCTGACGATTAAAGAAGGTATGCTTTCGACCACTTAGTCATCTCACTAGCTAGAGAGTCATTAAATAATTTTGGTCCAACTGGGTACAAGTGGAAACTGTAAACCCGAGATGATGTTCTCATTTTCTTTTTAAGTACACATTTGGTTACAGTAGAGCGAAATACAAAACTCCTTTCTTCTCATTTGGTTGCCTTTTATCTTACTCAATTAAATACATTCATGCCAAATGACAAACTAGACCGCTGCAAGACCAGGACTTTAGTTAAGCAGTGATACTAACATCACCATGCTCACATGCTCATAATGACAACGCTAACATTATGATATTAATCAGGTATTATGTTTACCATATTCTCCATCCGAGTTTTGGGTGTATGCATTACAACATTTCCTAATTAGCGCTAAAAACTAAGTACAGCTCAAGCTGATAGGAATGTTATTAGTGTGTTAGTGAAGACATCACCAAAGTGATTGTAGTTTATCTTGAGGGTCATATGAATGTGTATAACACAATTAATGGCATACCATACAGTAGATGTTGAGACATTTCACTCAAAACCACAAATATGATTCTGCTGCTCTAGATACAAAGTGATGAGGATATGTCCTCTGAGAACCACGACTATCGTGAACATTCATTAAGTAGATGTGGAGCTATTTCACTGGATTCAAGAGATATTTCAGTCTGGGCCAAAGTGACCGAACAGCAGGTGGTCAGGCGATGCCATCTCTATAGCCACGCAGCTAGTGTGCATGGTTAAAAATGCCAAACACATCCCAAACATTACAAAACTAATTGTGTCACCATTCTTGCATAAAGCAGCTGGACATCAGACAGGGCGGAGGGAGCAGCGGTAGATGCCTGCCAAAGTGCTCTCTTCCCCTTGACTGAGGGACGACGCAACGGCAGGAGGATGCGTTAACTGTGGGTCACTGCAGAACGATAAACCAGGACGGGCATAAGGAGGCTGCTGTCTCCCAGGGGACGGAGGTTGTAGTCACGCAGAGGCCTCTCACTCATGCCTGTCATGGCAGCAGGATGACCTCAGAGCATGAGGTCACCAGTAAGCAGACCATTAGCCAGTCAGCAGGTAGAGGTGGAAGATCTCCACCCACACAGTGAACCCTGAGACATGGTACCTGGTATGTTATGTTGCCTGCTTGTACATGTTACTTTAGGAGAGCTGCCATTTTAAGTGTTTGGACTTTTAATGCCAATTTTACACGGTGAAAACTGGCAATAATAATAATCCTCCTTAAATTGCCCATGATATAGTGTATCCCCTCTCAAAATGTCTAAGATATACTGTGCAATAAATACATAATCTCTTCTTTACAATGTATGCAGAGGGCACATTTTGTCTAATATTAGTTGCATATCAGATACAGATTGAATGACTGAATTGGGGAGGGAGTATGCAATGCAAAATCAGATTTCCATCTATCATCACAACGTGGAGATCAACTCTGCAAATCACATGTACACAAGCTGTCTGGGACTGATACAGAGATCCATGCACGGCCCTGACATTGTAATTATCTTCCAAAGGCTTATGAGCTATTCTATTTCTCTGTTAGTTGAAACAGAAATACACAAATGTGCACACAGGCTTAAACAGTATGACAAATATTCACTGATGAAAGATATACAAATGACAATTAAATGACAGAGAGACAACAATGAAATGTTACCATAGCTTTTCCTAGACGTACTACGAGAAATAGTTGCAACAGTAGTACTCGTCTCATATTTTCACTCGCTAACAAGAATAGATTGATGTGCAAATCAGCAAGGAGCATTCACATATGTATGGAAAACAAAACAAAAACCCACTTAACAGTGTGAAATGTCAGAATAATCTGGTGAGATAACACAGCAGAACGGTTAGCCAACATTTGGAGTTTTGTGATTATATAGGAAAGGTCACAAAGTCTCCACATTTAATAGGTGCCCTCCTCTTTGTTGCGTGAGTTCTCTGCAGGGATCACAGCTGAACACAGTAAAGCCGAAGTTACACTGCGAGATACAGAAAACAGACAGCCAGGGGCCAACTTAACATAACCTTCTTTTCAGATTTAAGCACCAACTTGAGCCAAATTATCTTTCCATTTTTCACCCGTGCACTTTGACCTGAACTAAACCAATCGTATGCCTTTAATAAATGGGCTGTAAGGAGAAGCCTCCATCTACACAGCTAAATATGCTGCATATTTGTGTGGTTTCTCAGTCATCCTTTGCTTGTATCTCTACAGCTTGAGAGTGGGAGAGCGTGTGCATATGTGGGTACACGTGTCAGTCTGTAGACACTCAGAGGAAAGAAAGTGGAAGAAATTAAACTAAGTGCAGCAGCGATAGAAACTGTGCAGGTTTTTCTAGCTTTGGGTACCCCAAAAATGCTAATTAGGCCACAAATCACAAGATAGCACATGACCACATCCCCAGATGAGTGTTGAGCTAAGCACAGCAAGCAGCCATTTTAAATCCAGCCTTAATCCACACTGTGTCTCACCCTCCTCATTACCCTCGTAGCATCCACATACAAACCCCTGCTCAGAATTAAGATGCGGCTAGCATTAGGAAAGATAGATGAGGAGGGAGAGGAAAATAAAATTGACTCCAGAGGAGAGGTGAATGCTGAGGAAGATCGGTTAAATTCATTCCATAATTAAAGCTCCTGTGGGCCGGTCTCTCAGGTATCTAGGTATGGACATAAAAATACAAGTTAAAAAGTACAAATTTGAATTCTCAATTCCCCTCCAGTGATGCACCAACCTTACTGTATCCATCTTACTGTCAGTGCCACCTAAATTAAATGTAAAGATGAGCTGGTTGTTACCACAGCAGCTACTGGCTGACACAGCAGAGGCCGTGGTGTGCACACAGGTCACCCACTAAATGGACCTTGGCCCTGTCTGGCTTGAAATGCACTTTTTTTTAAAGGAAGTAAATGGCTACATATATAAAGAGACTGGAGACATTAGCACACTGAAAATGTTTCCGACATGAGGATTACTTTTTGCTCAATTCAATCAAAGGTCATCTATAAATCCTGCCTTGTTGCTGAATAAAAAGTGTCATTTTCAGAACTCGGCTTTGGATACAGAAAACTAGTGAGGGTGTTTGGATTCTAAAATGTGTGATAGCTTAAACCCTTCTTGCAATATGCAAAGAGTAGCTTCTACCCCAATAACTTCTTGATACATCTATATTATTTATTACCCCTTGCAGGTGTATGAGCTCCCATTTAAATGAGTCATGAGACTCTACAAGACAAAGAATGACAGGCCACAGTTTTCTTCCTCCTGGCTGCTACTGTTAGAATATGAAGCTGGATCATCCTAGATTAACATAAATGTCTTTGAGATTTCAGAAAAATAATGGTGCGGGTCGTTTCAAATTGTATGTTGTTGATGTACGTGCTATATTTAGAGTGTTTAACTTACTTCATACTTGAAGCTACACAACAAGAAATGTGATTGATAAACTACATTGTATACCCAATATTTACAAAATTACAACAACCTGATCTCATCCATATTCATGACAGAAAAACACAACAACAACAAAACATATCAACCAGCCCTCAGGCACCATTATCCAACAACACAACACAGTACAAAAATCAGGCTTGAACCACTCTGAGCTATTGCCCTCTCTAAACCCAGCTCAGCCCCTCAGCACTCATTACTCTTCTATGTTACAGTTGTTCTGCAAACTAAGCAGGGACATCAATGGCTGCATGTTTACACAGCAAGTGTCCTTATAATTTAGAATCCAGACAGGAATCGATTGTTAACAGTGTAATTCACTAAACTAGACATAGTAGCACAGGATAAACAATCTAACAAGCCTGGGAATTAAGCGACAGTGAACTAGAAGCAATGCAGTACTAAATCCCGTCAATTGCTTCTATACACTTACTACACTAGTCTCTTGCAGGTGCACGTTTATTCGAACATAACTCTCAGCATTTTAACATATGATTGTCCATCAAACAGTTTTATAAGTCAAGCAAAGCATTGCACATTTTCCAACATTGTGTCATTATGCAGCTATTATGGCCTTGCCCCCTGCAGTTAACTCCTTACCTCTGGGGGGGTATATACTCATTACAAAGTAAGTCATCATGATTATGAGTTTAAAAATTTGCTGAGCTGCTAGCTAGCTCATTCCAGCTCATCAGCATAACCACATTAGAGAGGAAACCTGTGGGCTGGCAATCTCACACTTCCTCAATATTGAAATCCCAGCAGGCCAAGCATGTCCACATCCATTACGTTGGACCTGAGCCACCAACTAGGCCTAATGTGCTGCCACGAGGCACACCAACGCCATGCGACACCTGCAATTTAATTAATTAGGTTTGCACAACAAACCTGTCGGTCCAATACATCAATCTGCCCAATACAGGGAAAGCAGAATAATTGGCTGGATGTATGGCTGTTGCTGTATATCGGACCTTAGCTTTATGTATGGCACATGCCCAGGACACTGTTTTCTCGACATGCCAATGTGACAATACAAACAAACAACTCGAAACAAAACCTCACTGATACAGTGTTAGTTCAGGGTACAGGAAGCCCTAATTTATTTCAATCCTTAACATATTTACCTCATCTAGAGAAAGGAAAAAGATTGGCAGAAGCAGTGGGAAGTAAGATGATTTGGAGCTCAATTGGGCTAAATTGGTTGCTGCCAGCGTGATACATCATAGAGAATTAAGATGCCTCTCCCCCCAGCACAGAACTTCGGCAGCCATATTGGCACATCTGTCTTGGGCCCACCCCTGACGGAGACAAATGAACCAATTCTGGCACACAGGGCTGATCCAAACTGCTAGCAATAACCAAGATGAAAAATGAGTCAGCTTGGGCCCTGGCAAAATTCATTTTTAATAATTAGTGTTCCTACACCTCTCAGAAAATGAGTGCAGGTACAACTACAGGTTGATACAACACATCAGCAAGACTAGAGGAATATAGATGATGTTGTGTTAAGCTTCCATCATCACAGAGAATGGCTGTGACTATAAATGTGGGGTTGTAAGACAGATTATTCTCTCTATGTTTTCACAGGAGGAAATTAATCAAGTCCAGAAAGAGCTGTGGCTACGGGAGGCAGGAGAATGTTGCAGGATGAGCACAACAAGTTCCTAAGGACCCTACTGTAAATGAATAGAGTTTCTATTCCCAAAATGAAAGGGAAAGGGTTCAATACAGGGCATAACTTTAAAGTGCAACACAAACATATACAGTCAGGGTACAAGGCAAGACATGTCTATTGTATTTATATATCTCAATATTACACATTTGCCTCAAGGGGCTTGCAGTAGCCACGAGGTGACAATCCAGGAATTGAATGTGATAAAGTTGCTGCTTTCCTGAACACCTGACATGTGTCAACTGGCAGTGATGTTTGTTATGCCGCCGCTAGTGTTTAAGATTACATTTAAAAAAAACAATAGTGGAAGGTGTTTTGACACTTGTCAGAGTGTTTGCCTTCAAATCCTGTGTTGCTCTACATATTTAGCAAAATTGTAATTCATAATACTTTGGGAGATATCTTTTGTGTTAAGTAGAAAACGACTAACTTATCGATGATGCTAAAGATTATTTTTTAAATAACAATCAATTTCCCTCATTTATATGTTAAAAAAAATAAAAAAATAAAAACGTGTCTGATTAATATTTAAATATTTTAAATCAATATACTAGACCTCATTTCTCAGACGCCTGATCAGAAAAAGACATAAAATTTAAAAGGATTGATGTGACACATAATTTAATCACTGTATGGCATAATAATCCTTTCCCTGAACAGGAAAATTTGTATTTTTATTTCAGTACTTTATTCAAAACTTCAAATGGTTATGACTCAATTGGGCAATTGACTAACAATAATAATATGAATTGAATAATTGAAACGACATACAGATGGCAAAAGTCACTAACTGAAAAAACATTTACAAAATCTGTCAAAGTGACTGATGACTGACTGACTCGTGTTTTATATCGTCTTTGACTGCTGGCTGACTCCTCTCCCTCAGTCGGCTGGTAGGGGGCCGCCAAGTAACAACACAGCTGAGTGCATTGCCGAACCTCAGCCACCACTCTGCAGCCAGAGACACCGTGGGGGGAAACCCTCCACTTCATGTGGTTGTGGAAAACAGTTTGCACACTTTTGGCTCAGCAGCCAGAGACACAGTTAGGTTGTGTCTTTTTATTGGGCATCAACATCACCTTTACGCTCGTTTTGTCAAATAAATACATGTGAAGCCTTAATAAACCTTTCAAGTCAAGGTTACGCCTGTGAGACAGTGAAAAACATGTCGGATACACTTGCGGTTTAGACCAACCGGGAGTTAGCCAATTGTGGGTTGCATTCATTCAAACACACAATGCCGCAGTGGTTTTTGCAAACACACCTGGTGGAGATCTGCACTTTACGGAGTGCACCCTTCTAGGTTGGCAAAAATTGACTATTGATGTTGGAGGGAATGGCACTTCAGAAAACACTGCAATCTACAGTCCCTTTGGGGTGAATTCTGAGTAACGGGGCCCTAAAGGAAAACCTATTGCTTTAAAGCTTAACTAAATGTCAGCAGGTGAGGTTGGGGGCGACCCAAGGTTTTACCAACCAGCACCACTTAGTCAAGCAAAAATAGACAGACATATTATGTAAATTGGTGATGATTGTGGCACATATTGATGGAGTGATAGAACATGTTCACCAAAGGACGTACTAATGTATATTTCCAACTGGGTAATGCAACAAATATTGCTGAAACACCGGCTTCTGAAATTGATATTACAGAGCATATTGTCTAGATTATTGGAATGGATGATAATTGGAAATGAAACTGTGATTTTCAGCTGCCATTATAAGTATTTCATCCTGGCAGAAATCTGATTTAACAATTGGTTTGCAGTGTTGCTTTGGAAAACAAAAAGTGTGGATCATGATTCACTTCACAAAACAAATTCCACAAAAACCTTAATATATATCATATTTGATTGTCTCAAAACAAATGGGTAAGCATCCTTATTTAGCAAAGATCTCCAGAGTTCTTGTACAAATCACCTCCATCTTCTAATCCATAAAAACTAGGGCTGGTATTTTTAGCATCATCCCTGAAGAGTATGTCCCTGTATCCCTGTATAATATGCCCCATACTTTATCCTCCATGCATAGCCCCATCACAGCCTCATAGTCAGGGAGCTTTGCTTTAAAGTCAAGTGCTTCTCATACATGGAGGTCTACTGGGAGCAATCCTCCTCTCGATTCATTAACTCCAGGAGGCAGAGCTCCTTCTGTCGGGCACCATGACAACATGGCATTGCTCTTTTCCCTCCAGTCTTTGTAGGGGGGTGTCACAGTGCAAGAGACAAAGTGCACTGCCTTCACAAGCATCAAGGCAATTAAAGGTTGTATGAGTCGTAGGATTTAACATGTTGAAACAAACTGACTAATCTGAGACAGTCACATTTTCCAATTGACACAAAAACTCTGACTCAGATTTCAGAGCAAAGAACTGTCTCTATAAAGATAATATTAACAATATCAACTGTCCAATTGCAGAATAGTGTATGATTGACATGTTTATCTCAAAAGCTAGGAATACCTCATCAGTGCAATTTTCGCTTCATATTTTTACCAACAAATTTAGAGAATGATGTGATAGATCTGAAACTACAGAAAGTGGGTGGAGCAGTAGAATTCAGGGTCATTTCAAAGCCTAAACAAACAGCCCTGGCAATCAAGAGCAGTGAGTTACCTAATCTTGTTTTGTATCCTAAAGTACTAATTAAGTTGGATCAACATACCAATTGATTAAAAATGACACTTCATTCACTTCATTATGTGAGACATGAGTGGAAAGATTGCTAATGATCACAGGAAACCTCAGTGAAGTGGAATAAAACAGTCACGCTGAGGGGAAATATAATCCACACGTATCAGACAATCGCAGGCTCTCTCAGTGGCTACAGCAGCTTGTCAGGATGGCTTCCATCCAAACATCCATGACTGCTGCAGTCAGAGCTCTATCAATGCAAAGCATAGAGCTTGGAGTAAGTAATACATGTGGAAAGTCACTGGAGGTGCAGTGTCTGATAGCTATAGTATTCATTTGTGGAGGTGGACTACCATAACATCTGAGGGGTTTGGGCTACAGTAGCATGTGCTCTTTACTGCATTTATAATTCCCCAATTAAGCACAGTTTGCATTTTTTCTAATCAACATCAATAATTCTTCCCGTGAGCACAGCAAGAACATAAATATTAAATTTGAAATGATTTCTTCTTATCAGTCTGTAATTACATGCAAATTCAGGAACTTGACAAAATCTCATAATGCAGTAAAAAAAATAAAAAAAGAAAGAAAGAATGTAGATTATCTTCTAGACGTTAATCTATATTTTTCCACATCTTTCATTTTCATTCTACACACGGTTAAAGGGGATCAAGCCTAATGCTTCTGCAAATGCACATTAAGGTACTCCAACTGTTGTGCTGTAATTAAACTAGAACAATAAATCAACAAGAGTGCAATCAAAAGCAAACTACTGCCTATATTGGACCAAACCATAAAACGGAGGAACTAACAGAGAAGATGTGAAAACCTGCAGAGATATAAAAAGGGGGAAATGATGCATAGCCCTGTTCCTGAGGCAGTCTTATGGTGAGTATGATATCAACACACGCACACACGCACGCACGCACACACACACGCACACGCACACACACACACACACACGCGCGCGCGTGCACACACACACACACGCGCGCGCGTGCACACACACACACACACACACACACACACACACACACACACACACACACACACACACGCAGCACGCGTTAAATAACTTTTAATCAAATTTCAGAGTGCAGGTTCTGAGGCTACTTACAATGAGGTTCATAACCAAAGCACACGGGGAGGTGACATGTCATATGGAATGATACAAGCTCCCATTGCCCTGTGCGCCTTATTCCTCAATGCGTTGGGCCGCTAATGTGTAAAATACAAGGGTAACCTTTGTCATCATTAAGACTTTAATATCATTACATAATAAAGACAATTAAACCACTATATCATATACTACCCAACATTTAAAGCGTTGTATGAACTTAGCAATCATACATTTGATGTATTATTACAACAGAGTGTCCATTTAAACTTTTACAGCTCAGACATTTGATCAGAACAAAACTAAGGATTCAAGAAATGTTATAAACTGTAACAAACTGTATTTGCTAGCAAAATTGTTCCACAGTCTTCAAACAGCTCTCTCCGGCAGCAGTTTGTCGACTGCAGGATACAGAGTGAAGGATGTCGGAGGTCTGTAAAACAATGGGTGATATGCTACCATGTATGTTGTGTGTCTAGCTCATAGAGATGAAGTCTCTTTTGCATCAGTACCTTCTAGCTTCAGGCTAACCCGACTGTGTGCATTTCTTTTACACTCACTTGCACGGAGCAAATGCCTTTAATAACCATTTAGCTGCTACAGCACGCTCGTCTGTCCCCCATTCACAGCCTTAGCCACTAATTACCTCTCCAAAGCAATGGACATTTCTGTGTTCCCTCAATGCTCCCCCTTTTCTCAGTACAATCAGCCAGCTGCCTTCACTGGTAGGAATTAGAGCTCTGCACGGGGCCTGAAATGTCTAAAATCAACTAATGTCAGCCAGTTCCCCAGCCCGATGGTTGTTCATTTTTTGTTCGTCCTCCCTATATAAAAATATTTGACATTAAGAGATCCTATCTTCTCCAAATTACCAGCTTGCCTCTTGATAATAAATGATACAACTGCACACAAAAGCAAAGCTGGATATTCCCTCACAATGGTTACAGAATGTTAGTGAGTATTGAATCAGCCTGCAGCTTTGAGTGTTCACATAATTATACATACTTTTCTGTCAAATAAAAGACAGCCCTGTAATTTAACTGAGCAAAGAAATCTACCAAGTCCGAAACAAAATGGATGTCTCAATTAGAAAATAAGATTGGGTACCGCTGGACTTAAGTTTGGTCCCTCTAGTAAAAATGTGATGAAAATGCTCATTTAAATAAGCAATCATTAAGTAAAATTAAAGATCTGCACAGTCAAAATAGGATACACTTGAGATGGATGGAAATATAATGCAGCTATGGTTTCCCGCAGTGTGTTATAGCAGTAGTGAGACACCAACCACTAAGATAATAAAAACAATGCATATACTTTTATGAAAAGACAAACATAAACCTTTCAGAGTTATTTGCTCTCTTTTTGTATTTCCTTTTTTTTTGTGCCCCAAACCATCAAAAATGCAGTGCCAAAGACAAAATATTCCATCACTATAATAATTTTCAGAGCTGTGATTCACTCCAAGAGCAGAGGGACCAAGTTTGATATTTGCTATGGGCTGTTTTTGGACCAAGAAACCTGTAAATATAATTTAACTCACTGCTCCTCCCTTCCTGAGCTCTTCCAGTGAGGTGCCCTCGATCAAAGCACATAACCTCTATTTCCCACCGGAGCTGCTCAATGGCCAACAGAAGGCTGTGTTTGCACTGGGTTAATGTGTGTAGCTGAATGTGAAGCAGCGCTCTTAAAGAACATTCATGTCTGCTTATCAGAACTGATGCCCACCAAAAAAAACACATCTTCTGCTCTGCCTAACCTGTAAAAATATAAGAAACTAAGAATTTACATAGTCGAATCTATTTGGTCATATTGTCGAATCGGGCGTTTATATGTTTTTGCTCATTGACTACCCTTGGTTTAAAGCTTCCTTATACAGGATGCAGAGTATTAATACATAAGTAAACTGTTATTTGCCATGTAAAGACATAGTTTGGTGATGTTTACCTGAGCAAGGAATGAAGTCGCTCCCCCTGTTGTAATCTGATCTTTTCAGTGCTTTGTTTACATTGTGTGTGTCAACTAATAACAGCGTCTTGACGCATGGTGGCGGCGTCCCGGAAGCATAGTTACGTTAGCTGCTAGCACCGTTAGCTTCTAGCCACTAGCCACTGGCTCAGCCGTCCCCATGTTGAGAGCCATATGCTATGAAGTTCATATAGAAACAATTTAAGTTGTATTTATACATATATATGAATAAATAGTAAAAACAACAAAAAGTGTGGCCAAGCTACATGCAACTATGGCGTAACTGGTGTTTCTGAATAATGGACCACGTCGTTTGTTGTGTGTCAGCTGTGTGTTTGTGAACAGGGGGCACTATTAATATTATGAATAGCCTGACAATTGTACCAAATAGGCTATATATCATGATTTATGGGAGAAGCCAAGCAATTATAAGTCAAATCAGACATTCAGCACCCCCATCTAGCCCAACTGAAATTATCCTTTGTTGCATAACCACATTGTACAGCTACTGCAATGATTTGACTGCAAGATTGGCAATTGAATCAGGCATCTTAAATCGAATTGTCGATCATTCGGGGTAAGCCCGATAAAAAAGCATCCTACTTTTGAACAAAAGAGATTTATAATGCAGAAGGAGCTTTTTCTTATTGATTTTCCTTTTCCTCTATGGTATCTAAATATTGAATATATAAGTGAGTGGATACACAACTAGTTTATTAGAAAACATTGCATGTTGGTAGTCTTTAGAGTGTAGATTAAAACAATTATAATTAATGCCTTAACTGTATGTACAAAATGTCTTTTTCAGTTGAAACTACAGTTTTTGGCAGACAACTTTCAAAAGCTTATAACGAAGCTGCTCCCCCTTAAATACTTCAGTATTTACACATCAATGTGCCGTTTTCACTTGGAAAAGACAGAACTTCTCCACCCAAATACAATCACATACTACCACTGTGAGAATATTTACCAGCATTAAAGTGCACAAAATGAATCATTTATCAGAGCGTACATCTGACTGTTCACTTTGGGCTGCCACTTCCGAGCATTTCTCCAGTTTTAGGTAGACGGCTGAGAGATTAAAAGGACGAAAGGCTAAATTCCTTTGGCATTAAAAGGATGCATGTTATTCATAATAAAGGCAGTAATTAAAACAACTAATCAAGCTAGGCTTTCACAGCTAGGCCTAGTGTATTTCTCATAAAATATACTTTAATACAAATGGAGGTCTGCAGAGGACAGCTGCCAAATGCACAACTAAAATATGACATCCTATAGGTCCCAATCGTCCTTCAGGCAACTTGTTTCACTTTTGTATTTTTAAACATCACTTGTTAAAGACGAGCAGGGTTCACAACTAATTACAAAGTGTTTTATAAAATTCAATGCATATGAACTGATGGTCATGCATTTCAATTCACAGAAATGATATGCCTGATCTGTTACCGATAATAAAGCAAAATATAGGCTACAACATGAACATTAATTCACTTTGTGATTGGTCAGTGTTTTTTTTCTTCTCTCTGGTGATTTAGTATAATTATAGTTACTAAGGACAATGAAAACATACAGTACAGGTACACAATTATATACATGCCAAATTAGCCCTTCTGGCTACAGCAGTGAGGAGGAAATAGCGGTTTCTGTATGAATGGTAGACAAAATGTCTAAAATGATGTGCAAGATACAGCCGAGGTGAACAAGTCAAAGAAATGCAGTTCCCATCCAACTGAGGTCTGTGGTCAGCGCACAAATGAGAGCTCACCTGAATAGGACCAATAGGGGTCACCAGCTGCCCTCCTCTCCCTCATTACGCCTGAAGTCCCATGGTGCCCATCTTCAGCATGGGGAGGTTGGCCACCTGATGCAACTGTGGGAGGCAGACACAGACGTGAGAAACTCCACAGGGAAAGAAACGTTTCAATTAAATCCTGAACAAATACTTTAACAGCTTATCCAACAGTCTATTTCAAATGTACATGGCTGATGTAAAAAGATGGCAACAAAGAGACTCGTGATTTATAAATAAAAGGATACATTAGATTTACAATCGTTAGAGCCAATGCAGAACGAAATGGGCCGTCAATGCAGCTTCGCAAAATGTCAGTATGAAGGTTGGGGTGATGGGTAAGTGTGTAATGTGCCCAACTTTGACACTGCCCACTGGGGTCCATCCCCTCTCTCCTAGGGATGGGCAAAAACTCATTAATATCGTTTCTCAAAATTGAGTACTGAGACTTACACATAAAACTGATTAAAAAAAACGATGTATGCTCAAGCTTGTAGATTACTGTTAAAGCACTTTAGTTTGATATAAACTTTCAGTTGAAGGGCCTCAAATCTTTTCCCAAATCGCAGCTGTTGCAGCTACTCCCAGGAGGGACTGTAGCCCCCAGTGCTGACAGTGACTGAAACATACTTAAAAAAAGATCACTTTTGACTAGGGATATATCTTGGCTGGGCTATTAAGTTTCCTGAACTTCCTAGTTTTCACAAACAGGAGCCCAGTGTGCAGTGTGCAGAAAAAAAACATTTTGCCTTCATTCCACATGCCATCATGTGACACAAATGGGTTGTAATGATCTACACCAGCCGGGATCTGCCGATAAACAAGAGGAGGCGTCTCTTTCGGCCCCTAAGATACTTTTTGCTCTCTTACATTTAGAATCAATCAAATCATGTTACAGCAGCAGCTGGGCAAGAAAAACATTTGAAATAGACTGGACGGTCAATATGTTCGCAATATACGCATATTTCATGGGCTGAAACTCGAGAAGGCCTTACTTGATTAATAAAAATCATTAATGCAATTTCTTTCTTTTTTTAAATCATTGATGTACATATGTTGCATTGAGGCTATTCTTTTTTGAGACGGTGGTGAAAAAAGTTAGATGGAGCCTCGAAACTCAGAATGTAATATGGCACTTAACTCAACTAACTAAGGTCTAGGTTTGACAGATACTATTATTGCAGGCAATTTAAGCAATCAAAATGTTGATTTTTCTAAAAGAAAATCAATTAGTTCTTCAGTCAAATTTTCTTTTTTGTATGTTTACCATTGCTCCTAAATGAAGCACAAATATTTGTTATACCCAATTAATCGATTTATGTATGAAATAATCTGTGGAATAATCAATTCCTAAAATAATGGATAGCTGCAGCTCTGTACACATGCATATACAATGTCACAATGGCTGGCCTGCTAAGCTCCTATGTGTAAATTTCATTCAGTAACATTCAGACAATGTATGTTATCAGGAGTGTAGACAATCAGCCCTCTGTCCTCTGGGCACAAATGTCTCTTGGGCTTCTGAGGGCAAATTGCCCAAAAGAAATCCAACATTGTCAACAGAATTACAGCGCATGCTAGAGGCACAAAGTGTCCTTAAGCATACACACTCGCTAGTCCTAGACTTGCAATAATCAAACTCATTGGAGAAAATGTGCTCTACAACGGATGCAGCCGGTGCCAGTAGGGAAGAAAATGTCTATAGCAGAAGCCATTGTCAATCAGGTGCTCAAGCAAAACAAGAGTGTTTTGTGTTGCCTCAAGCGGTCGAAACACACTGTCGCATTCAAAACCCAGAAATGTATTGGCTAATATTGGTTGCCTGTTGTTAGAAGGATGCAAACAATTGGGTCGGCAGATTGTTTCTGTGTAAAAGGGAATGGCAGGAAAAACTAAAACAAAAACAGAGATGACAATCTGCCAGAATTAAAATGAAGGTTTGCCAGCTGCAATACAGTTTTTTTAGAAATCCATTTAGATAATCTGTGTTGTACCACAGCTTTTTTGTACAACATGTTACAAATAATACAAAACTAAAATGTATTCAGACGGTTGCCTATGCCAAAATGCCCTAAAACTAACAAAACAGTCTCTTCCTGTACGTCTCAGCATTGAAAGACATCACTAGCAATGAGCTATACAAAGCAGAACAAACTCGGCACCATGATACAAATAATATATACATAACATAATGTTATCTGCCAAAACAGACCCAGATTATGCATGTTTTTAGGATTCTCCCAACAACATCAACAGCTTAAAATCTCCATGTACGTAACATATGTGACAGAAGTGCCCTTCTCTTACTATAAACGCACATGCTATGCATCATGACACTGTAAACATGACTAATGTCGATCACACCGAGTCCCATGAGGTTAAAGGTAACGTAAGAAAAACAGCACAATTCCCTGGACTTCTGAAGCTAAACCTCCTTAAGACAGTCAGTTGGAGTTCATCAGCATCTGCACACATCAAACACACACACACACACACACACACACACACACACACACACACACCTCCAGCCACTTAAGACAAGCTCAGCTCTTACTAATAGTTGCATCATTACTGGGGATTAATTAAACTAAGCAGTACATCAAGCCAAGTCTTTCCCTGTACTTAAAGTCAATGCATTACTGTCTCCAAAACTGGTCTCCACTAGAGTCTTACAGTGTTTTCCAAATCCAATTCATGGTTTGGAGGGAGGTCACAAGGAAAAATGGGTGAAGTCATAAACGGCTGCTTTGTTACCACCTGACATATCAATTCACTACAGGGAAAACAGGGGTTAACATGAAGTGTGAAACAAAGATGGAGGGTGTCTCTGTGGCAGACACTTGCAGCATATTTGAAGGCAGGTTGTGAAACAGGAGGGCTGTACCGTCTTTGATCAGAGAGCATAGGAGACAGCACCATGTCAACAGTTTACTCTCATCCATGTCAGCTGTCCCCCGTGGGCAAAGGATTAAAGCCACAGCATCTCCGATAGAGCAGAGCAGACAGACAACATAGTCGGCGCTGGGCCTGAAGGAGACTGAGGAGAGCGGCACAGCATTCAGACAACATACATAAGGCCTAAATCCAGAAGTGAATGGCAATTATCTAGGTTAACCGATGGTTGAAATCAGATGTTCTTTCCGGAGTTTGGTCCAAAAGGTATTTTTACATTTAGACATTGTGAAACTTAGACTGATTTTTACATCTGTACGTTCTTAGGGAGCATTGAGGAAATGGAAAGCTTCAAAACACCTCCAGAACAACAACTTGTACAATGTCAAGGCACACAAAATCATTTTCCTTTTTTCATTGCCCTGAGGGCGGTTAAATCATCTGCACCACCGTGAAGCCATGCTATTTGTTCCATAATATCACACTCAACAACAAGCTAAGAACCCCTGAGAGCCCTTGAAAAACAGCAGCCTAACAACAACCACAGGAACGTTTAGCTTCCATTAGCCATTGGGGGCCGGAGTTAAAATATCAATCTTATTACCAACGTGGGCATAAGGTATGAGGAGGACAGCAATGCTGGCATGTCCATGTCGCCAGGAGGATTGTTTGGGGATGGAAAAGCTATTAAATGCATCCTGCATTCGCGATGTCATTTACACATTAAGTGCTGCTGTTAACGTGTTTTAAGTAACATGTCCTCCAGCTTCATGCAGCTAAAAGCTCACGATAGTTATGGGTGCTATTTTTTCCTCCACTGTGAATTTGTTTCTCCAGATTGCGCATTCGCTCAACACAGTCAATTTCAGATTCATTAACCACAACGTGGGACCAAAATCCAACAAAAACAGAAATAAATTCAGATTGCTGTCCTAATTGTGTGGTAGCACTTCTGAAGAAAATGCATCAAAAGATTAATTAATTCTTAACACTAACAGGGTTATTGTTCGGCCCATCAACATCAAACAGAGTCAGATGTGACAGACATTTGATCCCACTTACAAATGTGATTCATGTGAAAATGAAGTAGAAGTGCATTATATGGTAGCTATTAACTTATAAAAGCTGAAAATAGAAAACGGAATACTAGAAAGCGATACTGGGTCTAAAAAAAGAGAAGAAAAATCAGGCCTGTTATTTCATGACATCTAGTTGTTCTTATCTTGAATAACTAGCAAAGCCACATCCCCATAGATGTCGATAGTT
>NC_136593.1:13135092-13375092 GCF_910589615.1 Taurulus bubalis | reverse complement strand
CCATTAGGGAATGTAGTCAAGATCAGTTGTGGCAAAGTGGCAGAAATATGACTTCATAACAGTTATATATTTGATTATTTATTTCATTTAGCTGTCCTAAAATTGATCATAAAATTGATTTGACTATGAAGGCAAGCTGTGTCTGTTTCTTGACTCAATTTTCATTTTTCAAGTTGGTTAATGGAACAAGCTGACGTTTTGGTGCGTGGAATTGCATTTCTCGTGTTCTCTCAATGCAACAATAACACAGGCAAAGCACTAACCACGTTTAAGCAGCATCGGCTACCGAAGAACAAACTCACACATAGCGGAATACATTTGCATTAGCACAAGTAAACCAATGAGATCAGGCAATAGCCCTAAACAGACGTTGTTCATGATACAACGTGAACAATGGCAAATTAATTATACTTCATGCATGGACCTAGATGAAAGTCTCCAGTGTATTCAGCCTTGCTTTAAAAAAAATATAGAAATAAAGAAAAAAGTATCACACATCCTGGCATTCATTTTCTTTATTCATAAGAAGCTGGAAAGGAACTATTGTTCTATTGTTTGACCAAAACTGACTCTTTTATCAATTAAAACTGCATGACTTCCTGTGGAGAAGTCTATGTTTAACAGAGCCATTCACATGCAGACTTAACACAATAGATGGCTACACCTCAGAAATGGTGAAATGATATAGTAAATCTGAATTGTGTCAGTGTGCTTCTAGGACAACGGTGGTACAGTAAAGTAAGTGCATTAAATAGCCGCCGCGCTGACTGATTGAGTGCATCAGGGGCGATGAAAACCATTAACAAGATTAAACAAATTCGGGGTCTTTACTATACCAGCTATAGCTTGTTCCCTTTCCAGACTACAATAAAAAATCCTCAAGCATCTCTCCACACATAGTGGCAGGACCGTACATAACAGCTCTGACAATGTCAAGAAAATGTACTGTGTAAAGTGAGGTTTTCAATTTCCAATATGTGGCAATTGGATCGCCTAAGTACCAAGAGCTTATGAGGTCATTCCTGAGGACACGTGTGCAGCTCTGCGTGAACTGTCTCGCGATTGATTCTGAAAGAAAATCAGCTGCCTCTGGTGGATACATTACACTCCTCACGCATTAATGGGGTTCATGAATGGTGATGGTTGATTACTGGCAATGTAAATGGTTCCATCGAACGCAACAGGTAGAGCGTGACACTGATATTGCCGAGCCGGTGATTGTATTGTTGTTGTTGGTTCAGTAAAAGGGATATTACTTAAAATATTAGAACAAAAAATACTACTATTATAAAGCTGCAAATTCAAGAACAAATGTGGAATCAAATAGCTGTGGAAATATGCTTTAGTAGAAAATGCCAGCATTGTACTGGTGAAAAAGCTCACTGGCCACATGACTCAATGATGGCCACACATAATACCACCGCATGACTTTGCATGCATCACTTCCAAATCACTCCGTGTGTGCCCGGGGCCATACAAGTAGTCTGACATCCTCCCTTCTTCTCTAAATGCTTTATGATGTTTAATTCTAATCAATACTTGAAGGTTGGATTTAGAAACGATAAATAAAACCATGAAAAAGAATGCACTTGATGCGTCTTTAGCAGCATCACTTGGGTTTACTGTACGCAATTCTATATTTCACAAGAACCAGGGAGCAAATTCGATTTTGCTCAAGAAAAGAGAGATGCAAACACAGTACAAAGCAGGGTCCGACATACATTTTATACTGAATACTGAAGTGCAAAATAATTAATACAATTCTTGCTATTTATCAAATAATATAATGAATGAAAAACTGACATTGTTTCATATGGCTGTGCCTTTTCTTGTTGCTTTCTGTGTTCCCAGAGACATTAAGTTAAGGTCGCAACAGGATGTCAGCAGTATTTTTTGCTGCATGCTGGTGCCATGATTGCTTTTAAGTAATATCGATCTTTTTTTACCTTTACATTATAATTACAATTTTATTTTACATTTAGTTGATGTTTTGCACACTGGAGCTGAAGCCAAAGTATTCCCGTGATTCCTGATGTATTCATCATCCACTTTCATATTTTAATTCCATTACACTGCCGAAGAAATAGCATGCCAAAGTGTAACTGTGAGTTCAAGAAAATGAAATCATTTCTTTTTCACACCAAGATATTGTCGGTCTCCACTTATCCCCACCGTTTGGGTGACTAAAATGAAATGATGTTTCCAACTGTTAAAGCGTATTAATTGTACTATAAAAGAATCAAAAATGTCAAAATCTTTGATTTTAAGTGTGGCATTTCTTTCACTCTCAACAACTGTAAAGGCAGAGATTTTAGCTGATGTCCACACAATATGCAGCTGATTGACTTCTAAAGGTATTGTGAATCTGTTGGCATGTCACAATAAGATGGCCACTAATGAGGACATCTCAGACCATGGCTCCTCCGCATTCACACACTTGTCTAGCCTTGCTTTCATACGTGCTTTCATACGTGGCAGCTTGGTGGTTAAGATGTAAAAGTGAATTCCATTCTAGTCAAATCAACAGTACTATAGACTCTGTATAGACAAGAAAATCTCTCATTAAGCTTATTTGAAGGCACCTTGGTACCGATTTCATCCGACATGTAGTCAAACTTGCAGCAAAACAAACTCAAGGATAATGAACTTTAGATAGAATGCATACAAGAGCAGGAGCGAACAAAGACTGAAAAACAGCATTCAATTGGCAACACTCGGCTGAGACTCAAGGTAATGATTCTAATCAAGCAGCATCACCACAGCTGAGCGGCGAAGTCGATGTGGGAGAGCATTTAGTAGCATTTCAAATGGCCCGAAACATGCTCGGCAAAGGATCAGAAGCAAATTCAAAGAAAGAAAAAAAAATAATTCAAATTAGTAACTCTTAAGGTACAGTATTTTTACAGATATAAAAACACAGCTTCAATTCTATTTTTTAAATATGCTTTGATTAAGGAGGTATCATGAAGTGTGTTAGCATGATTATCATCACAGTCAACTACGATGGTTGCTGCTAGCGTGTCATTCTCTCAGCTCTACCAAAGCTCTTTCCTCCTATACAAATTCAAAAACTTTCAATAACTGGAAATATTGCCTTAAACTACCGCTGTGGAGATGTGGCAATTCACCGACTGATCGCCTGACGATCGAAATCAGCCAGATGTCAACTGATTGGCCATGACCTATGTCAGGCAGGTCAGTCTCACACCTCAGATCTGTTGCCGGTCCAAAGTACACGCGTGTGCCACCGCTGCAAGATTGTTTTATGTCGGCACGTATCCTAAATGTACAACCTGTATGACCTGTTCAACATCCTGACACTAGATCCAAGCAGCTTATAATACATAAGTAAACCTACTAATGCTGATGATTTGTTTTAATCAAAGAAAGTATTTAAATAAAAGTACAATAATGCAAAGAAAATCATAATCGGCAGGTCGGACTTTTAAAAATCCAAAATCGGAATCAGCCAAGTAGCTGAAAGAATAAAGCCATTGGTCTATTGACAGAGCATTTGTCATTTATCAAGCAAATTGCCCAACAGTATCTGATAACAGCTTCTCAAATGTGAAGATTTTCTGTTTTTCTGAAAAATATTATTGTTAACTGAATATCTTTTTTCTTTTTATGAAATTGAGATGGACATTTTTCACTCTTTTTTGACAGTTTATAGATCAATAATCATTGGTTTCAACCATAAAGTAAAGTAAATAAATCCAGGTTTTAAAATATTCCCTAAGAAACCTATGGGTGATGCCAAAAACTCTAAAGCTGTGTTTTTCCCGTCTGTGATTCTAACACAAAGCAATTTCTCATTTTAACATTAATTAATTCATAATTTCAGTGCCTTTAAGCTTGCAGTCGTTTGGTGCTAGCTTAGAAAAAAGCACCACTTGTCATCTTGGGTATGAAAAAAAACAGAGTTGTTTTATCAGGTATTAAAAGATCCTTCTCAAAAATGAGTCTCTGATATTTTGTAATCATCCAGTTGCATTTTAAATGTATTGATTTTAATTAAAAGGACATTTTTTTATTTCCCAGATAACACAGATATGCTTAACTATTAGAAGCAACATTAAGGAATATACTGTCATTTGCTGTAATCTATCTCTACATTAGTTATTTGGGCCATGATAACAAACCCAGCTACCTAACACATAACCACTCTAATGGAAATGCCTGTATTCAAAGCACCTAAACCGTTTCCAGTCATGCCTTTCTCTTTTTTTTATATTTCAGTTCAGGTGGGCCGGCCTGACCTGACTACAAGTTAATTGATCATAACACATTGATGATGGGGCTATAATAACACTCTTCAAATGGCAGACACGCTGGGAGAAAAATCGTTGAATCCTGACCTTTAAAATAGGACATTTACTGTACATTTCGAGTCTCCTATAATCACAAATATAGGGCACCAACTATCAATTCATCTGCTAATTAGTTTCTTGATTAATTGCTTTGCTTATAAGATATTGGAACATGGTGGAAAATGGCTGTTCAAATTACCCAGTTTGAGGTTGTCTTCAAATTATTATTTTGTCCAACCAAGAGTCTAAAATCCAAAGATATTCAGTTCATGGCCAAAAGCAACCATTACACCCTGACATTTGAGAAGAATAGAACCAGGGAATGATTGCCAATTTTCGTATAAATGACTAAAGCAGTCGTAAAAATAGTTGGTGATTTTTCTTAGAATTTTCTGTCGATCGACTCATTTATTGATCAACTAATTCTTGCTGCCTTTATACAAATGAGCGATTTACTGTTAGACATGGGAACGTAGAGTAAGTGCTGCCAGCGCTAAGATGGATGTCCTTAATGCTGCCCTCTGAATCCTCTTTACCAAATAAAGAATACTTGAAACATCCTATCGACCGGACAAAAAAAATATGCATAGGCTTGAATACAAGATAACCTTCTTCTTTTTTTTTTACTAAAAGCAACCACTATATTTTAAAAAGGCATAATTAAGAGATGTCACTTGTGCCATTAAAGTTCTACATTTAATTCCCAACATTACACCGATGCCTTTGATGCCTTTGCAACCGAGAGGCTGTTGAGGCAGAGTGGTTGTTAGGTCTCACCTTCCTCGCGCTAGCTGCAAAGTGTTGGGACCGATGATCCCTGAGAGACTAGTGGATACCTGGGGATACAG
Organism: Taurulus bubalis; assembly: GCF_910589615.1. Lineage (NCBI taxonomy): Eukaryota > Metazoa > Chordata > Actinopteri > Perciformes > Cottidae > Taurulus > Taurulus bubalis. Next base: position 13,369,934 of record NC_136593.1, on the reverse strand, counting down.
TAGGTCTCCTCCGCTGTGGTAAACACTTGTGTCGTGTGCTTTAGCAGTGAAAATATAATACAGTAGTACAATATGCAGCAGCTAACACACATTCAGTCGCACCAGAGCTTGACAGATAAAGCAGACACGCAGGAATGGGTACGACAGTGCGTCCAAAATTACCGAGGATCAACTAGAAGTTGTTTTAATTTTAGTTTTAACAAATTCAAGTGTTGACCGCATTGTCCTTTCACCGTATAATAAAGACGAGAGTTGTCTTTTTTGAGGAATCATTAAACAATGTCTTTCTGAAATATGAAAATGTCAAAAGGAAAAGGCCATGGTATTCCAATCCCTAGTTAATTAGGGTTCCACTGCCGGTAGGGTTTGGATGCTTGTGTGAAGAACAGAAACATTTGCATTCCCCAAAGGGGAGCATGTCAACAGGATCGATAGGGTAGTCTCTAAACTCCGGTTCTGCCTCAAAAAACTATCCAGCTCAGCAAATCTTCTCCCTTGGAAGCCTCTGAAACAAACCAACACCAAAAATGTCCACTAGCTGCCTCTGTTATTATTACAATACCACACATTTCTCTCACACAATTCACTTTGTGAAACAGTTGAACATCCAAAAGCAAGGTTTCAGATACAGTATATTAAACACATTGAAAAGGCCAAACACCACCTGAAACGCTTTGCTTTTTAATAACATTGTTAATTACCGATAACCCCCCCCCCCACACACACACACACACACACACACACACACACACACACACACACCTTTCGTTATTCTTTTAGAGCATTCTCACAAAATAGAGAAAGCTCCCATGGAGACAAAGTGTTTGAGAGAAACAAACAGATCATCAATCTGAATCGAAACCCAAAGGAAAAGAGCCTGGGGACTGATCTCTTGGGGTGTTAACTTAGAGAGGGAGAAAAAACGTTTTTCGACAAGGAATTAATGAAGTGGGTTTAGCACCGAGTGGAAGAGTGGATATCAACTCTATGTTAAACTCAACTATTCCTCTTTATTTACCACTTGTGTCGTATGCTTATGATGAATTATCCTTAATAAGGTATCACATCCTCATCAAGTCTGTTAGGTGAACAACAGTACATTTCAAGGCTGTAATACGCTTTGTGCGTATCCCAAAATAAACAATACATCATCAAACTATGATGCGTCGTCCCGATATGTCAAAGCAACCTGTCTATCATACTTCTTCAATTCTAAGAGCCCACATTTTTCAATGCCTCAGCCGATTTATTTTCCAACTGCCTTATGTACTACTGCGTCTCTAATTTTTGTGATTGGAAGCTTCTTAGTCATTGATTCTTAGTCAAACACCCATTTGGAAAGATGGCAAGATTTTGAGAAATCTTTTGGGTATTTGGGTGCTGGTAGCGACAGCTGTTTTCCCCACTTAGCAACGGACCTTTCCAGACTTCCTAGTCAAAACCTTCAAAAGGTAGAGGTAGTTTATACAGTAATGAGATGCTATATTGTGTCTCCTCTCAACAATCACATGCATTAAATCTGAAAGGTGACCTGAATTAGTTCAAACTGGAAACCACAGAGATCACAAAGCTGCTGACTAACAGCTACTAATCCTAAAGATAACTTATCTTGTGAGCTGACTTTTGAAATCACACTCCTCTTTAGAAAAACTCACTGACAAAGAGTGGGAGAAAATAAGGTACATGGTGTATATCTCAGTACATGTAGCCCATTGGTCACCTTTCTCTCATAAATTTTAACGAATCATAATCACAAACATCTCGAGGACTTTATGTTTAGCATTTGAATCCCCCAAAAAATAAAGAAATAAACCATCAGCAGACATATTGACATCATTTGTTTGTACTCATGTTGATATCAGCCAATAATAATCAAATATCTTCCAAAATAGGCATAAAAAAAAAAAATCATAGAGAATTATGTCAAAATAAACACAATAAAAAATGTAAATGATCAATATGTTTAAAAGCAGCCCACTGAAAAGCTACACAACGAAAGCTTCTAGTTGCATAAACCAAACCCGTGTTTTTTGCAAAATGTGTCAGGTTTGCATGCCGTCATTTCAATCTGAAGCATCATGTTGCCGTTTCATTCAAACAAAACAATGGTCTGCCCGTCTGTGATATTATACAGAACGACTACCAATGTGGAGTTTCAAGAGTTTTTATGAAAGACTGTGGGGAGCACCATTCTGAACCTTGAACATTTTGAACTAAAAGTGACCTAAATGCATAGCAACAAAAGGTATATACACAGGTATATTTCATGCATTGCTCAAAATAACTACATAATTTATGCAACGGTTAAAATAAAATTCATAAAATCCAAGTTGACTCTCACTCAATAAGCTTGTTTTGCATTCTGCAGAGCACCTTGAGCGTGATAAAACATGCACAGCATAATCCCATATCTTCTGTGATTGTCGCCATAATTCACGGCAGAGAAAATGAGTCTTGTGGATGGGATAGCCTACTTTTGAATTTGCTTTTCCTCGCCTCTGAAAAAGACAATCTTGAGAGCACAACGCAAACACATGCTCATTTTACCCACAATAGCACAATGCAGGAAAAAGGGGGGGTGAAGCCTGAGGGTCCCATTGTGTCCAGTATCCACAGGGCAGAGTTGACTGACAGTCCAGCTGTAAGTAAAGCTGACACAGTATCACATCACGGCAAGACTGTTAAAGGGGAAAGAGGACGTTGCAACTGAAGGACACAGGACATTTATTGATATGGCAAAGTCCTTGAGTGCAGCCGTATACATCCTTCAGTGACAGTACCTTATTGCCTGGACATTAATCACTATTGTCATGAAGCACAGAATATAAGTACACTCGTTTCCCCAAAAGCATTTATCCGCCCTCGTTTCAACCAGCCTGGTCCAATCTGGTTCGTGTGTGTGTGTGTGTGTGTGTGTGTGTGTGTGTCTTTTTGGTTGCATGTTGCTAGAACAGATGAAATGATTTGGTGTGAAGTGGCTGTGAGTCATTCTAAATGATTAAAATGCTACTGTGACCATGCAGCTCGGAGTATCTTGGCTGAAGACAGAGTGAACTCAACCGTACACCCCAAGTAATAAAGTGATGACTGATTGCCTTGATTAACATAAGTTACACAAATAAACAGTTTAGTCACAGTTAATGTCTAATTACTATAATTATCCTTTAAATAAAGCATTGTTCTCATAATGTTGGGCTCATATCAACTGAAACATTCCACTCCAGTATTAAAACCAGCATCTCCAGACGGGACGACCTCGCCAGTATTCTCCTTCGGATCCTGGATCCTTCGGTTACATTTCGGCTCTTGGAAACCTTCCAGGATCCTTCGGTTACGTTTTGGCTCCTGGAAACGGTATGCTATCAATTGATTCTCTTCTAATTCAATTACAACAACATACAACTAAAGAGCAGTGAGAAATAAGGTACAGGTGGTAGAGTATAGTTACTTCCTCTGCAATGTATTCTACATGCACCTGGCAGGGGATCAATGAAACTACTTTCATCCAGCAGAGTTTAAAATGTAACCGGTTGATTCGTTAAAGGCTAGTAGCGCCATGAACCAACGTTTACGAGGGGTGCATCCTCGTGCTGGTCACGTGATAACACATCCTGCCAGCAGAGGAGACGAAGACCAATAGCATCCAGATGAAATATTTCATGAGGACGTTTTAACACATTCAAAGAATTTGTTCGACCTCAAGAAAAAACACAATGCCTTTTGATAAGCAACACTAAATGTAAATATAACTTATGTATGTGGTACCATTAAGGAGCAGCACAGCCTCTCACTGCCAACATGCTGCACTTTCATCATTTTATAGTAGCTTTTCATGTTATGAAAATATATTCTTTAAAAATATAGAGGTCTATTGATTTAATTTCTTCGTGCTGAAGATGACTCCTTGGTGTCAGAGCACAGCACAATGTTACATCTATGATGGGAATACAGAGCACGCATCGCTTTTTAAAAAGCTCAATACATGAGCAAATATTTTAAATGAGATGAAACGTGTTGAAAAAGCACTTGGATGGATCATAAATTGAAAACTAATAGAAGGTTGCAAACATTTACTTTCCACCCTGCTGCATCCAGGGAAATTATGACAAATTTTTCAAATAACATTTCCCATCAGTAAGAACATTCTACAACATTAACATTAAACCCGAAATAAATCATTCACACTCGTACAAGAAAATAATTTCAAACGTTAAACTATTCGGCTCGTGTTTGTGAAAGTTTGTCTTGTTTTTCGGAAAAAAATACAGTTTTTTTTTTTTTACCTTTTGGTCATTCTTTTCTCATAATTATCCTATTTTTCAAAGACGCGTGTTGTAGCATTAACAAAACAGATTTTATGTTATGAGTAACCATAATTTATAGAAGAAACTGGAGAATAATAGAATGTAGCTCATGTCACAAGTGAAATTAAACTGGCGCTGATCGGTTTGAAGAAAACGCCGGGGTGCTTTTCCCATACCGCGATGGCGGTCACTGCTCAACCACCATCATACAACACACTAAGATACAGCTTTTCTTCATAACAAAATTGCATTGTTGTTTCAAACTTTATCGAGTCTAATTAGACACAATGATAAGATGGTCATTCAATTTGAAAGAAATAAGCAGGATGAGTGTCTCTGGCACGAGTGAAAAGTGATTACAGTTGCAGCGTTTCCCCATCGGACCATTTTAGAGAGTGGCACATGCCACTGTTGGAGAGACAACAGATAACTGCGCTAAACATATGTTACGGATGCTATTTTACAAACCAGGAGAAAGTTACTTTTAAGCCGTTACGTCAGTACTGTACGTCGAACCAATTATCCAGAGAATGTAGAGGATGTAGAGGAGGACCTCTGATGATAATGATGCCGTTGCCAACATCAGTGATGTCCAGACAGCTGGCATCCTGCTGGCACAGCAGCACATCAGAACCTCATTAATAACATTAATAGCACGTTTGCTCACTAACATTCTACCTGCAGTGGACAGTGATGGTTTTATTTTTAAAGCACATTATTATAAAACAGCACACACAAGTGGAAATGGTCATTTTAGCTGTCAAAAAGTAGTAAATGTATTTTTTTCAATTCCTAAAATGCTGTTCATTAAGGTCCTTGTCTTTGCTACAAATTATTCCCCAGCTGTATCACATGACTTGACGTCTTTATCCATTTTTGTATGGCCGTATTCACAGAACATGCAATCATTTCCTCATTACTTAAGTGATGCAATCAGGAGAATTTCTATAATTAATGACAAGCTATACTTCTTAAGAAGGCTACAGAGCTATAATTCCACCCACACAACTTTACAAACAAACAAGTACAGTCTTCACCAGCCACAACTCCTGATATTCATCTTAAAGAATTTTTTTGTTCCATATTATTGCCGGGAGTTAAATATTAGGGAAAACACATGGAGACATTTGTGTGAGTGAGAAAAACCATCGAAGACTGATTTTTCCAAACAGGATTGATCATTATATAATTTATTGCCTCTACATTTACGCAGCAGAATAAAATTCCCTAAGATGTCATGAAAATCATGCCAAATTCATAGACAGCTATGTCCTTAAATCCTGCGTGCACTGATTTGAGAAAGAAAATAATCCCCGTCCCTTTCAAATCTTCTCTTTTCATGTGATCAAGCACCGGTTTGGTAACACTCTCTATGACGTAAACTCTAAATTCATATTATTAAGATTTAGGTCACCCGGCCTAGTCGGTAGATGGATGCATTATGAGACAGTGTACAAGTAGTAAAATTGGATTTATCCTCCACCACCACATTTGAGCTGGTCTGCCGGTCAGCCTGCATTGCCCATTTGCTGCATGTCAGAGGTCTGTTGAGACATGCCTATGAGAAAACTCAGACGTGTTTGGGTGCCTGGAAGGCTACTCGTCAATAAAGCTACTAAGAACGTGGATGCAGGGAACTGGGGGTTTTAGGGACGGGGGGCGTAGGGGTGACTCAGAGAGGAACCATTCTCCTGTGTTACATCACTGCGACTTCTCTAGGGGAGATGATTCGTGCCATAGAATAAAAACATCCAATGAACGAGAAGCCCTTCCAAGTGGCTACAATGTTCAAATTGAACATAAAACTCAAAAGATGCAATTACTGTTTAGTTACTACGTTATATGCTTCTAATGGTATGATAATACAACCGGACCGATAAACTAGTGTGGAATTATTATGGGACAATATTAGCTTATCACATATTAGTGTCACTATATATCACTATTAGTGTGCATGTTTGCTAACAAGTAAGACAATTGCAGTGCAGAAATGCCAATAAAAGTGTAGTAACATCACATAATTTGTCCACAAGAGTGCACCACATTCATTTTAGAAGTGTAAAATGGCTTGCTTAGTAGATAACCTACCTTTTCACAAACAAATATAATGGATCCGTAATAGAAATTGTATGATTATTTCCATTATTATGTCATAGCGTCAAGGTTTATTTTGTATTCTTTTATGATGATTTCCTAACCCTCAAATATCAATATAGGTATGAAAACAAATACAAAAATGTTGGAGCCATTGGCAAAATCTTGGAAAAGAAGTATTGTGCTTAAATTATCCCTCAAGCCAACAATAACCTCACCTGTTAACATCCAACCAACCCATCAATCTGTCATAGTTGAATCTCAGAAGCTGATGTCACACATTTGAGTGCAACACTATTCATCTCAAACCAGTAGCCTACTGAAGCCGATATTGGTGCGCCAGTGGCATTAATCGCCCCTCATACTTGCACATCCATCCATGAGCCAACAGCGCTAACTATCTCCCTCATCCTCATTTCGACCTACGCACATGACAGCACGGAGACACATAAATTATACCTCCACATAAACCACGACCAAAACTACAGTAAGCCTGTAAAAAAAAACAAAAAAACTTGATGATTCCTTCTAAAACCACAACAAAACTACAGGTTTAACAGATAGAGAGACATGCTGCCAATTCTACAGGAGATAAAGTACCTCAATGCAAAGCCACAAACCAGCCAAGTGCCTGCAGGAATGGTGATATATTAGCGAACGTTACATTTCCTGAGATTCATGAATTCTTGAGACACCATGTTTGTTTGAATAACCAAAGCTGCAGCTAACATGTTAAGCGTCGGGGTCAAGCAGGAGTTTGTTTAGCGGGACTAAATGTTTCGCCTGACGTTAAAGCAGGGGGAGAGTTTGCGCCATTGTCCAGCTGCCTAATCAATAACATGCACACAAATCACGGAGCCTGAACGTCTCTTCGTTCACTCGGCCCTGGACCCAGGCTCAATGGTGCCTCTGGGAAGAAATGTCTTTATTCGGCCATAAAAAGTCTCTTCTATCCTTCATTAGAAGAAGAAAAAACTAAACTAATGCAACACTGTGGACTCGCAGTAGTTCGGCTACATGCATGAAAGCTAACCCCCGTGTTGCAAGTACTTACCAGGATGACAGTCTTTGTGTTTGGGCAAGGTTAAAAACATTAAGGATAAAATCCACCAGTAACTCGGTTCCCGTATTCTCCGCATGTTAGACTACTCATCGAGAGCAACAAGAAGGCAACGGGTGACAAAGTTTGAGTCTTTTTCTCTTCTTTAAAAAAAAAAAAAAAAAAAAAAAAAAAGGAAAGAAAGATCACATACACACGAGCGAAGCAGAGGCGAAGTTGGCACAGCAGCCACGAAGGCAGAGCATCAAAGTAATGCAGAGCGATTCGGCAGAGTCACTGTTTTTTTCTTCTCTTTTCTTAAAACGACAGATTTATTCGCCTCCAGTCCGAGCAGAGGCTGTCCTTAGCTTCGAGGAATGAAACGAGACGTCCGCTCCGGCGCTGCAGAAACAGTTCAAAACGTGCTGGACTCCACCGTGTGCCTGTAGCGGGCTTCCAGATAGCGACATTCCCGTAGTGAGGAAGGGTCAATCGGCGATCAATCGCTTGTCTTTAACTACAGGGAGAGAGAAGAACAAAAAGTGGTCGAATTACTATTGATTACACGTGGTCGTTATTAAGTGATTATCCGCGGCGTCAGCGTGACGGAGGGCCATGCACAATGCGAAGAAAAGTGGTGCTGAAAAATGTCCCATTCTTCCACCCAGGAAGTGGACTAGCGGTCAGGCGTGCACGGATATCTGGCTGCTGCTGCTGGTCCCATCTACAGGACGGGCTGCGTGCGGGAGGGAGCCAGCGCGGGGCGGGAGCAGCGGAGGGAGGGGAGGCGGCTCTTGGATTCGCTGAATGCAAAATGAGTCGGAACGGACCCAGAGTCTGGTTTCTGTCTCTCGCTGCTCACGATAAGGAAGACTCCAGAAATCAGTGTGGCTGGTGTCAGATTGTCGAATCACTGAAGTACAGACGTGATTGTGCTGCTGCTTTCTCTTGTTCTTTTTGTTTTGCATCAAACATGTTGCATCAAACATGAGGACAAACTGTCATGTTTCAGACGCTACACAGGGTTGAAGCCTTGCTGAAAAGGAGGAAATAGTCTCCCTGCTAAGCCCAAGGATTCCAACCCCCATCCAGTCATCCCACTATTTTGTTGCTTCCTCCCAGGCCCCATTATTAAAACGACCCTCCTGTGGCCACAAACTGATGTCCCTTTGCCTCCTGCTGGCAGGACTGTGAATGGAATACTTTAGCAGTAATCATCACCTGGAATATTATCATGTATGAGTGTGTGCTGATTGGAGAATTATGCATCCACCAGTGACACTCCCTTAGGTAAATGTGTAGTCAGTGGTCTTCTTGCAGAACTATCCAGCTGGACATTTAATTTGAGGAATCTGATTAAATTTCTCATTTAATTACCCAGTTCTCTGCAGGGCCATTTGAAGACAGTCACAAGGGCCCTTTGCTTTTAATGTGGGCCATCTGCTTCCTCTCCAAAATGCCTACCTTTTCAAAGCTCCCTCAGCCTCGTGGGCATCCTTGTACGATCCTCCAGGCTACACTACCTCCGTACACACTGCAAAACATTATTGTGGTTGACAACACTCCAGACCTTACTGTATACTTACTGATCAAGTGCAATTAACCTGAACAATAGTTTATGCATTTTTTTTCAGTATACATTTCTGTTTTGGTCTGTCAGGGGACGTGACAGCATGGTACTTTGGCCCCGTTCACTAAGAGCAATGGATATTTATCCCCTTACTGCAAGACTTCCTCTTTCTGACTTCCATATTTGTCGCAGTCTGAATACCGAAAAAGGGGAGTGGTCCATCTGTATTTCAGACATCTAAAGGTCACAAGGGTGAGTTATGCTACTTGCCACTATTCCGAGAGTATAAAGCGGAACTTCTTCTACATGACAGGAACCAGATATATGTCCCTGTCCCAGACCGTTAACGGCCAAAAGCAAGCTTTCTATGTTAAACTGCGGTTGCATCCGCATATAAAGCCACAGCGGCCTTTATTTGACCTGTTTAGCCAAGGTCAAGAGGGAACGTGTTTATGGAACTAAAACCAGAGTGAGAACTCAGACAGTCGCGGTTTCTCAACTCCGAGGCACATTCTTTAGTATAAGCGGGATATGAAACTTTAGTCAAAGTAAGACAGTACAACACATAAATCATTAATCAGAGTAAGGCAGTTCAACATATAAATCATTAGATTCCCTTCAGCACTCACCATTTTGTGTAGAGGGGTGGGACAATATATGCCACCAAACCAGTAAAACATCACGAATAATGCAAATAACCACATAAATGAGTTAGTTCTAATGTAGTTGATCATACATTGATCAGCATGTAAGAAGCATTTCCTTTCAACATAATATTCTCAACTCAAACATGTTTGGTCCAGAGCTTTCAACCATCTTGTCAGTGACTATAGTTTGCTCAGTTGAATATTTGTCATATAGCTGATACAATAAGTCCATTGACAGAAATTCAATCAGCAACTGTTTTAATGATCAATTCATCGTTTATGATCACTTCATTTCTCAAGTACATTGCCAAACATTCTGTGGTTCCAGCTTCTCAGTTGTTAGGATGTGCTGCTTTTCTTTGTTTTGTATGATATCTTTGGAACGTGCAGCAAAACAGTAGCAGTTTAGAGGTGTCACCTTACTGTTTCAGCACGACTTTTCATGTCGTGCAATATGCATCCTCAGAAGAAGAAAAAACAATCAGTCTAAACTTAATTAATAGACTATCCAAAATTAAAAAGATGGTACCATTTTTGGTCATAATTTAAGCAATATTCCCACAAGGTCTTTTGTGAAACATTGTCTTGCAGCTGTTGTGAAATCAACCATGACATGATCCAGGCATATAGTTTTAATAAAAGATATGTAAATGTTCCTCAATGTTTAAAAAAATGAAGAAATAATCAATAAATGGCGTTTCAAATAACAACAAAACAAATGGGTGACATGCTCTTTATGACAAATCCTAACACGAGAATATTAAAAACCAAATACAGTTGAGGACCTCTTCAGATGAGTGTTTGTACTTGTAAACTAATTGTGTGGCTGCATCTCAGCCGCTGTTGAAACTCAATTTTCTCCTGAACAGTAACACATATTAGCTTTCATGCATGCAGTGTGCTGTGAATGTATCTGTTTGCATTCATTGCTTTAATAATGAGTGCAGGTTTAAGAAACCTTTTCCAGGCCGATTCACATTTCTCAATTTTTTACATTTTTTCGTGAAGGGTTGCCACACTATTGGTCCCCGATTTGGTTATTCCATTTCCGCCTTAACACCTGCACCATAACTGGAAAACTGCTCGCACTGTGCATTTCTGAAACATATGAAATAAAAAACTGCATAATTGTCAATACAGCAGTTAGTTGCATGGCATCTAACCTGGAAGTCAAATGCACAAAGGTGATAATGCATTCATTTGGTCAAAGTCCTGCTCTTTCTCTCTCTCTCTGTTGCTCATACAAAAAAGCAATCACAGCCAACATGGTGTTAAATGAGTCATGGACATTTTTTCTTTAATCTAAAAGCAGAGCTTCATGCCTTGACCTTAAACAAATCAAAAAGGTTCAGAACTACCCTTATGCGCTCTGAAGTGTTCTCATAGTTTCATGAGGCTTTTGTAACGTGTGCTGTGACATCTGGCAATCCGATTTTTTTCATCACTTCAAGGCATTCTAACACTTCCTCTGACAAATAAACTCAGATTAAAAAAGTAAAGAAATGCGATATACATGTTTTATGCGAGTCCAGCCATGACACCAGCATTGTCCCCACGGGTGTCTCCTTCCTCTTTGCCCTTAAGTGGTTTGAGAATCACACTTGTATTATTTTTTCAAACACATTTCACATGTTGACAGTTGGTACATAATGTACGACTGTGCATCAATTATGTAATGCAATTCAGGCTATGACCATATATAATTTATCTGATTCTCAATCTCTTACATTATTTAATCAAAAGCTATTTTTACCATTATTACTCTTCCCATATAATTTTATCTTTTGTTGGTCCGTCCTCTAGTTCTCCACATGAATGTGTGATGTTTCCTCACAGAATCTATCTGCATTTAATGCTTCATGACTGTCAGCCAGGTGCAGGACAGACTTAAAAAGGGGAGCACTCTAAAACTGCAAAGAGGGATTCAAAAGAAGCCTTTAGCAAGTCAGAACTAGTTTTTGGTTTTCTTTTAAAAAGAATAAGCCTCAAAACAAAAAAATATTGCACAGTTATAACATGGGATCTTCCTGTCAAGTGTATTTTTGATGGTCAACAATTGCCGACTTAACTCAGATGATGATGTAGGTTATGTAATATTTGCATTCAAAGTACATTATAAAAAACAATGCTCGTCCTTTTGAGGCTGAGCTGTTTTTGAAGTATTTCCGGAGCTAATAATAGGATTAGAGTCTGAAAGGGCACTTTGGCAATGACACATTCATAGCCACACTGTTCAAATCTATGGCAAGTCCTGAGTTTTGTTTCATAATGCAAAGACTATATGGCGTTTGGCATCTTTTAGCCGACTTACTGAAATCACAAGTATTTGGGATGGCTGCCAACCATTTTTTTAAATATTTTTTTGTCGCCTCGTTGGCTATCACTGGTTCAGTTTAATTTCTTCATGGTATGACAGACAACCTATTCCATGACAAAGAACATTACATCTGATTTTACTTAGTATTTTTGTATTGTACATTTGTAAAGTCTGCCTGCCTGTGTAATCATTCATATTCTTTGGGAAATCAACTGCCAAAAAGGATTTTTTTCATGATTTATGCTGATGGAAAGGTGTGAAGACAATCAATAAACAAATAGGCAGATGTTGCCAAGTAAAATGTGAGTTTCGTTGCAGCCAGCTAAGTCTTGGATATTAAATGTGCTCATATGATTCCTATCACAGATTCAGGGTTTGAATTTAACTTTCGCAATTGTGCATCAAAACAAAGTTGCCCCTGAGAACAGAAGGGTGTCAATAGCAGTAATACTCAACACAATTCCCTGAAAGCAAATGTGAAGCCCTGCCGTTCCTGTGGAAACACGAGGATCCAACTCCTGAGAAGCAATTGCTATCCCCTGTATTGATTATTGATGATATTGTTAATGTCATCCCTCCATGTGAAGACTTGCATAGTGTTAAGATAAATAACACGAAAGTCTGCACTGAACCACTCGGTTTCCCATCTTTATGGTTCGTTTTTCATCATTATAAGGCCATACAGTTGTTCCACATGTGCAAATCACTTCATTCATCAAAGTAATACTGTACTCTCAAACGATGAGAGGCTTTGCCATGTTGTAATATGGTGGTGCGGTTGACCTAATTTTGGAGGATGAAGAATAATGTTCTGTAATGCGAAGATAATGAGAGAAACATGGAGAGTGTTATATTTGGGTGGTCAGTATTGGATAATGGAGATGTGAGCAAAAGGAAAAAAAAGAGTTTTGCAGAGAGAGAAAAAGAGAGTTATTACTTGGATGTTTCGTGGAGGTAGTAGTTACTATTTGAAGCCAGTAGAGGGTGTCTGCAAAATTCATGTTGTCATTAATCACTGCAGTTGTTCAAACCACCTAGGACCGTCAGCGACGCTCCTGAAGAATATAATAGATTCATTTATCACAGAAGGGCAACGAATCCCAGCAAAGGACTTGGATGGATGATTTAATAGCCAAGAAATCCAGAATATAGAGTCTGAGTGTCAATGTGTTTAATCTGGTATATTGAAGCCGTAATAATTTACTTGATGTCAGTGTATAGAGGCCTTGCATAGTGTGTGTTGGTCTTCATCGGTAATAGATGGTACCCAACTTGCGAAAAAGATGGTTGCTTTATACGCATACAGTAGCAGGTACATATGATGGTATTACTTTTCTATTGGTGCTACATTGAGCAGCTACATATTGAGCAGTGAAACACCCGTTTACCTTTATGTGTGTGTGTGTGTGTGTGTGTGTGTGTGTGTGTGTGTGTGTGTGTGTGTGTGTGTGTATTCACACATAGCAACCATGGTTCTGGTTTTAAACATGGAAGAAAAATCAATGCAGAATAATCTGTGAGAAGCCTTGTTAAACATCAATGTTTCTCCTTTTTTCTTTTCTTTTCCAGATATCGCGTACCAGGATCAGCAAAGCTCTGGGATCAATTTGCATTTCACTTCCAACAACTTCTGCTAATTTGCAAGTCACTGAGGGTTGTTGAAAGTTATCGCCATTTATCATATGAAGCACAGCTGAGGGAGAAAAGTGAGAAAAGAGAGAGAATAGCTGAACATTTCTTAAATTGCTCAAGGATTTTGCCGACATGCCAATGTTGATGCCGTCAGTTGAATTCATTAAAACGCTAACTAGGATGGATACAAAATGGTTATTGAGATACAGAGGGGAATACTATAGGTATGGTTTAAAACTACAAACAATTTGTCTTTATAAGATGTCTTTCCTGACTGTCCCTAAATGACGACTGTAACAGTAAGAGGATCCAGCTGCTGCATTTTGGTCATCCTCCACAATCAGCACAGGTGTGTGTGTCTCATCCCTGGTTTCAGTTGATTTTGGGTCGCTGCTATTTTTCAAATAGATTAGAAGTTGTCTCCTTGTTAAATTAGAGGATGCTTTTATGTCCTTGCTATGATTGAAAAGAGCACTGACAACCCTCAAATTCCCCTTATGTCCAAAGTCATTACATTTAAGTTACTGCTGACTTTCCTCAATAATTCAGAAGTTGCTGCATTTATCTCCCTCCTGGTGCTAGCTGGCTTCTTTTTAGGCACAGAGTGACTGCTAGAGCTGGCAGATGTTTGGACACATGGTCACACAGCGCTGCACAAAATAAGCTGTCAGAGTAAAGCGTCCTGATCGAAGAAGTCAACGTGCCAGTGTCATGGCAGTGAGCTACATCCCCTGTGTTGTACACCAATTCCATGCCATGCGCTGAGCATGATATATCGCACATTTGTGTTTCAGCTCATGGATCTGTTAAGTCTGTTGTGTTAATAACCACACACATTCAGTGTGAAGCTCCTCAGAGCTTGATTGTTAAACTTCAGTTCCTGCACCACCCCCCACAAACATCAGGGTTCCTGCCACAACTGTTATTTAAATGAGTCTCCACTCACTTGCATAATTACCAATATAAAACACCAAATACAAGCCTAATATTGTATATCTAATAGGCAATTTATTCCAAGACTTAATAAACCTGCTGAGGTGGCGAGTGTTGGCCTGATTAAGAAATGTATTATAATAAACAAGGACACATTTTTAACCTTAAAAGTAGGCATAGCAGGGATGCATATTTAATTTATCTATAAATTTCATCCTTGATTAAATGAATGAATCTCAAAGCAGGTGCTTTCAATTTTAAAGGACTTTTTTTCAGTCAAGAGGACCCAGAAGGTCTGAGAAGATGAATTGACGCTTACATTTTTATTCAGTTCGATAACGTCAGAAGGTTCTAATTCATTGTAAGTTGTATTGTATGTTAAGTATTTTCTTCTTAATTCCATTAAAGCAGGTGGTTGGGTCCATCTGACACTTTAGACACAAACCAATAAACATAATAAATAACATATTGGTTTTAACATTTTTTGGAACATAGCTACATGTTGGTCCCTTTGGATCTGAGGCGTATCAGTGCCGAGCTTTACTAACCTTCCCTAACCCTGGCTTGAAAGGATATATTAGCCACTTCT
This sequence comes from Taurulus bubalis, assembly GCF_910589615.1. Classification (NCBI taxonomy): domain Eukaryota; kingdom Metazoa; phylum Chordata; class Actinopteri; order Perciformes; family Cottidae; genus Taurulus; species Taurulus bubalis. The sequence goes on along the minus strand of NC_136593.1, from coordinate 13,354,809 downwards.
AACATTACACACCTGAATTTCATGGCTGCATTATGGTCAATTCAGGCACCAAGAATGTGTCGAATAAAAAATAAAACAAAATATATATATATATATATATATATTTCTTGCTGCTTTTTAATTGTTTTAATTTGTCCATTAGGAGTCAAACTATATTTTAGGAGTGCAATGAGTAATGGGGGGGTACTCTTTTGGGATTACGGGAAGGTCGTGAATCTTTTAACTGAAACTGCAAAAAGGACATACATTTGTTGGACGCTCTTCACAAAATAAGCCATAGAGGTTCAAAATGAAGAACCAACTTTAAGTATTTTATTATTTCTATTTTAACCTAAACACCACAAGGGTTCATTTATAGAATTTCAGTTTTTTTACACAAAGAAACAGCATCAAATTAGAGACATCTCACCAAGGAGAGAAGACCAACTGTGCAGAGGTTGAAGCCAATTACACAGAAACAGATGAAAGTGCTATAACATTAATAATAACTGTAAAAGTTTGCTGATAATGAGATGTAATTTATGCAAAAATGAAGAATGAATATTTTACTAGCCTGCTTTTTGTGTGTGAAAAATGACTCGCCCAAGTCTGAATGCAGCAAGTGAGAACGCAAAGCAGCAGCAGCCAAAATGGTGCTTCTGGGTTGGTGCCTGGAGTTCCATTTGAGCAATGTAATTATCAAAATCGAAGTTATGCAGATGAACAAAAGGATTGCTATTGGGAAATGTACCACTGTCTTCTATTCGTATCATGCACAGTCAGAAAAAAAAGAAATGTAGCAGAATATATTTGCCAGAAACTACAACTCTGTATCTTTGTGAAACAGCCTTTCTCTTGTCTCTTATGTGTCCATGGTTTTATTGACCCAATCCAGTTAAGAGAAAAGAAAAATAGATCCCGGGCAGTCGCCATGCTTGGCAGTGGTTAGCACTTCAAACAACCCAGCACCAAGGTCAAACTGCTTACAAAGCATTATTAGTCTGAATTAGCTTTCTTTACTCTAACAATGGAACAGGTTATCTTTTCTCTCCCCGCTGTTTTAAATGAAAGAAGACTGTTAAATGTCTGAACACTACACAACTCTGTGTATCTAAGTCACAGACTAGGAGGCAGGCAGAAACCAACCAGAGTTCTACAGCTCGGCTTGCACATTTGAGTTGAATTCCATCATGTTTAATGTTACTTTGACCTGTGAATAAGGATTTATTTTTGACGACACAATTATGCATGGACCCAAGTCTATATCCTTGTTAACCTATGAAGCCATCTCAATGTTCTTACCATGCAATATGTCACCTGGATTCAAAGCATCCTGCAGGCATTTACTGTGCAGAGGTGAAAGATAACATAATAACACCATGCAGTCAAGTGAGATTACAGCATATTGTGGTATTTCTATATATAGGATATGTGATATCACATGGAGATGGAAGGACAAAAATCAATGTTACCATCAATGCACCCTCACAAGCCTGCTTTGCCTTGAAAGGTCATATACTGTTGCATTTCTGTGGTGGTCTGGTTGGTTGTAATAACGAAATCTCATTGAAATCTGTATGACCTTTAGGCAATATATTAGGCAATATATGATTTACCTTTGGAATATTGTGCAGTGGTTGCACAACTCCATGCAAGAATAGTGGGCTACTGTTTATTAGATTGGTAAATTGGATATGTCTTAAATATATAAGCCGGCAGTAAATGTAATCATTAAGCTTATTTCATCGTGCCCTGTTATCATAGTGCTATGCATAGAGCAACCATCCAGACACCTTCATTTGTTTGTTTTGCAGGCAAGCTACATTCCCTCTCCCCACCTAAATCAGTTCAGGATTGATGCATGCTGAAGATCGTTTTCTGAGCATCTCGTCTGTGTCGTGGTTCACATCCACCACATGCTTTGTTTTAGGTCCGAGAGAAAAAGATGGGTCCAAATCCAAGAGCAGACAAAAAGGAGCGTTCACTACCTGGATGCCAGGATTCTGTCTGAATCAAATGAAATTACATTATTGAACGCACAGAGAAGACTGAAAATAAATCAGGCTTTATTGTGTGGGGGAGATAGATACATGTCCCGGGGGGATATGTATCAGCCAGTTGAATACATGCAAAAGAATTTAAGATTAAAGGAAGTACACAAGTGCTGCAGCTTTTAGTCGCAATAAATTCAGCATGTTTCTTTAAAATGTTCTTGTCCAGGTGTCTTGCATTGGTAAACTTAGCTCTCAGGAAAAATCCTAAGCTAAAGTAAACATATTTGTGATAAGTTTGTGACAGTTTTTAATATAGCAATATCCCATATAGCAAAAAGAATGCATTGAATTTCTTCTGCGCAATGCAGCAGCATGAATAGCGGCTTACTCTGCAGATATATGATACAGGTCTGCATGCAGAGCATAGATTCAATATAAACGTGTGATAGCAGGCCTGACAGTTGAAAAAACAATACGCTCCTGACACTCCCCAAGCCTTTGTTTTATCGACCAAACTCCCTCCGTAGTCATTGTGGAGTCTATAATAAAAATGCATCAGCTGCATCTCCCTGTCCTCAGCAGAACGTCACTCAGGGGACGGCATGTAGACCTTTATGAGAGCTAATGACCCACAGCTTTTAGAGTCCCGCAACCATCCGCATAATTAGGTTCAATGTCTGCACTCAACCTTTCGTTTATGCGCCCTTGAAAGCAAAAATGGCAAGTGATATTGACAAATGAACAGAAGGATCGGACTCAGATCGTGGGGATTGTATAGTTGCAGGTGATGTTGCCAACAACAGTCCATCCACCTGTAAGAAGGGTTTCAGTTGCTGCATTCATTACATTTAACTTTGTGACACCGCTTATTTAGCATTTATAAGGCGTATATATAGACGTAATACATTATTTATAATAGACAATAGTGTGGTTGTAAGCAGATATATGGTCATTTTTAAATGTTTGTTGATATATTTGTCAACAACTTCCACTATGAAGCATTCATAACTGTTTGTATTATACAAATTAGGTTTAACTCTGTTTATGATATGTTTAAAACTCATGAAGATATATTGACCTTAAAGGTTCATTCTTGAAAAAGGGAAATAGAAGTTATACACACACAAACAAAAAAAAAAAGAATAAATAACTCAAGGTGCACTTACTAAATATCTTCTGGATCTTTCAGACATTTTGTGGCCTTAAAGTAAAGAACACATATTTATAAATAAATGTATATAATATATTGATAACAAATACAATCTGCAATACATACTTAATATTTGTATCTATATGAGGACGCATGTGTTGTATTATATTTATACATCAGCTATGGATTTTTCAAAGGAGGAATTATAATAATTGACAGATCTATTAATAAACACTTAAGATGTGTTTTCTTTTTATCTGCTTACAACTACATTATAATGTCCTACTGTGTATGCATGCTGGGTTAAAAATAAAGCATCAGTTAGGTTGACCTATTTTGCCCCGAGGGTTACTTGCAGTACGGCATATACTTAACTTGTTAGAATTAAAGATTTCTAGGCATATTGCCAAACTAAAGAAGGAGATTATCAATAACAGGTTGGTAACAAAACACAACAAAAGGCCAACGTAAATCAACAGACCTAGACTCAAGACTGTGAATGTACATAATTGATTGATGTATACCATTTAAAAGTATTTTTTAAGTATTAACTGGAAATTAAGGAAACAATTACCCTCAAATGCACACGCTTTTAATACCCCACGTTCATGAAGGTATCTCTTTCCTCTTTGTGATCTACGTTTATAGGTAATAAACTGAATTATAGATGTGATCCGGCGTGACTGGTTATACCTCCCCCTGACAAGATGCATATGTAACAACAATTAGCAAATGATGCTGTGCAAAATGAAAATGCAACAATCTGTAAAGAGTCTCATTTGTTATTCTCATTTCTCCTTCTCACATGACGTTTAGTTTGAAAAGTGTTGTGTTTACAGAGAAACAGTGAGGTTGAATATTACATTATTTTTCATTCAATCTAGTGCTGAGGTTTATAATTGAAATTTCTTTCAGTTGGAGTCAAGTGAAAAGTGGTCCCTTTAAGATGAGTTAATACTCAAATCAAGTTTAAATTATTCTTATTTTCTTGACAATGGGGAATTATCAGCTTGTTATTTCTTCTTTTAAGATATTGACCCTTGTTTAAAGTGCAGTGAACATAAATGGACTTCTGACTCTGAGAGTTGATACTCATTCAGGGAGAGTATTCAGCTTTTTAATTTGCAAATTAGACTAAATGATAAAAAAGCAAACTTTTAAATGACATGCAACAACCATTTAAAAAAAATCCCAAACTATATGATACCATATATTATTGTAGATGTACTTGCTAAGTCACAGCAAAGAAAATATTGTTTTAAGATGTAAATATAAACAGAATATCTTGAGTAGATCTACATGGACATGCTGCAGTTTGACCTTATGTTCAGAGGAATCCCAGCTTACAGAGAGCAGTTTGCTTGTTTGGAAAAATGCATACAACTTTGTGCATGTGAAATGAAATCTCCCTTTCTTTTTCTCTAGCATCAAATCCATTGGAACCGCGATACAGTACAGCAGCAGCTTTGAATTGTAAATGTGTTCACCCCAGTTAAGCTTATGTTCTCTCCATTCCTTACTGTCAAATTAGCCCAGTGAGACTGTGGGCGGCGACATAATTTAAACCATTTGCAGTGAATTCAAAGCTGGACTCAGATGCTGACAGAAAGTCATAGTAATGGAGAAACTCCTGAAACTAACCCACTGCCCAAACAGCCATGTGAATAATCCTGAGATGGGCTTGTTTAAAAGAAATAGCAAATACTGCAGACATATTTTTGAACAGAAGGAAACTACATTAAATAGCCATACATTTTATTTTTCATTTCACACACATTCTGCAAAGAATCGTTCTGACAGTCACATTTGCATCCAGGCATTATAATTTGCATTGTGAAGGAGTGCTGACACCCCTTTCAGTGATGCCATGGGGGTTGACATAATTGGAGCTTAAGACAATCGCTATATTTGCTGGAAGCAGGATGGAGAGGAGGCGATTTCGGTGTTTTCTTTAAATACAGCTAAATGCTTGTCTGGCTGATTACTGCACCTATGTCACATTGGGTACCGGTGGCTGCCCGCATCCGCTTCAAAACATTGGTACTTGCACAGCACGGCACGCAAGTCTGTGAACAGATCGGTTCCAGTCTACATCAAGGACATGGTAACACCTTCCACCCCAGCCCGTTCACTCTGCTCGGCTTCTGCCAATCGGCTTGTAGCTCCGTCACTGCGAGCTAAACACTCAACAAAGTCACGACGGTTTGCTGTCCTGGCTCCTCAATGGTGGAATGAGCTCCCCATTGACATCAGGACAGCAGAAAGTCTCTACATCTTCTGCCGCAAACTAAAAACACATCTTTTCCGACTATACTTTGAATAAAGAAAGTAGCACTTTAGTAGCACTTAAATGGCACTTACTTGCACTTTGTAGTTTGGCTTTCTTGAAGAAATTGCACTTTCTTGTTTCTTGTTGTTCTGAGTTTGTACTCATGGTTGAATGCACTTAATGTAAGTGGCTTTGGATAAAAGCGTCAGCTACATGAAATGTAATGTATTTAGAATAATGTTCTGCTTAATTTCAACCTGGGGAAACTTCCCATAAATGTGGCTAGTGTGGCTCTATGGGTCGTGCTAACTTGGCACTCGCAACCTCCGTTTTACAGATTCAAGGAAATGAGGACTTGCGCAAAACAACGTATATCGGGACGCGCTGCACGACTTCCTCCTGCACCATAGAAGGATGACATCATTCGTCTGTGCCTTCAAAAAGTATTTAAAATCCCAGTTGTTGTTTCATGATGTGAGGGCTAGCATTGCAAAAATTGTAATAAGGTTAATACTAAACATGAGGTTAAGATTATGGAACAACTATGGTTATGATTAAAACATAACTGTGTTTGCAAACTAACTATATTAAAATATCATGTTTGGTTGAGCCATTCCTCTTCCATAACCTCATCCCTGTGAAGACTTTAACATAACAATGTCACCTAACTTCCTCCTTTTGTCCCATCATAACTCCTATGGCTGCTAGAGGGTTTGTCACTTTCACGTTGTTTTGGAGCTCTTGCTGAAACGATGGATGCTGTTGTTTTTCTTGGGAGGACAAGCCTCAATCCAACCTGGTATCACTCCCAACTTGTCAAATACCGATGGTTGGTCAGTGCCGATTCAATTAACTCCAATGTACACCTACCCAGCAGTCGTTATATTCACGTGACTCGTTAAGGAGTCAAGTTAAAGTCAACCTCGCTCTTTTCCTCCACCTATCGAAGCGTTTTTGTTGCCTAAACGTAACTCGTTGTGTAGACGGAAGTTTATTTGAAAACACACAATGTAACGAGCAAAAACTGCCACGCAATCCCTGTCACGTTCAAAACTGATGCTAGAGGGGTGACTCGAGCGTCATATTTTGAAGCTTAGTGACGCTGATCAAACACCGGTATCGGGAGTTAGGAGGGAAAATGTGTTGCTAAATCTGGCGGTTGCCCCCTTAACAGTCTTTAGCAAAAGACAAGTAGGCAAACAACTCAGTCAGTTGAATATTGCTTTGCATGAACACTTGATAATGTGAACCTTATAATATGAACTTACTAGCTAACACTTTTAAAAACACAGATAGATCCAGGCTGTACAGGTCTGCCGCCTCCTGATGTGTTACACTCTGTTGTACAAGTTGTGGTGGATTTTTTCCCTCATCAGCCCACACTTTTCCCAAATATCTCATTCCCACAAGCCTCTCTGTAGCTAAGAGCAAGAATGATGCAAAGGTTGTTGGACTTTTATCTTGTGTGACGTGACATGACTGCACCGAGCCATCTACTGATGTAGTAAGAAGGTCATATGGTATCTTAATGTCATAATCAGTCATAATGTGTAAGCAACTCAAACTCATTCTCCTCTTTTTTGCACTAGTGGTAATGAGTTGGGGGTCTGGAAAAGGATGTATTTTGAGGCTTTACAGAAGTGACAACCGATGCTGCCAGTGTCTCGGTAATCACGCTCCCTCCGCCAAATTTGTCATCCAACCCTCCACTTTCTTTCTTTTCCAGCACAAATAAGTGTACCCACAGGAAGAGTTTGGCTTCTCGAGCTCCATTTTTCCGCTGAATAAAAAAAGAAAAAGCAATGCTTCAGGTTACTTACGGTGACATCGCTGTTCCTCTCAAACAAATTCAAATGAATGCGCCACAACATGATGAATGACAAAGTTAGGTTAAGAATAAATAAAAAAAAATACTGTTAGAAATGTCATACATAAATGGGTCATAATGCGCAATTCATCTCATGCTGGCACGTGTTGATCACAGTGAGGCTCAAATCTTCTTAAATTAATGAGCAGCGTTAATGCTTGCCACCACCATTGTGGCAACGATCACTAAGTGAGGCTATTACCATGTGTAATGACGCTGATTTGGCTTTTAATGGATTCCGCAATGTTCTATTTCAAGCTATTATTCTTTCTATAGAAAAGTATAAAAAAAATAATCACAGTTTTACATGCAATAGTGCTTGTTGCGTGGGATCTAGAGAGCTACTGTCCTCATGCTGAAGTGTCTGAAAGCTATTCCACTGTTGACTATACCCCAGTGAGAGTTGGAAATACTGAAATGCAGAGAATTTGCAATAGAATCCCATTAGATTGATGGTCCCATCTTTTAGGTGCATGTTTCATTTCCCTGTTGTTTGCCACTAACAGCAAGGCTACATCTCGGTGTAATTTCCCTGCGTTTGGATGAAGTTTTGCAAGTCTAATTTTTTGCCCTTGAATTGAATTACAAAAAAAAGCGGCCACAGACATTCAGTGTATTTGCATCTGGATCATTTCATATTTCACTGTCAAGGGTCGTTAATCTTGCTCTTGTATCATATACAAATTGTGCATCAATAAGGTGGAGGGACAAAAACAAGGGGATATAAATCACATAGGTAATATTTTCGATTTATCACACATAAAAAATTTTAATCAACGAGAGAAGCAGAACAATTAACAACGAATTTATCCTGCTCGTGCTCCAGCTCAAGATGAATTATGCCGCAAAAGTCTGTGGCAGTTTGATTCAAACGACAGACACAAACCCTCTAATTTGTTATCCTCTGCTTTAAATGATCGCACAATGTGCAAAGATGACAGCGACATAACTGCAGCCTTACATTTAGATCCTTTAGCCAGCTCCTTTAGCGCCACACAACACCCACAGCTTAATTAGCTCTGTCACTATCATTTGCAATTCTGAATGTTTTCACAGCATCTTTTTGATGCTTGGCTGAAAGACCCATTTTCTCTATAATTTAGTCGGCTACTAATCTAATCATTCCTAAATCTTGGGAGTGTTTTCTCACTTTACTGGGCATTTAGCTGTGATGTGACGGCCTACATAAAAGCCTATGCTGTGACTGCACAAGTCTGAGTGTGTGACACATGAGGCACAAATTATGTTGATTATTAATGAGCGAGGGCATATCTTTACTTTCTTTCATTATGATCCTTATGGAAACCGTTTCAGAACCAAAGCGCTTCAAGCTTTTACTTGTTAGGATAATCAATATGTTGATCTCTTTAAAACCTCAAATCAAGATTCATCAGAGAAGACATACTAATTCCTATTCGGTGGATATCTTAAAGGATTATTCTACAACTTGGATTTTCCTTTTGCAGTAATTGCATGTCTCTTACCAAGTTAATTGCACATATCTGAAAAACCAGGGCAAGAACTGGTAAAACAATCATACAGGTTTTAAAAAATATATACATACACAATTGTTCATACACTTTTAACAAGATTATGAGCTAAACTTTCACGCTCACTTTCTCTTTTACCTCCAAATAAAATGGTTTGGATTATTTCCATCAATAGCTGATCTGCTTATTGGGCAAACATCACCAATGTTAATGGCTTTGGAAATGTTGAAAATGTCTTTCGCAGTTAGCTAACATTAGCATAAACTTAACGCCTTGTCTAACAGTAGACATTTTCTCAACTTTTGGTCAAAAATTGTTTTCAAACCTTGCATGGATGGAATTCATTGTAGTACATATTTAACAATGCTTGATAAAGGAGAAAAGCAGGAAACGAGCACTGGTTGTATCTGCTGGTCAGCTTTGGTCTGGGGAAAAAAGACAAGGTCAGTCACGTGGTTTATGGAAGAGATGTAAAAACATGTAACAACATTCAGATGGCTTTAATTTAAGCCAAGAAAATAAATCTCTTAACCTCCTACATATAATACGTCCACTCATTTGTTTTCTCATTTGCTCTCTCTGTGAACCTTGTCAGCTGGGCTGTATGAAATAGACAGTTGTAAAAATGGAAACACAAATACCCACGAAAGTGAATGGCATGCTATTCTTACTGTATAAGCTGTTTTATTTTGCTTTTATTAAGAAAATGACAACAGATATCGATGAGAGACACACAGTTGTATTGTTAGTGTTGTTGCACCCAGTTAAATCCTCTATAATCTTTCCAGCTCTGCTACTGTCTACCTGTTCCTTTATACCAGCACTGGTGGATTTGTTTTAGTATTTATTTGTTATATGCTAATCCTGCATTGTATTTTCTTCCACATTTGATTATGCACATTGGAAACATTCCCAGGCTCATTAACTGGTTGAGATAAATCGTCCCGACCATGTTTTGGTATTAATGTGATTCTCAATTGCTTTATCTCACTTCAAAGCCGAGGAATTGGCCTGATGATAAAAGGTTTCTCCGAAGAAACTTATTGACTTTTAAAAAGATAACTGTCTCTCTGCCCAAATCTGCCCAAATGACCTCAGAAAGTAAGAAAAGTAGCTCATCATCAAACTCAAAACTACCTTTAGCATGATAATTGAGAAGTTGACAATTCAAGTTGGACCACTTCAAAAAGGTTTTGCGATACTTGACATATGGAACCGCCACAAAATGAGTAAAAGCATTGCATGCATTTAACCTTTCTCTGCATGATAACTTCAAGTTGTTTGGTACACATGCCAAGCAGATGGCATGAAGCTACTTAGATACCCATATAGCTTCATATGTGGTTAGAACTCCACATTAGAAAGGTCTCTGTTTCTACCAGTCTGCAACCTCCGGATTTTAAAAGTATAGCCAGGATGCCGGTGTGACAGGTCACTACCACGGTAAGGTCTTGTTTGGCAGTTGTTTGAGTTTTATTTTGAATTTAATGTAGTTTGACCCTTTTAAGGGTGTGCTTTAAGTTCATACAAATATTATTACATATATTATACATATTTTATCATATTTTTATACAATAATAAACAATATGTTCTTATCTTATATTATTATATATATATAGTATAATATTATTATTATATATAACATGTTATCTTATTTGGCATTTGCTGCTTGTGGTTGCAAAAATGTCCAAAATGCAAAATGTTTATTTTAATAACTTGCACAAAATAAACCTGAGTGACCCGAGTCAGCCAACAGACCCAAGCCGAGTCGGCAACCAGACCCGGGCCGATGTGTTTCTTCTGTAGTGTCAGGTTCGGGCCGATACTGGCCCCAGTAAGTTTTGATTATGGCCCAATGATGGCAGTGTCAAACGCTGGAATCGGGCCAGTGTATTCGGCCTGATTCTGGGGCGTCATTCATGCCAAGTCTTAGGCGAATTGGCAACCGGACCCGGCCCGACGTGTTTCTTCCGACGTGCCGAGCTTAAGCCGGATCTGAGCCAGGGCCCTATTCCTCGTACCTAGCTTACTGAGTTAGCGGAATATTTTTCAGGATAAGGTGACGCAGATCAGGCTTTTAGGTTCCACAAAGCAAGTCTGCAAAAATCACCACAGCAACACATCCAAATCCCTTAACCTGCTCCAGCGCAGGCTTAGTGAAATTCACTGGATAAATTGGCCACTCAGACAAAAAAGGCAGCTCCCTTCCTCATTGATGAAGGAGCGATATTAGTTTTATAGGGAGAGAGTTCTTCGAGATCACCGTGAGCTTTTTTGCTTTTTTGCAAGTGGTACATGTTTGTACAGTGTCTGCGATGCGGAGAACATTGGGAGATCCCCTGCATGGATCGTAACGTTTATTTAGCGCTTAAGAAACTTGTAGATGTGTTGAAAGCACTCATAAATATATGACAGTGTTATTAGTACACCATACATATCATTATAAAATTATTAAGGTGGACTCATGATAAGAATACAGAAAATCACTCACAATTTATTTTCACTGCGTCAATTGATTGAATTTCTGATTATGAATAATACATACATACTGATCCCCCCCATACGCATATTCAAACTCCTAGTTATATGGTAATCTACACATACATGTATATACACATATATAGTACATGATACATACGCGCATTCAGTACATATATCCTCATAAGTATATATTAATTTGTATACTACTGCCAGCAGGCACATTTAAAGAAATATAAAGCTGATTGATTTGGGTGACGAGGCACTTAAAATTAGCCGATACATTTTCCCAACAATGACACATTTAACTTGTCTGATATTTTGCGATGCTTATGTCTCGCAGCGGGGGCGGTGTTAAGCTGCCTTCACAGCCAACGCGTTGCGAATATTTGCAATGCGTTGGCTGTGAATGCAGCATTAGACTTTGCCATGATTATGGGACTTGACTTCCTCATATGCGTTCATGATCATCTCCTGCTCCTCAGCTGAGAAAAAATAGGCTCTTTCTCTGAGTTTAGTTGCCATTGTAGCGTTAGAAGATCATGGAATCTGTGCCCCCTTTTGACGAGGAGTGTGCACACGCAATTATCCAGATGACTGACATCATGTTTGAATTAACGTTGAATTAACGTTTGAGGGCAGATCAGCGTTTGAGGAACCGACATAGCCTGCCGTCAATCATCTCGGTAATTTAAGATGGATAATAGGACATTTGATCGACTTTGTTGAACCATACTAGGAATAGGGCCCAGGTCATTTTGGCTACCTGGGATGTAACACAGTTATGGTCAAACGGGCATATTGTTGCTCCATCCAATCAATCACTGAACGTGTAGATTCAACACCTATCCAGGTTGCTGCCAGAGAAAACCAAAACAACAACATGAACAACAAAAATAATTCCTTGGGTGATACAATTATTAAACTGTGGTCTTCTCTTTGGTAGGAATTTAGGATTGTTTATTTTACTGTAAACTTGTAAAGTGTTTTCAGTTTACTGAACTGAAAGCTGTATTGACTGTCTGGAGTAAATGGTCATTTGCCATTGTTGCAAATAAAATAATAATAAAACTCTATGAAGTTACTTGTCCTGGCAAAGAAACAGTTGATGACAAGTCCTATTTTTTACCCGTTGTCTTTTTACGTGTTTAAAAATAAAGATCTTTATGTTTAAAATCACTCCTTATTCTCCTCCAGCTTTGTATAAGACACCATATACTCCGTTCACTATTGTGTAAATGATCTCAGTTAAAGTCATGGCATTCAGTTTATATGTGATTTCAACTCAATTAATAATACACATTTTCCATTGTATTTAACATAGAACAGGAAATTATTATGCTGACATTTGCTTTAAATTGAAAATGTCTAAAACTTACCACTCATTATTTTTTCGTCATGGTTGAAAAAGTTTCCAAATTGCAAATAAGAACTTATTTTTCCTCCCATGTTACTTGGATCTGTCAACTATGTGAATAAAGAATCCCCTAATTGGCCCCAGTTTAGGCAACAAGACATGACATAAATCACCTGAGAAAGATTTCTGTCACAAGCAAAGTAGCAGTGGCCCGCTGTGGTCCAGCTGCTCCTCTTTCAGACACCGAGCAGTTCATTTCTGTGCCAGGGTTCAAATGACAGACACAGACACTTTGATTCGCTAGTTTGCTTTGCTTATATAAAATGTAATTACATACTGAACACTATGAGGAAAAACAAACATAATACCAGCCATATATTTATACCCTTTAGACCCCTCATATAGTGCCACACACCATAGCTTAATTAGCTTAGTCAGCATCATCTGCATTTCTGAATGTTTTCACTGCAAACACATCTCTCTATAATTTAGTTTATAATTGACTTCTTCTGGCTGTCTGTATCTCCTGTCTATGACAACCACCACTGTTCTTGCCGAGGCCGTCTACTTTAGTAGATGTCCTCTGCACTGCAGGTCATGGGGATGTGGAGTGCACATGTGCTGCTCCTGAATCTCTAAATAGGAAACTGTTTGCTCATTCCACTGCCCCAAGTGACAAGCGGTTATTGCAGTTTTAACTTGCATTTTTCATTTGCACTTCAGAAACTAATAACAAACATGGTGAAAAATATAAATAAAAAAACATTATTTCAATAATATTACAATATAATCCTCTTGTTCATTCTCCATATTTGTTTTTGTGGTTTGATAAAACTGCAATCAATGCCCACATCCATTTTACAGCGAACATATTCTATAGCTGGGCTGTTGATTATATATTTTGATTAAACAATGTTTCTTTGGTTCCCACAGAGCATACGGGTGGACAGAGTAGAACAGGCATGTACTGCAGGAGTAGTTTGAGAAGTTGGACTCTATGCAACTTTTTTTCCACCTTGAAAACTGCCTGTTGGAATACATAATATAATAAATAACCAACATGAATTCAAACTGACCACAGCAGCAATTTTGTCAGAAGCCAAGGCTACAAATATTGAGATTAATCTTTGAAGATGAGGATTGAAGATGTATTTTAGGCTGTTGGACTGGTATATCTATAATTGTGTCTTTGTGTAAAACATGGATTCAATAATGAAAATTCCGGTAATTGCTGAACATACAGACATTTAGCTAAATGAACCTTGTGAGTTCTGGTGTTTCAATCTAATTTCTCCTTCAGAAGGTTCAGAGCAGGGTTTCACACATTAGTTGCTTGTTCCAGTGCTTCAGCAGAGATATTGAATGAAACATTCAAATCAAGGATATTTGTTATGGCAGCACCATCATATCAAATAGAAAATCATCTCCAATTCACTCTTTACACAAACGTTGACTCTAGTATATGTTGTATCTTTTGGGAGTCTCGTGGTCTTTACAAGGATTTGAAATACAACATCTTGGCCAAAGAAATACACAGTACGCATGTGTTTTGATGGACGGTCAAAATAGTCATTAAAAATGTAAACGTGAGCAATAGTTTGAAAAAAATATCGGTGGCCATTCATTTCTGAAAGTATTGTGTGTTTGGCATCTTCCAGTACAACACGTCATGCCGAGTCATGCCATCTGCAGAAGTTCTCTGATGACTCTGCAGTGGTCAGGTGTATTAGGAATGGACATGGTGGAGGAGTACAGGTACCTGGGTGTTTCCATCGACAGCCGACTGAACTGGAAGGCCAACATCAACGCTGTCTACAAGAAGGGGATGAGTCGACTCTTTTTCTTGAGGAAGCTTCGATCCTTCAATGTGTGCAGCAAGATGCTGGAGATGTTCTACCAGTCGGTTGTGGCCAGCGCCCTGTACTCCTCCATTGTCTGCTAGGGAGTAGCATTGGAGCCGGTGACACCAACAGACTTAACAAGCTAGTTAAGAAAGCCGGCTCCATCATCGGCTGCAAGCAAGAGTTTCTGGAACAGGTGGTGGAGAGGAGGATGCTGAAGAAACTTTTGTCCATATTGGACAACCCGGACCACCCTCTCCACCACCAACTGCAGGGTCAGCGGAGCACTTTCTCCAAGAGATTCCTCACGCTCCGCTGCAACAAGGACCGTTACAGGAAAACATTCCTGCCTACGGCAATATGACTTTACAACAAGTCACCGCTTGCTAGATCCTCTGTGGATTAATTCATTACTGTATACGTGTATACTATTACAGCTCACATACATACTTTGCATTGTGCACTATCTATTGTTTACATTTAATTTGCTTAATTAACGAAAACACTCTGCGGTTGTAAATATATTTAATTCCAGTTAGTTGTATTCTATTCTTTTATATATATATATATATATATATATATATATATATATATATATATATATATATATATATATATATATATATATATATATATATATATATATACATATATATACATATGTATATATATACATATATATATATATATATGTATATATATACATATATATATATACACGTTTATATTTTACTTTTTTTTAATTAATTAATTAATTTTTATTTATTAATTAATATTTGTATATATCTTTCATCCCTGTTGCTTCTTTATATATTTTACTACTTAACCATACTTCTCATTGCAGGTAGAGCTCTCCATATGTAAACTGTTGACTTGCGGCCTTTCTATATCCATTTTACGGCACACAAAAGTGATAAAACACAACTAGGCATACGTGCAGCTTTATAAATCTGGTGAAAATAATGGGTATACTTTGTGCATACACACAGTTTTAGTCATTAATACACAGCATTCTTCTTGTTTCCATTCTGTCCAGTCTGGTTCAAGCTAGCTAGCAGTCGGGTTGTGTCAAAGTCTGTTTCATCCATATTTGTGTTTCCCCTTCACATTAATCCAAGCCCAAACATAAACCTCCAAAGTAGTTTTCTGCAATTCTTAACCTCAATCCAACCTTGCTCTAACTGAAACTATTACACTTTACATTGCCTAACCATAATCTTATTAAACCCAAACTCCAACACAGAGTTCAGTGGTACGGGAAACGCCCTTCAAAGGGGATGGAAACACTATTCGGAAGAGAAACTGACTTTGATAAAAGACCGTCCTTGCTTAAGCTAGAAGGAAGAGGTGGATTTAGGTGACCTTTAAAATTGCCGGCCGGATTGCTCTCACAAGAATGTGGACACTGTGTATGGGTTGCATAGACCTGCTTGAGATCTGATCAATGCAAGCCTGACCACTTCCAAACGTGGCTCGATATGATTGCATTCGGATCACGATGCTTTCTGCGTGCATTCCCAGTCCAGTACACCTTGCATTTACATGCAGATTTCCTTTAGAGATTGCATGTTAATGTTAATGCTAGGCATAACTAGGATGTCAAGTTTACTTTGGGAGCCAATATAAAGAGCTATAGATGCAGCATTATGTTTGACATCCAAAACAGCATCACTGGAAAGAATCAATCCATGCATCCACCATGATGGATAATTAGATCTCTCCATAAGCAGATCAAAAGATATTACAGACTCAAATATGGCGCCAAATCATCCCAACCAAAATCGCTAGTTGAGCGCATAAATCAGATTTCTATAGCTTTAAATTTGGATGACATCTCACACATAACATTTTTTGGGGGAAACTTTACCAGATATTGACCTGCGTAGTTAAAAAAAGAATCTGTATACGTTTAAAACTTGTCCTCTAGTATTAGACTTATCTTTACACATTGACAGAACCTTTTTTTTTAACAATTTCTGGGAATCTATTAAACATAATTTGAGTCTAAAATAACCATTAATGAACATTTTGTTTTGGTGACTTGTGTCTTTCTTTCTTTTTGTTTCACCTAAATAAGGGTTAATGAACAAATTTTGAACAACAATTGATGTGCTTTATTAGAAATATAGTAGTGTTGTGATACACTAAGCAGAATGAACTTAACAGGCTCATGCGTCACATTGGCGGTTTTTCACAGACGGGTAAAGCTGATAGAACTTAATTTTGTTTGAGGTAAAAGTAGGGGAGTGCAAATAGCTTTTGTATATGGTGATAATGTCAAACTCTCCTCATGTTGTTCAATCAATTCTCACTGGCAGGCTCACTGGATGCTAATAGTATAATCCGACAATTTATTGCATGTCCATAGGAGCCCAGCAGGAGGAAATGGGAGAAAGTGTGTTGCTAACAAAATCTAAATGACAAGTTATTTTCTGTAAAGGTCACAGTCGCTTAGAATCAGTAGCATGAAGGAGTAGAGCCATTTTCCTTGGTAAACTAGATGTAGATGATTATATTTAGTGTAGGCAGCAAGAAGCTAATTTATGATATTGTGCAAGCTGCTGAGAGGAGCCTAAGTCTGTCTAACAGTAACAGGTGTCCGAGTTAGACGTGTTGAGCTGAAAACAGCTTGTGATCGTTTCCTAAAGCAGCAGAAGGAGACTGGTTTTCTCTGGATGTGCCCAGTCATATGCAAGCATGATTACAGCGATGACAGCGAGGAAGAGAAGGATCGGTGGAACCTGTTTTAAGCCCATTTTATATAAACATGTCAGTATTTATTGGCTGGTTTGAACATTAACATCTGGTCACAGATAAAACGAATCAGAGAGGAGAAGCTGTGAGTGCAGCTGGCAGATTTAGATCATTACTTTAAGTTATGGCATGATGCTGTAGTGGTAATTGCAATATAATGGGCCATCAATGTACATTTGGATGTTGGTAATTGTAGCTGTCTAACAGAAAATACACAAGAAGAAAGAAAGTTTTCTTTTTTCATTGGTTGATATTCTGTTACTGTAAAAACGAAACAGTGATTACTATTTTGGTTAACTATTTACATGTATCCTATTCATTGTGCCAATAAGATGATGAGTTTGGGTTTCATGATTTTAACAATCTCAGAAAATCCTGCATGGTGACGGTTTCCATGTAGATATTTCAAGGTGCTATGTTTACAGTAATTGTCTGTTTGGGATTCATTCGGGCAGGTCACTGTTTTCAGCTCAGTCTAATCAGGAGAAAAATAGCAGGCACTGTTTGTCTCAATTAAAGAGCCAAACAGTCCATTTATGAGCATCAACACAACCTGTATGAGAAATAATTTAATACCACAAGTAATGTTCTGCTTGAGTGAAAGGGCATCGAAGGCCTCCCATTACAATCTGATTGGTATGCATGAAATAAGATATGGGCCTGCCAGTATCCTCTTCTTCACCTTAGCATTAATTGTTGGCTACAGTAATGACTTTGACCTTCACTCGTGAGTTGTTTAAGTATACTATGTGTACTCCCCTACACCTGTGCTGCAGCCGGCACTTTGTGTCATTAAAGAATATAAACACCAACGTTTCCTGCATTGAGTGCCCTAGTTCTTCACTTTTTAAACTGTTTTCAAAGTTGCACAGGGGACCTTAAGAACTTTTTTGATACTGACTGAAATGTACCCGTAGCCGACCCCATCAGTGAACAAGAGCGATAGGAAAGGATTGTCAATATTATACGGAGACCCGTCAGCCACAGATACCAGATTTCTTTGTCTTTTTTTCTCAGAGCATTAGATTTTGTAATACAATTCAATGCAGGATAACCACCGCTTCACCCAGTTTTATTTCAAATAAGTCGCTGGAAGTATCAAAAAAGCTAAAAATTTATAGATATTTGCATACTTAATTTGATGCAGAGAACACTATAATTTTCAGTCTAAAGGAAGTTCATCAGAGCATACATGGTTCAGCTGGAATGGCAGTATCATTGTATGCTGTATATTGTATTGTGGTAGAGGCTCCGCCTCCCGTTAACTGCAGCTTTAAAGTGCTGAATGTAGTACTGAGGTAAGTGGATGCCACACAAAAAAGGGGGGTTGAGCACAGTGTATACTGAGAAAACACATATTTAATCACGGAGTACCCTATAATAGTATATAATGTCATCACATGGTAAACGGGACTTTGAGAGGGATCAGGCTTGAGCCATCGTTAATCAAAAATCCCCAGATCTATAAGAAAAAAATATCTCAAAACAATAATTGAACAAGTATAGAACAAGGGGCTATGAAGGGGTATCAGGCAGGAGCCATCATAAAACATGGATCCCAAATTCTACAATAAATAACTTGGATTACAGCATAACAACTATATCAGAATTACAGCATAGCACTCATATCAAAATCCTCATTGAGTCCAATCGGCTGAAGTATATCTAAAGTGCCAAACCTATAAATATGTCTGTCTTTCCATATCTCACTCTCTTGGTAATTCAATATTAGCAATGCCCTGGAATCGAAGAGAGGAGAGAGGGTGTGAAAATGCATTGAAATGGCGGGCAACTGCATAGTTAACCTCATAGCGCCTGATGGAGCTCTTGTCCTTTGTTTCAGCATGCGTGTCATTTTACATGTATATATCTTGTCAAATGGACATTATAATAAATAGATAACATTGTCTGTGCTCCATGTGATAAAAACCTTAACAGGACCGATCTTGGATGTCTAAAAACAAGAGTTTTCCATGTTTTGTGGCAGTGGGCACATTGCCGCATGGATAATTACCATCTTTTCGGGTAGCTTAAGGGGCTGTTCAGGACCTGCCTTAATGATCGCTCGAACCAGCTAATTGCGGAAATTAGGACCTCTTCTCTACATCCTTGAACTGCAGGGTTAACGCTGGATCAGAGGTCAAAATTGGCCAATGTTTTAGAATTGTGTTCTTGAGAGTGCTTGCCTGAGGGGTTTACTGTGATTATGCAGGAGACAGAGGAGCTTTTTTGTTTACACTTTTGTGTATAAGATCAAAACAGGATTTAGAAAAAGGGAAATGAGAGGCTTCATTAATACACGGTTGTGTGTAGCCTCTGTCTCAAAAGCATATTTTCATAGCCGCAGCTTTGTCAATAAATGTCTCATTAGAATGACATGTGCGTCTGAGCCTATATAACTGACTCTTGGGTAAACCATATTTCAGAGCTCTGGGATGAGCACTGCTGGCTAAAATGAATGTGTTCCTATCAGTTTATTTTTGATATAAGAAAGGAATGAGGCTGCCATTGCATAATTCAATCCCTATATCCAAAAAAAGACACATGATCATATTCCACTGATAACCTATGGTCAGGACTCATATTGAGCTCAATTCAGCTCAATGCAAGTCCCTTGGAAAATGCAAAAGATGTCATCTAGGTATCTGAACCATTTAATAATTGTATTAAGGAAAGGGTTTCTGTGAGTATGAAAAACATAACTGGGTTATAAAAAAAAACAGAGGCATTAGCATATTGAGGAGCAAATGTAGAGCCCACCGATGTTCCTTTACTTTGAAGGAAAAATTGTTCAGTTTTAAGACCAAAGCAGCGAGCTCACAGATGAATTCACTTCCTCAGTGTGGCCTTTTAAATAATACTCAAGGGCCATGAGAGATAATAATAATTACTGGTTACAATAGGTCGGCCTTTGGGTTTAAACAAGCTTTTATGAATTTTAGGCAGCATAGAAAACACGAGTTCTGCAGTTCAAAACATTATTTTCATTCTTAGAGAGATCCAATTCAGATCCAGAGCTCAGCCTGTGACATCTGAAATCTTTTTTTGGAAGTCTATGATGGGGTTAGTCTTCATTGTCCTGTAAAAATGTTCATCACTTAATTGCCGGTAGGCCTCATCTTTGTTGTCTGACATGTTCTGAACGACTACAGCGCCCCCCTTGTCAGCTGGATGGAAAATACTCTCAATCTTTCGAAAGTTCTTGTATAGCCAAACGTTCATCTTGACCAGGGGTCTCAAACTTGCGGCCCGCGGTGTCAGTCGACATTTTGTGTGAAACTACCCAATGAACACATACGCTGCAAAGATACACTGTTTTTTATTCAGACAGACAACACACTACTACCTGAGAAAATAAAAAAACTTGCAGTGTACATAGTACACACATAAATACAGAGTACATATGTTGTTCTTGTTCTGAAAACTGTTCTTCGTACTGAAACATGCACATTGTGTAAACATTGTAAATAGTTAGTTTTTCTATAGAACATATTTTGACTCAAATATATAGTAAATATTTTGTTTGAAAACAAAAACTGTTGTAATATTAATGTTTTAATATGTGTTTTTATGTGCATACACCCCACCCCACATCTGTAGTATGAAGTCATTTCTCAGTCCCGAGTCTGTTGCAAATAGAACTTTTGGACTTGCAACAGTGATCTAAAAGCTAAACCAGACATGATGGACCATTTCTGAGAGAATTGCCTCCATCCTTCCCTGAGCTGACTAAAGTGATCAGTGGGGTAATGTACCTTTTTTGAAGCATATATCTGTGAGAAACCGTTCTCAACTATGAACTTTAATAAATGCAAGTACAGGTCCAGGCTTAGTGATGCCCATCGTGAAGCTGTACTCAGGGTTTCTACTGTGACCTGGATCAGGGTTTCTATACTGTGACCTGGATCAGGGTTTCTATACTATGACCTGGTTCAGGGTTTCACTGTGACCTGGATCAGGGTCAGTGGTGGATTGGCCATAGGGAGTACCGGGAGTTTTCCCAGTGGGCCGGTCAGTAATGGGCCGGCAGTGGCTGACCTTTTTTTTTTTTTTTTTTGTATGTTTAAGACGCATAAGAGGCCCAGTGGCCCTATGATAGGCCCAGTAGTCCCGCCCACGCATTTTCCAGACCCCCACCTTCGTCCAATCACCTTTAATGATGAGCTAATGACACATCATTAGCAATCTGTGAGAGAGAAGAGAAAGCAAAAATGGAGAAAAAACGAAAAGGCGGTGCAGAAAAACTGAGGGAAAAGAAGAAAAAAAGCTCTCGCAACTGATGCTGCTGAGAGCAGAAATATAATAAACATGTTTGCTGCTGCGGGGGCCGGCGGCGGTGTCGTAGCCTCCGGCTCCGGGGCTTTGGCTGCGCCGGGCGCGGCGGGTCCCTCTTAGGAGGTGTCGGACAGTGAAAGTGAGGCTCCCGCTGCCATGGTGGCACAGTGTCATGAAGTGGAGCTTCTAATGAGCACCAAGACAACTCTGGTATGAACGGACTCACTTTACTGGTGAACTGCAGTATTACAACTGTTAAAGCATTGAGAACGCGCTCTTGCACCCGACATGTATATATTTTCCACACGTAACATTCAAAAGTAGTTAGCGTCAACAAGCATGTATCATTGTACTTTCTGCCTTCAAAGTAAAAGCACTTCCTGTTTCCATGCTCTTCACAATAAGAGTAAATAATGTAATAAAACAAGTTACAACATACAGGAGGAGGAGATTGGTGGTGGTGATAGCAGGTGAGTGTGCTAGCTAACATGTTGTGGATAAACACTCATTCACTAAATGTTCAGAAACGTTGTCTATGAACTTTACTTGACATAATAGATGGTGTGGTGTAAATCTAGTTCTAAAGTGTTGGAAAATAATATACTATCCTGATTAATTATAATTACAAATCAGGTCACCAGAGTTAAAGTGTTTTAAGTGTTTCTGTCAGTGTTTATGGTTTATTGTCACTTGCTTTTCTTTTTTTTAACACTTATTTATGGAAATTTTCAGATTAAATTACATCAAATAAGAGACAAGGAGACAATGACCCATTCCAATGTAGTAGTGTTATTAAGGGCTTGTGTGATTATGTGTACAGTACATCAACGGACCGAGTTGGCACAGTATCTGCGCGCGGATTGTGGTGGTCAGTCTGGACCAAAAAGTCTAGGGACGAATTTTTGTCCCAGTCCAGGCCTGATCAGGGTCAATGTGGCTCAGATGTGTGAGCAAAAGCGCTGCCAGGTGTCTGGCAAAATGTATAGAAACTGCTGGTTGCCTTTTTTATGACGAAAATATGTTATGAATGTAAAAAAAAATATTGCGCTTTCTGTGTGGCCCTCCGATGAGATCACAATACCAGCGGTGGCCCCAAGCCAAATTGAGTTTGAGACCCCTGATCTTGACTGAGGTTGGAGAGAGAATGATCTGGGTTTTCTTTTAATAAGTCAAGGGTTTCCTGTTTCAAAATTCAGCAAAAGGTTAGAATAGAGGGATTCGAAATATAAGGCATACATGTCCTTTGCGGCTTAAATACAGGTCTATCAAACTTTTGTATATCAGAGTTGCCAAACGTATGTTTTTTTTTTTTTTTCCCCTCTCTAATTTCTTCCACGCCACTGACCGTTTTTTTGATAGAGATTCCTGCCTGCTTGGTGCTGGTAGTAACTTCTGTTGGAATCAGAGTCGCAGTCGGCCGTCGTGGTATCTGACTTGTTATTCTGGTGGCTTGTGGTGGATGGATGTTCAGGGTCTTCTTCTAGGAACCATTTGTGGACTTTGCCCTGAATGTAGTCCAGGGTGTCCCGCTTATATTTCTTGAATGTTGTTGCCATCAACCATCTTCGTATAACTTGAGTGGAGTGAAATCATTGACTTTATTAAAATGATTACCCATCGTCTTTCTCATAAGTGCCTTATGATTTGCAATTTATTTTATTTTCGGATGCGAAGTCCTTGTGGGATGCATTTGTTGCACCAATATTCAATAAGTGTACAGCCAAGCAGTTTGAGACCCGTCTCTTTCTTCTTGAGCCGGATCAGCTTTGTTTTCATTTCTTCTGATGAGGAAGGGTGGTTCCCAAACATATTAGCAGCTGGGAAGAAGATCTGCTCGGTATCAGCATCAGAAAAGGACTCAGCTTCTTTAGTAGAAACCTTTCTTCGAAGGATATAGTGAATAACTAAATAAATCAAGACATTTAAATACAAAAAATATGTTTTTGAAGAAGATTGTCAACTGTATTTAAGTAATGTATTTAAAAAATGAAAAACAGATGAATCTATGGTTTTATTTCTTGTAGACGCTAATAAACTCTCACTTCACAACCAAATGTAACTAGGTTTTGATTCCTTGACCTCCAAATCATCAAATGAAGGCTTAATGGCACGTATTCTTTTTGAATGTTTTGCACAAGAAAATGCAACAAGGATCCAACAAGGATGCGTTTAACCAGAACTAAACGCATCCTCATGAATATCCAATGCCCAGAGTGACTGGGCAGGATTGGAGGTGGATGGGTCAAACAAACTCAACTTTCAACCAGGAGACCGATGTTTGTGTCCCAAAGTGAGTTATTGTAAAGTTACATTAGTGACGTATATGATGTGCTTATGTAGTTTACTGGGGCGTAATCCTAATGTTAATGCTAATTGTGAGACACACATGATCTAGCATCTAATTCTATTTTGTTTTGAAATGCTAATTGTTGAACGTTCACATGCATGTGTATTTCGGTGTGAGAGGGAAATGTAGAAAGTATGCATAATATCAGGAAGTAATTTGATCTGTTGCACAGGTGTCTGGTTTGGAATGAAAATTAAACACATATTTACAAACATAATTCAGTGTGAAATATAGATACAGACTTTACAGAAGTTATATGACTCTTTAGTGAATAGGTCAGTGGGGATCAGCAGTATTCTCTACGACAAATTGCTTTTTCCCCAAATCATCACATACACAGCTTTGACTGATGTTCTTTATCACCAGAAAATACCAACTGGCCACCAATGTTTTTCACTCTCGGCTGCATTATGAATCCTATTTGCAGGATGTGAGATTTGGCTTTCTGTCACAGTGCATTCATAGGTGCAGCAGCACAGTGACAGGGAGAATGCGTCTCCTCTGTGAGCAGATAACAATCATCAGCTATCAGAACTCATTCAGGCCCTGCACCAATGTCAGAGGCAGCCTTTTTCAAGATGTTAGCGATTAGCATGGGTTGGCCTTGCCGCTAATGGCATTTCAGTGTGTACTCTAATGACAATGCTCCTATAGGGCATTTGCATTCTGGCTGCAGCGGGCCAGGTCAGAGGTGGCAGGCGGGCAAGCAGGCATGCAAGCAGGACGCCTGACAGCATGCCATAGGTAGCACACCTGTCTACTTTGCTGAAAACCACAAACGCCCCCTTAGTCATCCCCAGAGTCGTGGTGCAGTCTCGACCTTAGAAGAGCAGGTTGCTGCTGACTCACCCGCTGCGTACAGTGGCCACAAACAGACTGTGATGAATGACGAGCAAGTCAGCTGGCAGGTTCTTTCTTCCATTTGAGTTATTTTCCCTGCAGATAGAGGAGCAAAAGAGGCCTATGTGATGGGAAGAAAGAATAGACATGAGTGGAAGGTGTGGTACAGCATGAGAAAAGCAGTATTATGTCGCTCTTAAAAGTACTTTTTCATGCTGCAATTTCTCTCTGAAAAACAAGACATGAATGCAACACGAGAGAGAAGCTGAGTCCAGTTCAGTCCAAGAAAAGTGGAGCATTCCCTTTGATGTAAGAATGCAATGGGAATAAAGACAGGACAATAGACAGGGAATGACACATTTAAAGAATTCTAGCCAGCCTGTTTCTCTTGATCCTCCCGTCATATTGTGTCATAAAATGTTTTCTTTAAAATACAGTTTCTCTTTAGTTTTCTGGAAATAATGCCACAATAATAATTGCTGCACAGGCACAGTAACAGATGCTGACAGGTTAGTTGACAGATGGCTTTTTAAAAGTCCATTGAGCTTCGTAAAAAAATGAATAATAAATAAATAACAGCAAATACTGCATCATGTCAGAGATTAGATTTGACTGTTTTCATCAACATCACCGTGAGCAAAACCATTAGCACTTATTTTCAGCAACACTGAGATGGAAATGCATGCTGGCTACGAGCCCATCGGTTTGGCATTTAACCCCAAACAGGTGCCGTGATGCTGTCTTTTGATGTTGAGTACTGAGTCAGAAAGATGATCTTCATGGTAAAACACAGATACTGGAAGGCTTTACTCTCTTGGGTTTTAGGAATTAAAACAGAAAAGCTGTTTTTTTAAAACTGACCTTCAATGTGCTTGTGTCTGTGTGTGTAGGTGAGTAAGTGTGGGTGCATGTGTGTGTGAGTGTGAGTGTGGGTGGGGTGGGCGGATGATTGAAGGGGGGGTCTGGTACTCAAAATGATAATCACATATCTCATTGCATGTATAATGAATCACTGAGAGTGAAATGGACAATTTAAACAGCAGTCACATTTTAATTTTTACAGCCTATGTGGGGGGAAAAACACGGTTGTCTGTATTTCACACACGATACTTATCTACTGTTCACGAGAGAATTCAGGTTTTTTTGTTTCATTAAATTAAGACGATGTGTGGATAATTTATCACTAGACATCTATTTTTGAAGGATAATGACAATCTTATGAAAATAATGTTGAATTGGCCCATTTGAATTGTTCTGTGGGGGACAAATCTGACCAGAAATAACAATTATTTTCATATTGATTTATTCCTTGTTTAATCAGACAGTCCAAAATTCCAACTATTTAGTTATATGCATGTATATATATATATATATATATATATATATATATATATATATATATATATATATATATATATATATATATATATATATATATGTATACTATCATCTGTGACGCAAAAAAAGCATACAATCTCACATCTGAGGAAAGAGAAATGAAAGAGGAAAGAGAAATGATGATTCAGTTATCAACGTAGTTACTGATCAACTTTCTGTCCAGTGATAAATCATTTTAGGTCAACTAAAGCTGGTTCCTCCAAACCGTAGCTCACAATTAATCACTTTGCATTCAACCAATCCCATTACATATTAGCATCTTGGTCATACATTCAGAATGCAGAGCATCAACAAACAGCAAACAAGTATTTACTATGGAAAGATATGGTGGAGTGATGTCTACCTGAGCAGAGAATGAAGTCGCTCTCTCCCTCAGTGTGTGTTGTAATCGAGCTTCACTGTTTTCACAGTCGATCTGGTCTAGCGGGCTTGTTAGTGCATGTCTTCCCCCATGAGTGTGTCTCAATGGCTAAAAAATCGCCACAGCTTTGAATATGCTCATATGACGGTTACCTCTGATAACGTGACGGTGTCATCACGAAAGCGTAGCACCCACCCTCATGTTACCCCCAGGTTAACACTGTTCGCTCTGTCAGCACTGTTGCCATTGTTAGCACCGTTAGCTTCTAGCCACCAGCTCAGTGAGAGTTGTATGAGAGGCAATCCCTCAATCACATATCATATGCTCTATAATTTAGCACCTTTGAACTATACAGGATGATGAATGTATAAGGTGCACGCATTACGACTTTATTGGTCACTGATGTACATGTGATCATGCAGTAACATACACAAAATAAAAATAACACAAGACATCAATGATATTACCGAGAAGATGTAACCTCAAGAACAGCATAAAAAACATAAATGACCTCAAATCTGTGTGCACAGCCACACACAGTATATGACTCATATGTGAAGCTCAGGGTGCTAGTAGTAAAAGGAAGTGCAGAGAAAAACATACATTTTTTAGTTTAAGATATCAGTTGCACTGGAAACACTTGACTTTTTGTAAATATTCTTTTTTGCCAAAGGCATCCCTGAGGGCAGGAATTCAAACGAGGCTTAGAGGGGGTGAGAGTGGTCCTTTCAAATACTCTGGGCTTTGCTTTCATTTCTGATAGTGAACAAATCCCCAGCTGATTATCTGGTTTCCCCCTGATTTTACTGACTGTGTCACCACTCAAGTGTTTTTTTTGTTCAAACCACGGTATCCATACAAATATGTTGGATTTTAGAGTGTATCTAAAATTAAGCTTTTAACGCAAGTTCAAGCAGAAAGGCAATTATCATTAGAATTCATCATCACCCCTTCAGCTGCACCTTTCGGTGGTGCTTTCACTGGGATTTGTTCACATGCTTTCCTGTCATCTCCTGTTCGTCTTATCTTAACAGATGCATTTAAATATTGTGTCCATTCACTAAAATGTGAAAGCCTTGGTGATAAACCTAAAGCAAAGATCATTATTTTGCCTGCAGTTGATAAAAATAACAACTAATGCCATTAAACCCTAAAGCCTGAACCAAACAAGAAACTCTACTGCTGTATGAGTGTGGCTGCCAGACAAACCCGCTGGTATAATACCATCATAATCTGCAGCTGGACTTTGTTTGGGATCAACAGGGTGACCAACTGGCAGAACAACTTACACAAGCTACAGCTTAAACAGCACACACAAACAGAAAACATCTCTTGCAGAAGTTCTCCACACAAAAACATTGTTTCACCAACCAACACTGACCTTGGTCGATAATTGGGTGTATGCTCTGTCATCCCTTTCTGTGGTTCAAGAAACACTAAACAACAGCAACACTAAACTTCATGAAGAATTTTTTCTATTATGAATCCTACAAATAAAGGCAAATCGGTTAAATGGTTGCTAATAGGTTCACAGGAGTTTTACATATAAATGCAGATACACAGAGTTTCCATAAGATAACCATCTTTACCCTCATGAAAAACTTTCTATGGACAGGATGTTGACACTCTGCATACATGGGATTTTACCAATCTTTAATTAATGTTGGTGTTAACTGCATAAAAAAAATCCAACTCTAGTTGAAAGGTTTTTCTAACGCATGTGTCCAATCCAGACCCGACTTTGTCACTTCAATCAGCTGGTCAATTTAGAAAATAATTGGAGATTTATGCCACTCAAATTGATTTAATTCAAATTAGTGCTGGGCAACAAAGTCCAGGTCAGGAAGGAACCACCAGCAAGAGAACTACATTATGTTTGATTATGTTCCTATTGTTCTATGTATCCCATTGTTTTATTTTTTCTTATTCTATCTTGAGATGTGGTTTCCATTTATTTTTCATTGTATTGTGAAGCCCCTGGAGGCTGAAACTATGATTAAGGGACACAAATAAACAGGCCTTGATGCAAAAGCCTGCAAACTGGTGACTAGTCTTAAGTTTGTTTTGCAAAATACATTTTCCTCTAGTAGTCATAGTATTTTCTTTACTCTTTGACATGTTCATATATTGTTGATCATTTCCTTGTTACCTAACACAGTCCTCATTATGGCGAGCTGTACTCTGTCAAATGGGAGTGTTTACTGCTTCATTTTGGACTTTGCCTTTTGTAGCCCGAAGGCCATGAGACTGTTATATAGTAGGATTTTTTGGGATGAGTAATTTTTTATATTGAATACTGCATGGTTAACATATATGCACTATTAAATTGTGGGTGTAATATGGTCTTAAACTTGTGTGGTTTTCCTTACTGCTATTTTTGATCTTTAACTGTCACATACTTTTAAACATTAAGAGATTAATTAATTTCTTTAGGGACATTATCTACCCGTTTGATATGCATCGCGTTCTCTGTTTTGTAAATGCTCATTAAAACCTCGCCTCAGGTTATATACACAGGTCCATGGTCTACAGATGGGGCTCATCACATGACGTGTGCTTCAAGCCACTTTGCACCTCTGAACATAGACTCTGCATGACAAAATGAAAACATTTCCATTCACTGAACCCCAAGCAAGGTCTTTAATGTAAGAATGTACAACTATGGTAATATCAAGGGAATAATGATGTTGATGCTCCGAATAAGGAGCAGTAGAAAAATACTCAATTTGAGAAAAAGCTAAATAATGAGTAAGTAAGGGAAATGTATTTGCATTTTCAGTTAGATGAAATAATACATTACATAAAATAAGGGACAATTAGATGCATCAATATGATTCGAATAGAAAGTGCATTTCAGTTTGCCTTTGCAAATGTTGTCCTTTCCTTGTGAAGGTCAATCTAATTGCAGAGGACAAAAAACACACTTTGCTTTTAGCTTTGGCTTTGTAATGTTAAAGTGAATATGAGGTGTGCTTGAATATAGTTCAAAACGGTGAGTAAAAGTGGTCAATGCCAAACATTATAGACCTGGCCATTCCTTTAAGGTCATTAATTACACTATAAATGACCCAATGACTTTACCATTCACAGTATACACAAGATATACTGAATAGAAGCCATATAAATCAACTTAAAATACAGATTTGAATAATTCCCATTCAGGCAGAAAGGTACTCTGCTTCACCTGAAGGACACAATTATAATTTCTGCTTGGAGATGTCAGTCTTTTGTTAAAATCTTACCTTTAATCACCGCTGATGCATGTAGTTGAAATGTATTTTATGAGCTATCACACTTGGTTCAAGAACACACTCACACAAGTTATATTGTATTACTGTAAATATGGCTGGAAACAATTGCAACTGCCATAAGTGACACATGCTCAGCTAATTCCAAGTCTTTCAGATACTCCCGACTGCCCGGCGGGTAATGCCTGTGTGCCATGCCCCATCTCCTGACCACCCCGTCCACCTGCATACCTGTTCCTACTTCCCCATCAGCCCAGTAGCATATATACTGGCCCACTTCCATTCATTCCTGACTGACATGTTTATTGTTTCTCCAGCAGTTGTCCCTGGCTGCCTGAGTTTAGCCTATTAGGACCCACTGCCTGCCTGCTGGGCTGCTGCCCAATAGGGGATCCGGGTCGAGATGAGCTTGCCTTGCCTTCCCTGACGGCCTGTTTTTGTTCTTGAGTTGACTTTGACTGGCCTCTGCATGCTTTCAGGTTAAAACATGTATTTACTGAGCCTTCAGAATAAGAGTGTTCAGTTTGAGAATTCAGGAAACCAATCTTGCGGATGTTAAGTGAGAATATAATTGATTAAAATCAAGCTCTAAACTAATCATTACTGAGTCGTTTTGCCACAATGATGTAACACAATTGTGCCAAGTTCGACTTGTTCATGGAGTAGGCCTATATATGTACAGAGCTCGTATTTGACATCAGAGCTTGGCCCTCATCCCACTCATGCAAGCATACGCCAAACTCAACACTGCAGAGATTGGTGGGTGACGGTATAACCACTTATTAAATGCTACATTTACTGAAATGTTACATGAGCAGCAGCAGTAGTAATAGCAGCAAATGTTTGCAGCAGTGTTACAGCAGCCACGGCCTCACTTCAGACCGAGGAAATATACTATCTAATGAGCAGCTTCTAAGTGCTGTCTGAGCACCAGATGCTGTGTGGCCATTGCCCAACAAAGCACCTGATATGCAGGAGCATTGCTAACACAAGACAGCAAGACTAATTACTGACATAAATTGCTCTAAATAACATCTTTCAGGCTAATGATTTGGATTTCAGTCCAGGGAGAAAACTGTGAGGAAACCTTTGGACCGAACTGTCAATTTTGGCAATGACAACTGACACATTTGGATTCCGGCTCTGTGAGGCGGTAATTAGACAGTGCTTTGAGGTAAATGCTAACATGCTAGCATGCTCACAATGTCTTGTAGATATGGTTTTCTTCTTGCTTAGTGTGTTAGCATGCTCAAATTATTTAGCACAAAACAAACTTTCATCCTGAGGGAGAAATACATGTTTGTACCTGCATTTCATAGTAATCTAGACATGAACTGTTGAAACATTTGCCCCAAAACCACAATGTCAACCAGTGCAACCCCAGTGTTCTGCACTGTAAAATTACAGTTATTTTCAATGGAGTCTGCTGGCTTTGGAAAGAGCATAGCTAGTTCCTGTCGGAGACATAGAATGTGTAGCTCATGGCTAGGTAAACCATCAGGGCGACTGTGGCTCTGTGGTGAGCAGGGTCGTCCTTCAATCAGAGGATCGGCGGTTCCATCACCGGCTCCGCTAGCCCAGGGGTAGCCAACAAGGTGCCCGCAGGGACCATGTGAGTCACCTGCAAGGCATGTTCTAAAAATAGAACAAGTTTTGAGCTTCGTCAACATCATTGACTTCGCTACATTGCTTTGCTTATATTGACTACGGTCTGCTTCTCCAAGCTGGGAACTGTCATCTCCTGTAATACACTGACTGACCCAGAGCTACCAACTCTCACGGTTTCGCCACGTGACACACGCTTTTGCGTGTTTTCACACGCACTCACGCTACACAAACAATTTCTCAGGGCAAAAAAATGTTTTGATTTTGGGCCGAGGCGCGTTCGTTCCTTTTCAAACTCCCCGACGATAGATGGCGCTAAGGAGCACATCTGTAAACCTAGCAACAGAAGAAGATTTTCAAACAGACACAACCGCGGGAGAAACTCAGGAGGAGCAGAGACTAAGGCAGACCTGGGCATCTTTCGGCCCGCGGCTCTCCCAGTCTGGCCCGCGTGATGTCAATCAAAAATGAAAAATAAATAAATAAGGTGCACGCCATGAATGCAATACAAACGGCACTGCTTTTACTTTGAAGGCGATTTATTTATGTGTGCGCTTATGCAGCCTCACTATGGGCAGTGTTGCCGACTTGGAGACTGAAGTGAAAGCGTATTGTTATGCAGTTTGTGTCGTGAGACCCCCGCCTCCCGGAGCCTCGCGCTGCAGTCTCCGCCTCCAGATTGAAAATTAATCGCGCAAAGCCGCCGCGGATCTGACCTGCGGTCTGATCCACTATGGCAGAGCACTTTAAGTCAGGATCTTCACTCTTCTCTCAAAGAGGAGAACGTTCCTCACATGAGGAAAGATGCTCAGAAGATGTTGATTCTCTTTGGATCTACCTACATGAGAACAAACATTCTAGTGATGAAGTTCAACAGATCAGATCCTCTCTCTCTGATACCTGTCAGCTGTCCTTCATCTCCACCTCATTCAACCAGACTTCATGCTCTTGTTCAAGACAACACAGACTGGACTTTTCTCACCGAGTAAGAACAACTGAACTGGTAAACATCAAAAGCACTTATTGCTTTTGTTTAAAGTTAATAAATTGCTGGTCTTTAACATACATAGTTGAGGTACGGTTTACATTTTTTTAAACTTATTTTCATAGCCTTATTGTAACATGTATTCTTACCAGTAGCAGCTCAAAACAATATAATTTACAGTTTTTTAATAAAGTTCAAAGTTTAAAGTTTAATTGAGTTTATTGAATTAAGTTCAGACTATTGGTTCGGCCCTCCACAACGGTCCAAATTTCTCATGCTGCCTTTGGGAAAATTAATTGCCCACCCCTGGACTAAGGTATGTTAATGACATGTGATTCCCAAGCGCTCTTTGGTGACGTGGTTGATTACGTTACTGTCATCTGTCCATCATCGTATAAAGCCCGCCCTGACAATTTGATTGGTCCGAACAATTTTCGATTTTGGATAATTTCTCCCCAACGGAGCAGTGCCAGACCGAACTTCCAGACCTCAATTGTTGTGGGCGGGGCTAAGTTCGACTGGTACCAGACTACATCTTTAGCATACCACCCAAAAATCCACTAGAATGCATGAAATAACATCTACTTAAACCAAAATGTCCTAGGGGTGGACCATCAGCTATGTCTTTGCTTCACAGAATGTAACCAATGTTGTCCATCTCCAGTAGGCCGCCCCTATTAACGACTTTGGGCCCCACAAACCACCAGGATGCAGGGTACAACATGGGGACAACGCCAAATTAATTCCAATTTCCTGATATTTGAGCCACCAATGTGTGTGGCTGCGTGCGCGGCAACATTTTGGTCACCCCCGACAAAATCTCACTCCAAGGTTTTTTGAAAAGTTGGCAGCTCTGCTGACCCCACTTCAAAGCATCTGAAATAGAGGTTCTGCTTCCTTGTTCACTTGTGATGTCAAGTTAATTGTGGCGCTAGAGAAAATGTCAGGGGATCACCAAAGTCCTGGATAATAATAATTATAGTACTAATAATAATAATTATTATTATTGTTGTTATTATATTATAATTATAATATATTCACCGTCAGGATTGCTATTTAATTTTTGTTATACTTTGTGTAATGACAATACAATAATTATAATATGCATGTCAGCACAAGAAGATACTTGTGATTAAATACATTGCCAGTTTTTTGTGTCATCACGCTAAAATGTATGCAGTCTAATAACAGACCTGGAATAAAGTCAGTGTATTGTTTTTGCATGAAACTCAATTTTAACAGATTTATAAGTTCAGGGAAATACGCAGTGGTTAAACCAAAAATAAAAACTATTCTCTGCAGCTTTTACCATTTTTCTTTGCAGTTTGATTACTGTGACGTCCATAGGATTGTGAGACAGCACGAGGGGATACAGCTCATTGGTTCTATGCTAATGTGATGTAAAAAAGATGAGGTCAGCGAGGCATCGGAGTCACCAAAGTGTGATTGATTCCAGATCAGATCTTACTTACATGAGAAACATGTGCATAAACGTATTGATTATGAGTGCTCTGAAATCCTCAGTGCCTCTGGCTAGATTAAAGATGCTGGAGCCAGAATCAGCAGTGTCCTTCTCCTCTTGCCCCGTCCTTCTCTGACAACATCGTGATTATCGGGGATCTGACTCTGTCAGCTCTTCTCACCGCCGGCTTCACGGCATTATCAACTGGTCAGCATAACTTTACTGGAAATCACACTGACTGAGGGTGTTTAATTAATCGCTACCAATTCCATTTACAGGACTATTCCCCCGGTATGAAATTCTCAAAGCCAAACTATACAACGTTAACACAAATGCAGCTTAATCTTTTTTGTTACTTACATGACAACAATTAATTACATTCTTAACTATTGATATAAAGCACAACAAGTCTATGGGCCTGTTGCTATAATTTATCTTCAGATGTTATTTTCACCCTAGTGTTTTTACAGAATTTGGTAGAAATTCAAAACTACAAGAGCAAAACCGCTCCTGTACAAATATCTAATCATCCACGAGGTGACATGTAGACCTCAGAGACGGCCCTCCTTCACAAGTCTCAATGATAATCTGCACTTACTTACATCACTGATTATGTCTGTGGAAGAGAAAGTCCACCGGGCATTCACTCCCGCTATTGCACAGAGACAGAGAAACACGAAACAAACAAGATTAATAATAGCCGGTGGTGCTCATCCCTGAGGGCCAAGCAGCTAACAACTCTTGACAAAACAGGGTTTAGAGCGGCAGATGGATTGTCTTTAGAAATGAAGGGAATGCGCATTGGGAGTGTAATGAAGAGAGAGAGAGAGAGAGAGAGAGCTGGGTGCAGGCTTTTCCCAGAGTGCCTTTAAACGAGCCTATGGAAATTAAATCAGCCTGTGACAGTTCCCATCAACTGATTCCACCTGGGGACAGTGACCACAGTTATGAATATACACTAATCAGCCTTTGTTTTATCCAAAGAAAATAATGCTTTTAGTGATTACAAACAATATTCTTGTGGTTCAATAAAAAGACAACCAGTCCTTGGGAGAGTTAGGGGCCAACTAAGAAACTGAACACAGGCATCAAATTCATTATCCTGGTTTTGGCCGGTGGAGTGTGTTTGGTTGCGCAAATTTCAATTTCCTGATTCTCTTCAACATCAAAGCTTTCCAGCACCTTGTTAATTAAGACTCACGCTTTTTTGTGTTGCGGATACAACTTTGGATACATCTGGAGTCTGTGAGGACATCTAAGTGGCATTCTATTACTGTACTGTCGACAAACTGCATACAAGAAAACGTCAAATGATAATTCTGGTTGTTATGATTATTTGTAATAACATTGTAGCAACATATGAACATAGAAGGGGCAACAAATACAGTTAGACAATCATACACATACAAAACCTTTAAAATAATTAACTTTATTTGAATAGAATACAAAAGTGAGCTGTAAAATTATTACACAAACCGTCTGTTACAAATATCCTTCTTAGTTTACAGTCTGACTTCAGTTTTGACCTTGCTTTGACCTTTTGCTTGCCGTAGATGAATGGTCACACATATTTCCCGTACATTGAGGAATTAATGCCAACATGGCAGGTGTGCTCCCTTTTATTTTATACTCCTTTTGGATAATCTATGGCCGGATTAAGATGGCCAGAAATGAGCCACGGTGGGCCTCCCACTGTCTGTGCAATGTTTACAGTTTTTCTCAACCTTATCGCCAGACAAAAACATCAATATTGGATGATTCTGCAAAACCCTGGATTATGTTCAATGACAAGCATTTTATAATGTCCGATGTCTGACCTTTTAAAATGTTCACTTCTAACAATACCAGTGTATGGCATCTACGGTATGGCATGGTTAAGGTTCGGGAAAATGACTGAATGTTGGCATTCCTGGAATATGGGGCGGCTGAGGTTCAAGAGGTAGACCAGGTCGGCCACTGTGCGGATCTCTAGCTCCTCCAATCTGCATGTGATGTGCAGTAAGACTGGAAAGGTGCTTTTCAAATGCAAGCCCATTTACCAAGTCCAATACCACCCTGCCCCAGTGACAGGTGTTAGATGGGTTGGAAAACCTCACTCTGAATGTTTAACAGGGGATTTAATCTCTGAATAACACACCTGGGCCTGTTGAAAAAGACAGGGGTAGTAATATGTTTAATCATAAGGTATAACTGCTAATGTTGTGCTCATGTCTGTCTGTAAAAAACAGGGATAAGAGATCAAATCCAGAAGCTGTCAGGAAACTACACCCACCGGAAGCCCCCAGGCAGCTGGCATGATGTGAAGACCAACTACTACCTGACACATTTAATCAAGTGAGAGGGTCCACATTTAGACAGGCATGGTCCACAGGGAACGTGCAGAAGGGCTTCACAGAAAAAGCAAGAGAAAGGGAGAAAAAGACTATCTCGACTGATTGATTCTCTCAATCCTTGATTGAAATTTGTCTACTGTCATTTAAATACGTGACTGGAAAGAGGAATTTAGTTTGAGTACTTTAAATGAATCAATGCAACCCTAAACTGTACTGATACTGCAACAAAAACTAAAAATCAATTTAGAAATGATGAAACAAGATATGGTTGATGGCTTTATAGGAAATCAAGCCATCAACCCAGTTTTGTTTCATATGTCAATGTCTGTGAACATTAAACATGCAAAATCTACAAATCGGAAATGTTGCAGATGAGTCATGCACTGCTTTCTTTTAGTCAAGCTATATGGGATATGAGATCTTTATAGTATAAATATTACCAGTGCAAAAAAGAATACAAGGATACAAATGTATAACCCTGTTACATCTGTAAGTTGATTGACATTTTTCAAACATTGAAAATGGTTCAAATGAATTCCGTCAGTAGTCAAGCCTTTAGTTTCTACAGATTTTTTCATATTTTCAAATAGATCTAAACACTGCTGTTTCTAGTGTTAGCCTTCGATGAATCAGCAATAGCTTATTTTAAGGACTTAAAGACCTATGGGAAAGTTATTCAACTTTATTTGGATTTTGATATCAAGAATTTGGAAAGATAGCTTAAGTTCTCGGAGGTTGCATGCATTATTTTGAATGCAATATCAATTGACGGAACAATATATTGTAATGAAGCTTGAATGCAGGTCTCAACAAAAACTGCTGTTGCATTTAAATTTCCTTTTATCCAATGACACCATAAGTTCCTCCCACAAGGCAGTTCTAATTATTTTAAATTAATTAAATCAGTCAATCTATTGGTCACTGTGAAAGTACCATTGTGCCCTCTACTGCTGGAATTCAATACATCCTGAACTTGCGAGCAGATGCACATATATTTGGAGAGACACTACTGGATAACTTTGTCATTACTGTACACAGGACACCAGGTGGCAGTTAGCAGATGCTAATAATTCTAATATGTCTATTTATTCAGCACCTTTTTTAGAAGTCACAAAGTGTTTCACAACAAGACACTAAAAAGTGTAAAAGAGAAAACAACAGAATATGGCCCTTAAGCATAGAGCGAGAAGATCCCTGTTTATCTAACGTTGGTTACTGAGACAGTAACTGGCTGGTGCCAATCATGCCAAGAATGAACTATCTTGATCTGCAGTCTAATGTGCTAACTTTCCATAGAAGTCGGATTCCTTCATGGTGCCAGGACTCGTAATGGTTGACTGACATTGTCTGTTTTCAATATGCTTCACAATCATTGGGCCATTGTATGTGACTATGTGATATTTTGACCTGAGACCTATTACTGTTACTCAGCTGATCGCTCTCATGCAACGCAGCTTTCTGCCCAGCTCCCTCCAACGACCCTTAACCGCCACCTTATGTGGTATTGACTTAAATAAGATGTATGCTCATAAAAGCCTTGTCTCCTATTACATTTCCATACAGCAAAACTGCATGTGAATTACAAAACACAAGGCTTTCTTTCACCCAGGAGACTGCTGTCCTTGCCGCTGTCTATAGTCTGAGAGCTTCTCTCAAAGAGCAAAGCCTTTTCTGATCAATACAACTGTACAACCAGTTGCTAT
This sequence comes from Taurulus bubalis, assembly GCF_910589615.1. Taxonomy (NCBI): domain Eukaryota; kingdom Metazoa; phylum Chordata; class Actinopteri; order Perciformes; family Cottidae; genus Taurulus; species Taurulus bubalis. The sequence continues at coordinate 13,317,073 of NC_136593.1, read as the reverse complement.
AAATGTAATTGGTCAATTTATTGATGTGACTAAACTGATTTAGTTGATTCCACTGTCTCAAGAGTCCAGGGTAAAAAAAATGCTTGCTCCTTAAAGTTCAGTTTTACTATACTATATTATATATATATATATATATATATATATATATATATATATATATAAGCTCAGTGTGGGCTGTATTTTATTAAGAGATTCTGCATTCATATGCAGATTTGGGTATTGGAAGCCCTTTGGTTTCCATTTGTAACCCGAGTCATATTCTAGTATCATCTCTCAGTTTAAATTCAAATCGCTAGTCTCAAATTGTTAATCTCTCAGCAAATAATAAGCAGCGAATGGAAAAGGAAGTCTTTGCCTGGATATTATCCGCTGTCTACACCGGAACCCCAGAAATACTGACGCTTATCAGACCGATAGCCTATGATGGGTTACAAGATGGATGTCGCTGTAACTTTCCAACACCTTAGTGACACGGTACATTCTTGGTGCTGGAAATAAGGTACAGCAAGTCATAAGACTTTTTAGCCAGTACCGTTGCAGGGTTGACTAGGGTTGCATTCAAATAATTTTCCTTTTTAGGTTGCACATGGTGGCAGATTTCTCCTCCAGCTCATTTGGGCAGTGGGGAGTCGGTCACTGGCTGGATGAGTCCCCAGCATGCTGTTTAGTGGGGTTATGTGGCAGCAGGGAGCTGTTTCAGGCATCATGTGTGACTGGAGAGTGATTAGTGACTCAAATGAGCGGATTGCACAGCTTTAAGTAGGTGAATTAACAGCTGAGTAAACAGTGCTTACATAGCATTCATAGTAATCTTCATTTCTTACACAGAGTCTGGGTCCACACACAACTGTGCACACAAAGTTGTTTGTTTTCTTCAAATAGAGAGCTCTGTGTGACTGTGTGCCGGTCTTTATTCACGTCCTTCAATAACCCCAGAGACAGACTTGTTTCAATGAAACATTATACTTCAAAATGTAAAGAAATCGGCTTATGCAAATGCATCATGACAATTTACCACATCTCGGATACTACAGCATATAGAAATGTATTGTTTTAGCTAACACACACACACACACACACACACACACACACACACACACACACACACACACACACACACACACACACACACACATAAATGTCTCATTTATTCCCTGTTGTTCGACAATACGACTGTTTTTCAGTAACTCATTTGAGAAATACATTTGTTACCCCGAGGGTGAAGCTTCATGAATTAAAGTGAGAGTATCATCTTTTTCAATCTTATCAGGTCACGGTCATTATTCAAACAAACAGACGTTGGCACAGTTTTCTCAAAGGTTTTATAGTTTTCTTGTAACCAATTTAAAAAGTTGCATCAAGAAAAACAAAAAATACCACACAGTTAATTATGTTCAGTATAACTGGATGAAAGCAACACATGGCACATGCAGCAGGTGTAGAATAACAATGCGTGAGCGTAAAGATGGCAAGGATTTAAAAATCAAAATGTTATTAGTCTTTTTTTTTTCTTGTCTTGTAAACATTTTCACATCAATTAACTTCAGTCAAATGATGGGGCATATTGTATGCCTGCTATAACAGGCATAAAATATGTTTTAAAAAAAAATCTATTTTCCTTATCATGTCTCGACCTCTATTATACATAATCTCATGGAAAATTTCCATGTCTGAACAGTGAGAGAGCTGCACGCCTGTGTTTTTGTAGTAATGAGGCATTGACAACATTCACCAGTGATGGGGTCTTTCATCACTCAAACGACTGCATAACGCTGGAAATCATTTAGCTGAACATATGGAGAGCACTATCAAGGTCTCCTCGGTGGTATTCAACAGAGACACAATTCATCCACCAATGCAACACAAACGAGATCAGCAGTCGGAAATAATCAAGAGAATCTGTATTAAAACGCACGACTTGCAGACAGATCCCTGCCAACAGTGTGTGAATTGCTTTTTGGATTTTCAGCTTTAAAAATGAAGAAAATAACCTTGGCTCTGAGAAAAAGTAAAAAGTTTAAAAAGCCCTTAATCCATTCCTGTCATTGTAATGCTGAAAAGAGTGTCCTGATTTTCCACAAACAAATGTGTTACTAACTAATAATTTCGTATTAGCAGAAGTCATCACATTGGATCAATAATGGACACATAATTCAGCTTGTTTTCCATTTATTTAATTATTTGTGCTCTATTGTTCCTGGCTGTCCGCGGTGTCATGAAGAAAATAACTTGTGCACTGATGATGATTGCACCCTTTATTTTGACCTCAGCAGAAGAGTTTTGATTTTGATTTTGATTGTTTATCTGTTTGTCTGTTAGATTTCAATACATCTCAAAAGCTTATTTCAATTATTCCCAAATTATTTCCACAGACTTTATTTAAATGGTAGTTTTATTGCTTTCCAAACTCAAATATCAAGTAAATTTAGTGGAAAGGAGAACGCGAGTCATCAGATTCCAGATGTGATATTTTTTCACGACTGCATTTGAGTAAAACACATGACATAAGCACAGCATCTGATATTGCTTGTTATTGTGGTGCCGATCTGGTTATGAGGACTAAAAGTATAAATGTAAGCAGCCCTGCCGACATATGGCGTATCAGTTGTTTCAGCCAATTCTCCCAAAAACTACATTTGTTTATGTTCAAGTGGCAAAGCCGACATTGAAATCATGACTCGTATTTTGATGTTTGATTTGGAGGCCCATGTCCATACGACACCAGCACAGCTCTACCACCCTCCATATCTGTGGTAATAATACAAATCTTAGCATATTAGTGGTATTTTAGCATTCATGATCAGTTTTCAAGTGAAAATATTGACCTGTTAATAGCACTATATGAGACAACTCTCTGACAATAGACGATAAAGCTGTATGCAGCTTAATGCTACATTATCATCAATGCTGACGCTTCCGAATAAGATTTAATTTAATTGCAGATAAATGATTAATGCTCAGATAAATCTAAAGATCTTCATGATTGAAGGCTAGTTGAGTATCATGTTGAGCATCTTGATGGACTGATTCACAGTAAAAATGTGTGATGGAAGACAGGTTTTTTCTCAATCCAAAGATATCACAATCTCTCAATGTCAATGATTAAGTCTTCTCTCATTTGGAAATGAATTCACACACAATCAGATATTTCTAGTACTGCCTCTGATTTTTAGCACTTAAAACACTCGCCTAACCATGTTATTGTGAATCAGGCCCACTGTAGCATGGCCCGTGGGATCACTTCAAATGGCGCATGAGCAGCAAGTGTGCTGTGTGTCTAGGAATGACCTTACCTTCCCTTAAAGAAAAACATCCTTGAAGTAAAAAAAAACTGTGTTGCTCTGTGGCTCGGGAGAGATCTCCATCCCCAGAAGAGACGTTGGCACAGGCAGACCTGCTTTGGGAAGAGGAGCGCCGGAGGGTCCCGCGGGCTGATGAGTCACTTTGAGGCAGATCTGAGAATACCGTTCTGGCTGCAGGGGCTGTAGAATTGTCAACCATGCTGTCTTTAACCTGAAGATGAAGGAAGAAGGCTCCCCCTCACTTTCTCACTAATATCAGATAACAATGAATGAATCATATTTTAGTTTGCATTTATTCACAACACAAGTTATTGAATTATTGTGGCCATGCTTGCACGATGTAGAGGTGGATGCTCCGAATTCTTTTTCATGGCAAACACAGGTGTGTTTCTAAGGCAACGAGAACAGGGCAAATGACAATATGCAGGGAATAATAGCCTCTAGACACACAGATAGCAAAGTAAAGATTCTGCCTTAAGTTCAAAATGCCATGCTGCAGAAAATGAAATAATTCAGGCTCTTATCTGACTGTGTATTAGAAATTACTTTTTTATCTTAAAAAAGACTGTATGAACCGATGAACTAAATGTAGTGCATAAGGTGTCCTCTAAGCAGAGCAAAAGATTACTTTACTCTATTATACAGTAATTTGAAAGAGAGGTAAAGGTTAATGATGAAAGGAGGGTCGCTGTCTGTGGTCAAAGGTGCCACACAGGCAGACAGCGGATTAATCACAAATGTTTTACAGAAATGACTCGGCACATAGGAAATGCTTTCATTGATGGGTTAATCAAATGTATTCCATTTTCTTTCAAGTGTGGCTTAGGTACATTCAGTCCTCCTTGCTTTTTATCTGTCTTGTAGGTAGATATTTGCATTGCGTGAATGTCCTATCTTAACTGGTCCTGTTTCTATTCAACTATAATAACAAATATGTGGTATCTATTACTAAACACTTTTGTGTATTGCAGGATTATGCCAAAATGCTTTTGGTTATTGATGTGGTGGGGAATGCTCTCCAGAGAAGGAAGCATAGGGTGTATGGTTCTGGATGCAGCCATGAGGCTGGCTCTTCCCCACAACCAATTCCCTAATCAGTGCCAGTTTATGAAAGGCACTTGTTGGCATCGCCTCATTCCTTTTTGGCCCCTGTGGTTACACGTATGTATTGAATGTGATCACCATGCATGCCAACCATTATGAAATACAGCCACAATTATTTAGTCTGGAGTGGACTGACATTGTTTTGGGCATTGTTTTTAGAAATGTCTTCATTGTCCTGCTACATATGTTAGTACCCCATATAAGTATATTCACAATGCTCATTTGTATTATTTTGCATCATGTTGAGCCCTGTTGAGCCCTGTAAATCCTCGTTTAACAATTTTAAAAAAACATATATTAAGGTTGTTAAGCTTATATTTCCATGAGGTTTAATTCCCCAGGTCCCTCTCATTTTACCTCAAAGACCTCGCCATATTGAGAATTAAGTTAAGTTTGAAATTTTCTAAACATAATCAATTGTTGTGTTCTTTTTAGTTTTTTTGTTGGATATTGTATAGCTGCTATTTCAAGCCAAGAAACCGTGATTTATACTACCTAACTACCTATTTATTTGATATACTGTATATTTGTTTCAGTTGACCACATTTTTTAAACTGTTCAAAACTGCAAACAAAATCAGGGAGAAAATATTTTTCCATTAAAACGTTATCCCTGAAAAGTCTTCGCTCCAAAGACTCTATTATCGCATATCATCTGCAATGATACAGAGTTTTCTATACTTCATTCAATTGTTTTTCCTGATGGAAATGCAATTTGGGATGACTTGCTGACCTGCCTATTGGGGAAAAAAAAAGACTGGCATTTCAGCATTTCAAACGTAATAGCTAGTGGAGAATAATCATCTGTCAGGGGTGCGTGTTTGGATTTCTGCGATGGTGCTCTAATTTATAAATTTTTCTCTCTTGTTTCTCCACTACAGCTCTGTATTTTCGAAACAAAAAATGATCTCCTTTGCTGTATACTTGACACCTGAGATCCTGTTGGATTTTATTTTTTTTCAGCGAGGAAAGGATTTGAAACGACCACAGTTTGAGGTCAAGTCGTTGAGATGCTGCATGTTGACAGTTCCCGTTCAAAAAAGAATCCCAATACAGAAACTTGCTCCTAAAAATGCAATGTCTGTTTATCTGTATCTTAATGTGTTAAAGCATGAAACTTCACTTTTTTTCCCCAAATCTATATATGGGTATGCATGTGATGTGTTTTTATGATATAAAAATAAAATAAAAGCCACATTAATAATGCAAACGAGTTGACCTCAGGACCACCCAATCAAGAGGGCGAGGTTACTATGGCAACATAGTACAAAGATAGCAAAGGCATCCACAAAATCCATGTTTGAATGAGATACACCACAAACTGAAAATACTACAAGCCGAAAATACTACAAGCTGGAAATATTACAAAGCAGCACAGCAACATTCAACCCGAGATGCAACACAATGAAAAGTTCCTTTGTGCTGAACGTTGCCAGAGGATCAATACACTTGAGAAATGAGACCGGCTGAATGTAATCCACTGAATCGTTTCAATACAACAACCCAGTAAATGACTCAAAGGTCTGTATTTCACTGTGTGTGTGTGTGTGTGTGTGTGTGTGTGTGTGTGTGTGTGTGTGTTTGAGGTAGGGAGCAGAACTTGTTAATTTAGCGATGCCAACATGCCCTTTAATGTTACACGTTACACCTCGTGCTGAGCGCTACAAAATGCCAACAATGGAACCATTGTGTCCTGAACTAACTCTTGTTCACAAAAGCCCAGTTTTATATATATATAAAAAGTCTTGGCTGAAATGCGCACTGTAGAAATATCCCCTTTCGTCTCACTAAGAATACCTTGCTTGTAAGTCTTATGTTCCAGCCAGATGAGGAATACGAGGAATGTCTGCAAGATGCAATTCTCTCAAGTCTAACAAGCGGATCACTGACAACTGACCTGTCAATCACACAACGAGAGCAATATCCAGGGCAGGATTTTGTATTTGGAGATAATCATGTCTCCAATGACAATATCACTGCTCACAACTATGCACCAAGAAAATTAGATGATACAATTCTAGCAGTTGTTGGCCAGCCCGTTAACACAATTTATTGAATTATTGCAAAAACATTTGGAAACAAGTTTGTTCACAACATTGAAACTTTTTGCTGTCAGTCAGATTGATTTCAAGCCTTTTTACCTGTTGGTTGTAATCAATGTTTATAGCAGCTTTATTGGCCTAATTGGTCATAAAGTGGTTAACCAACATATAGTCAACATGCAGAAAAAAAAATGTAATCACTAACTTTATGCTTCATGAGGTCAAATTATTCAACAAAAATGTGTATTTACATTTCTCTTGCCCATGTGTCATATTCTTGCCCTTTGTGTTCATATCTTGTGTTTAAAACAACCAACACACCTCACTGCGTTGCGCTTCATGGATTATTCCTTATTTACACAACTATATGCCATTTAGGAATACCTATATTACATTATACAGTCTTAGCTTGTGGCAATGCAAGCATATTAGGTGAATACAATCCCCCAGTGGACTGGACATTATTATGTGCAGGCATGTGTTCAAGATAAAGCTTGCTTCAGCAAATGCTTCATACTCAGCAGCAAATTAAATTAAAATGACCAATGGGGATTACAGAATAGCGTGAGCCAAGTAAAACATGTTTTAGTTTCCACCACTAATGAGAATAAACCATGTGTCGTGTTTTGATTAACATGTCATTTATATTCACTGACTCAGAGATCATGAAAACATCATTCTCGTGAAAAGGTGTATCAAGCATTTGGGCAGTTCCTCATTAAAAGTGAAGTAAAAACTAAGAAGCAGCCACACTCCATTTGACAGCAATCATTTCCATTTATCAAATTGCAGGCACAAGACTCTGATTTCCTCCTACTAGCTTTAATAGCATTTTCTGAGTTCTTCATGGCTTGTTATTATTTCCAATGTACTGACAAAACAACAACACTCTCTTCAACAAAACATTCATAAATCACAGCTCAGGACATTGATGTAATCAAACATAATGTTGACTTGAAAGTGAAACAGAATCCTGCATGAAGGGAGTGAGAAAACTAGCTGAAAGCAGTTCATATTTTGGAGCTACTATGATTGTTTTTGACATATTCAGATGGACAGCAGAGAGTTGAATTATGCATCACAAACGGTTCTTTTTTTTTTGTTCAAGCTGACCGCAGCTGCTGCACTAAACTTCTACAAGGACGCATTTTGCATGAAACATTGCTTGAAACATACATCTTGTGTCGATGCAAGGGAAGTTTTCCCCAACCAAGATTCATTCTGAATCTACTAAATCTTTAGCAATATTAGAGCTTCAGATCACAAATGTATTGTTATTCCTATATTATTATATGTGTGCTGTTTTTTTTTATACATACTTTGCTCCTAAAAAGATAATACTTAGACCCCTGTACAGAAAAGTGACTTGATGTCAAAGCCTCTTGTATGTTACATGTAGGCAATCTTTATATTGTGATGTGATTGTTTTCATACACAATTATTGTTATTAACAACAACAACAACAAAGCAAACCATAAACCAAATTGCTTGTTGCTGATATGAGCTATCACAATCTGCAGAAAGCTACTAACAACCACAACATTGTAACACTGCCAAGCCCACCTCCAGGGTGGTGTAAACACACACACACACACACGCACACGCACGCAGACACACACACACACACACACACACACACACACACACACACACACACACACTGGCATATGTGAGGGATCAAGTGCATGAGACCACCTCCACTGGGTCTAAATTAAAATGAGATCCTTCTTCAGACACAACCTGAAACTATATACATAGGCCAACAACAAGAATGACATGGCACACGTAACCTTGTGATCAGTTCAAAATGACATAGCAGTCTTTACTGGCAGGTAGTTTGGGTGTGTGCTGGGTACCAGTGATGTGCAGCTGTTGGCACCGCTGTGCCATAGCAGGGTTAAACAAACCCACCACTGAGCTCACAATGAGGCTGTGCCAAGTACCACAGAAAATAGCCAATTCTGTGTGTCTGTCTCCTTCTCCCTCCAACTCACACAAACACACACACCTAATACACAAATGCACACACACGCATCTACAAAGCTGTGATTTTCACAAAGGAGGGTTGAATGAACCAGTCTTGAATCTATTCACAGCTGTCCAACAACATGAAAAGAATTGAGCTGGTTGGTCTTCCCTCCACCATTTCTCAGTTGTCTTGACCGTCCAGTAGCAGCTTATCGCTCATTAAATGAGCACACAGCCTCCTTACACTTACAGTGTGAGACGGGCCTTGTGCTTGACCCAATTAATATCAGTAACATCATTAAGATAAGCAGCTTATCACTTTTCTTTATTCAAATCACTCTGTGCACATTGACAACAGAGCTACATGAAGTTGCCTCGCTGTGATGAATGTTGAGTCTTCAATTTGCCATTTGCTAATTTGTTCTTGTCTGTCAAGTCTACCTGAAAGTATTGAAGAAGAAAAAAAAGAATGCCATGGAGGATACAAGAACAACACAAACTGGAGGAGCCAAATCATTTTTAATGACCAACTTCACCACTGGAGTTGTGAAGCTAGCTTGCTCGTCATTATGTGCCATGTATATCAGAAACAGTCAACTTTATATCATATTAGTTGTGAAATGTCCACTTTTTTGAAATTGCATTGGAAAGTACTATTAATCATACAGATATGGGCAGTATTGGAATCATGTGCAACTGTTCCCAGACACGTTTGCATCTGGGAGCTTCCGGAGAGCCTCTGCCTTCAATCATTGGCCGCTCAGCAGCACCTGTTCTGTAAACAGTCCATCAACAGATGACTGTCACTCCATTTGCAATAGTTGAAAAAAAGTATTACTAAGTCCAATGAATTCACTGTGTAAAAAGTGGCGACCTTAAATAATCAGATTCTAATATATCATCAAAAACAACCAGTAAGTTAAATCAGAGTGAGAATTAATGAAGCCTGTAAATCGACCCTCTCATCTGATTCACCATTCATCCACCTTGCCAAAGCATTAATATAACCTGAATGAGAATTAGCGATTAGCTTTGCCAAAGTACAAGTTTAGTGTTGCCAGCTCTTGTCATGTGGAGGGAGATTTTGGAGTAATTGCCATAAAAATCATCCAGCACTATCCCTGTTTTTTGGACACCTAAAGGATGGAAGACAGAATACATCATTTTTAATCCAAGGTAACAGACTCTGTGTTCCCTTCTTGGATTGGTGTGTGTAGAGCACTTTACTCACTAAACAGCTCTAACAGATATACTATATATTTCAAATTTTAAAAAACACCGACTATCATTGACATCACATTAATGAGACATGCAGGATCAGTTTTACAGATTTTGTGTGAGTTTCAGTTAAAAAGAAAAAAAACATGCAGTTTTTTACATGCAGTTTAAAGGTGTTATTTTATTAAACTTGACATGTATAAAATGACCTGTTGTGACCTCTAGCATAATCACAGCCTCATGGAACAATACAACCACAGACTAGAAAGCGATGGCATTCAGAGGATGTATGGCTTTCCTAAGTATAGGGACAACAAGGGGGTTTCTGAGCGGTTTCCAGAATCAAAGTGCTCGCCATCAAATTGCAGAAAAATTGCATTCTTGCAGAAATCTCCAAATGTCAGAAGTTTTAAATGCCAAATCACAACATGTTTTTTTCAATGGTGTGATTTCTGAGCATTTAAAAAACAAACAATTTCTGAGTGGTCAAAAAAGGTTAAATTTGTTTTTGAAATATTTAGTGCGATTCCCAAATTAATCATGTCACGAATAAACAATCAAGAAATAGTGTGAAGAAGAGGGTGTTACATCATCAGGTCCCCAGCTCTCAAAAGATGTACACCACTTATTAGTCCATGTGCGTCTGTTAGAGTTAAAGTTGTGATGATTAATGTGGTTTCTCATTTAACTGCAGCAAAGTTCTGACAGTCTGCCCCATGCAGTCCTGGTCCTGGTTCTCCCCAGCCTCCCTTCCCTCCAGCGGGCTCCAGCAGCATAGTGTTGGTGTTGGCTCCCAGTGGGGACCGATGGCAGCTAAGACAGGTCTGGGTCAGTGGGCTGGTCATCCCCAGGGGCCTCAGTCTGAGCTGAAGGGGGTTTCTGGTGAACCTGCATGATTGCTTCCGATTTGTCAGAATCTGACCCGGTGAAACCGATGACAAGAAATAAGAAAAACTATATAGAAATATCCAATCTTTGTCTCGTTTACTTATGCAGGTCATATAGAGGCGTCGCTATTAAAAACAAAACCTTACCAAAATGCACAAATCTGAGCAGGAATGTGCAATAGGGTTAATATCAGTGGACATACACAAATGTATAATCCTTTGCATATGCATATATAGTAAGATCTCATAGCAAAAATGTCAATATTTTTGTTCTCACATTCATTAAATGTTCTGCTTTCACCTCTTTACCCTGTTGGCATGTCATGGGGTGTGTTTAAAGAGCAGAGAGAGAGGGTAAAAGAGTAAAGATAGTTTAAGTTTGCTTGCTTCGGCCTTATCAGAAGCAACATCAGAAGCGAGATGGAAGAAACAGTCACGTTTTTCTGTCAAGAGAAATCAGAATCATAAGTAGTAATACTTCTGCCTATTTCATGTAATTGAGTGTCAAAGTGGCAAGGGACATCTGTGAAAAAAGCTAATTGGCAGACTGTAGGCCTGGCCCCTGAAATGTGGGTCTTGCGCGTGCATGGTAACCGTGTGGCTTATGCTGCAATGTTTTCATCTTCCTAGGTAAAAAATTATATTAGACATGGGGCTAGTTGAGCATGGGTGACTTAATGTGGCATAGTTCATATTTCATCATTTCCTTTTTGGTGCTGCGGTAATGTAACCTGCAGCAGAGCTCTCCAGTTATCTTCACAATGATCACAAAGGCAATGTGTTTTCATCATGCGCCTCGTGGTCCTAGCCAATTCAAAGATCACCAGCTTAGTGTCTGCATTTCACAGACACACTCATCAATCGCTGCTCCTCTAAAGTCTTGTCTCAGGGCACAGATGTGTTGAAGATGAAACACCCAGAAAGAGTTCTAGCGTGAGCGATAAACCTCTCTCACAATTGACATGATTATCCAAATCAGCACCTTAAATACTGAAAGCAGCCGCCTGTCTGTAACCATGTATATGAATTATTGCCCGGCATTGAGGTGACCCATTCTTTCAGAGCAGAAAGGAAATCTAATTTGGAAACCGCATAGTTTGACAAATTAATCAACACACTTCCTCGTGTCAGATACTTTACTGACTTTGGCGTATGCCTCAGGCTAATTTCACTGAATGACATTGCCTTGCTCATCCTCAGTTTCCAGCTCACTCTCTGGTGCTGGTGTTCTCTTCGAGGGTGATCCTTGAAAAGATCGAAGTAAATTGTTATTCCAAATGGCAATGAAATGAAAGAAGATAAAATAAAAACCATTGGAGGGAATTTAAGGTTAGATTGAATCACTGCGTTGTAATTTGAAGGGGAAATTAAGGCACGATGATTTAAAGACATGAAATCAAATCCTTTGGAGTTTTCGTTACAAAGGTTATTTCAGCACATTTGGTCTCAGCAGAGGGATTGTAAATAATAATAAATAATTGAGGTTGCTCAATCTCAGTTATCTATTACCCTTCAGCTTATGTGAATAAATGTTAAGGCCTTTTTCACAGCTGACATTTTTACTTGTCCGAGAAGGAAATGTTTCTAATGACAGCAAGCCGTGAGCATGTGACAGCGAGCTTACATGCACAATACCACAATACCAGAACAATGAAACCGAAGCTTGAGAATGTCGTCTGTGAAAAAAGACCTTCAGTATATGGTTTGTGGGATATTAACGTTCTACAGGTTTGTCTGGCTTGAGCAAGGACACAAACCCGCTAAAGTAACGGGACAGAGGTTGTACACTTGGTCACCATTACGCATTTAACACCTTGCACGCCATACTTTTAATCTGTTTTAGTACACATTGTCAAATCATAACAATCAGAATATGTAAAATGTCCAAAGGAATCAGATGGTGTTCCTCTGGATTTGGTTGATGGACATGCTCGCATTGACCTACTAGTTATCACAGTAGATAAGCTGAATACAATCCTAGAGAATGCAACAAAGACTGGAGTATCGTAAAAGTTGGGTTACAAGCCGTTACTACCTTCGGTCAGTGTCCCCGTTAGCTCCCCGTTGTAGCCAGCCAGCCCTCCTGCCAGCGCTCCGGCCAGCGCTCCGCTAGCTCTCCGACAACCACAGATGGTAGCGGGACCAGCACCTGCTCGACATCCAACTCGGGCAGAGGAGACGCGGTTAGCAGCAGCGGGGAGCTAGCTTGCTACAGCGGGGACACCCACCGGAGGTAGAAGCGGCTTGTAACCCGACTTTTACGGTAACCTAAATATTTATTCCGAAAAAAATAAAATAATTTGCCTTTAAGGTGATACAATTTAATGGGCCAGAAGCTGCTCCCCTCCACTCAAACTCCCACTGACATAGTTTGTACACAAAGTAAATGTTATGCAATAGATACAACAATTAACTGATAATTTAGGAATTCAATTAGAGCTAGTACTGGCAATAATTTAACACATAAGATTGGTTTAAAAATGTGGGTCAGAGATTAGGGGCTAGATTCCAAATAATAAGTACATGAGCCCTATGAGCAGATACAAGGTATGAGAAGCTTTTCTGATTTTCCCAGTTAGTTTCTATTTACAGTTAGACTTGTGGAGTACAAAACCAGTTCATAATGGTTGGAAATTTGTCCCATTTGCCACCAGAAAGATCAGGAAGTGAGCATATGGAGTAATGACCCTGATTACGGACTCACTTTGATTCGTTTGTCTTTGTGAATTTATGACAAGTCTTATGGCAAGGCTCTAATAGATGTTGCCCATTCAAGGTTGCACTGTGTCCAGACACAGTTAAGGTGACTTGAACAGTAGCTGTTTTTAATTTGATTAAAGTAGGTCACAAATGGCTAAAAGTGAAACAGGAATGTAATTTGTGATAAAAAAATAAAAAAAAACTTCTAGACGAGGACTTCAACTCTCCAATGTTTTAATCCCACTTACAAGTGCTGCTTCGAAGAAGGGTCACTCTAGGTCATTGAATCCAAATACGACTTCAAATAGTCTCTGCCAATTACAACCAGCACTTTTTACTAACTCAAGAGAAGCACAATTATTATTTCCTTAATTGTATTCTGGTACCATACAAAATTGCAAAAATATTAAGCATAACAAGCTCAAAATTCATAACAGTCTGCATCGCAATTTGAAAGTAACCATAGGGGATTCAAAACTGCTGCTCGAACCTAATATGTCCCCATTTACAGCAATGATGAAAACAAAGCCTCTTCACTTTAATAAATGATCACTCATATCAGTACAAATAGAAACAAAAACAAAGCTGCTAAAAAATGTTTTCCACTAGGTCTTTTTTATAGAAGCATTGGATTGGTATTTCCCTTCAAAATATCTTCGCTTTGGCAAAAGTAGACAATGCAATTAACAACAAATGTTTTATGTACGTGGAACATTATATATTTATATTATATACGCACTATAGTTGGCCCTCTGGGAAACCATTTTCTGTATTGTCTTGCATTGATTACATGTTTTTCTTTGAACTAATTCAACTTATGCTTCAGTGATGATGAGCATTACAAAGAGAAACTCTGCCTGGATCAATACAAATAGGTTTATTCCGCTGCTGTGTGTACGGTATACTCTGATATGCATTAGCTCATCTGTAGGGGTTACTCCTATTTCCCTAAAACAAGCTCATTTGTGCAAAGCTGGACTCAAATGATGTGTAAATATAATTATTGTTCACTGTAATGGCGATTTTAAATCTCAACCCCTTAATTCCATTCATAGTTTTATCTTAAAATATGTTTTGGGAATATCAGCAACATCAATGTGGTCAACATCAATGACAACACCGCTTTTGTTACTGTCACTCTACAGTATATCAACACTAACATTGTCTACACTAATTGATGTGTTTTGACTGATGCAAATGAATAGATTCTTTTCAAAATAATGAGTAAATAATTAGTCATAATTAAGTATGCTAACAGGCACTGATTTATTAACTGATTTCTCCATACTGACTTCGTCAGTGTTCACTGCATGCCAGGCTTTATTTTTAATGATGCTGTCTGTCCCAATCAGTGTCAAGCCAAGAAAAAAAAGTTAATTATGAAACTTTCCCTGTGCCATGCTCCATTGACGCTGTTTCTATATTACACAATTCTGCATTGAGTGTCATAATAAAGCAGTAAAACAGAGGGGGAACTCTGCAGTGATTATTAGTTCAGCAGAGATGCAGCTAAAGTTTACCTAAGTGCTCTTCATTACAGTAAAGAATGAATGAATCATGGTAAAGTGAAGTGTATCATACGCTTCTACAGTTCTAGAGGTTTCTTTCATTACGTTCATTGTACAGAAGTACAATTCCACTTGTGAAAATGACAGGCTTGTCAATTGGAGGAAAATATGAACCTAGAGGACTTTTATGATGCAAGATATTATTACAAAGAAGCAGCTGCGTTTACAATACTGTGAATGTGAAACTGGTGCAAGGAGAGCCAGCCCAAACTGCGCATTAGATGAAGATGAAAAATCTCAGATTAATTATCCTTTGCAGAGTTGACCCCATCTGGGTCAACTCTGATAACAGTGATATCATATAGAAAATCCATTTGCACCTTTTGACCTCTCTTTGTTACATATTTTCATTCTGTAACATGTTCCTTTTAGTCACACAGCAGTTCTGTACAAGTCTTAAAGATATATTGAATGACCCAAGCAGCAAGGGTTGAGCCTGGATGGTCTCAGCTATGAAAGATATGGCACCCTGTTCCTTTTGTTCTATGATGCATTCTCATCATTCATTCTGAAAATGTTTTCAAGACAGAAATGCTTAGTTTTTGCTACAACATCAGAAGACCTTTTTTAGTATCACTACAGCAAGCCTTAACACAAAAAAATCCACGAAAATGCAAATAGGGACAGTGATATTAAACGTTGTAGTGCCGCTTGTTCAAAAACAATAAAACTCAAGTATTCAAAGGTGTGACGGGACAGTTTTTTTTTGTGGTGTCTTTTGTTCTATATCCATAAATAACTGAGACCACCATGTGTTTGAAGTCAGATACATGCAGAAAATGTTAATAAGTGGTAAGCCATACCGCTGTACTTACGGATGTGGTCTCCCTCTGTAGCTAATTAAAAAGACATCTTTTTGATCTCATAATAGCCCTGCTGCCAGGGTAAACAAAGCAAGCGACAATGACACAATAATGGGTTTTTACATTTCAAGAGAAGATACAATTTGAATACAGGTCTATTTTTTTACTGTTCTAGCAACATCTTTATTAAAATAACCCATATCACACTCTATGAACCCCATAGGGATTGTCTGCTATGAGAATCTATTGTTTTTTTCTTGAGGAGTCCAGTGATGAGATTGGAGTGTGTAAGAGAACAAACACTTGCTATCAGCATAAAAAAATGAATAAAAAAGAAAGCCATTCTACACAAGACTATTGCCCTGTGTGAAAGAAAATGGCTAATGGAAAGATTTTAACTGTGAATTAAAAACAGATTATGGAAAACAGCTGGAATTAAATGAAAATAACCTAAATTCTGTGAAAGGAAGCATGATGAAATACAATTTGATAAGGTCAAGCTGATCAAGTCTAAATTCCGTAGTTCCAATTTGGCAGTATTTATTCATATGAATATTAAATTCACACATTTGTCTTAGAAAATCCGGAAGTTGCATGGACAAGTATATGAACTGAACGGATTGTACTGATGAATAGGCCCAGGTCCATGGTAACAAAGCCCCATGAAAGTAACAGTACCATTATGGCAATAGTAAGGCAAGGCAAGGCAACTATATTTGTAGCACATTTCAACAACAAGGCGATTCAAAGTGCTTCACATAAAACCATTAAAAGCATCAAAACATAATGCAGAAGAAAACAACATTTCAAACCAATTAAGAACATTCAATTTAAAACATTAAAAAAACTGTCAAAAAGCCAAAAATGTAATAAAAGTTGCAGTGCAGTTTAAGAAATACAATGCGGTAGTGAGGTGCAGCAATTGACTTGAATCTGGTTCAATTAAAGGCAACAGCAAACAGAAAAGTAATGTTTGTCATATAAATTAACGGGCCGTGTGTTTCAATTAAATTAAATGCATTAGTATTACCCAAACACAGTGAAGCCCCGAAACATGCAAACATAATACACAATACGTGCGACGTTATCTTTATTCATTGGTCCCATTTCCGCAGTAAAAAAAAAAGTTAAAAAAGTACAAGAAATTATGAGATACATGAGATACTAAATCGAAATTATGAGATAGTATTATGAGATACTCATAATATATACTTTATTATCTAATAATTATGACTTTTTATTTAATAATTTCGACTTTCTATCTCATAATTTAGACTTTATTATCTCATAATTATGACTTTTTATCTCATAAATGTCCTCCTTTTCTGACCCTGCGTCCGATGCCCAACGGGTGAGCGGGTCAACCTCCACCTGCACACACCGCGTCATGAGCGTCAGGTAACCGTGGAAACACGTCCGGAGTTAGCGAAGCGGGTGTCCCATAACTCCAACGCTGCGGGGTATTGTCACAGATAGTAAAGAAGACATTAGCAAAAATCAAATATTATCTTTCGACCGTTGACGTAAGGTTACGGATAATGTTCAGGAATACTTACCAGGTGAGTTTATTTGACCCCCACCGGCTCTGACTGTTGCTGAGATATCCGCAGATAGCGCGTTGTCGAGTTAGCTGCCACGAGCGTTAGCTGCATGTAGCATCACATCAGCTGCAGGCCATCAGTGGACACTAACCGTGTTTCTCGCAGGGTGGAGCTGTGGTGGAAGTCTTTAGTGGACAAGGAAAGGACCCTGTAGCCAAATGGAAACTTTTCGCAGGCCCGTCAGCCATACACAAGGTGAGTTTTCAGCTGCCTGTTTACCTGAGCCTATTTTGTACGTCATTATATGTGCTCACTATTGCACATACGTTAGTCAATTTAACTAGTCTAGTTACATGCCCACTACATCAAGCTATCACATAGGGCCTGTATAACAAATACAATCTACTTAATTAAGTCTGAATGATGTTTAGTACACGTTTCCCATGGGTGTCATCCTTTACAGGCGTCAATCATATGTAGGCCACTTACAAAAGTTGGAACGCTGGCACATCACAACTTTTGTAAGAGAGATCTTGTGAACTGTCAAAATATAGGGATATATTATATATTATATAATACAAACCCATGATATCAGTAAATTCAACTGCAAAAGCTAAATGAATTCTGAACGAAATGTGATCATTGTATTGTAGGTGCCATGAAACTACACACTTTCCCTTCACTTTTTCTTTCTATGTCACAATAGAGCTGTTCTTGGCACATACACTCAAACCTTACATATTGTATTTTGCTCACATAACAATATGTACAGTCTGCTCTCAATGACTTAACTAAGCAGATCCTTCGACCTAGCAAAGGCTCTTGTGTTATTGCTTCCCTCAGGAGTACAATAAAGAAGTGAAAGGCTTTGTTTACTGTTTGGAGGGTAGCAGCCAGACAGTCAAGATGCAAATGCCAGAGAATGGGAAAATGTCTCGTAAGTCACCACACTTCAACACCCATTTGTAAATTATAATTTGTTATGCTTACTTATTAATACAAATTCACATATTTTTTGTCCTTAGTTGGACTTCTTCAACGTGTCTTGGTCCTTCAAGTGAATATTCCACAGTGCAAGGATTTTTCTATTGAGCTTGTGTAAGTACAGCAAGCTTACAATGTTTTAAATTGGTTTTAGATAGCTGTTGTAGATCTGAATGAATCTTTAATTCTGTTGTTAATGAAGGACTTTTATTACTGTTAGTAGTGTGGCTCAATATGGTAACCACAGTTATCTTCAATGGAGCAAGTTACCACTTTGTCACATGACAGACTAGTTGATATTATAATTCACACTGAAATAAAACAAAATTAATTCAGTGAATTTCCCTCAGACCACTGAAAATATGATAAGCCACTTGAGCCAATATTGATTATATTAGCAACGTCTGTTATTTACTGTCATTCCCCTGTAATAACCATTTAAAAACTGCTAAACTGTAAACTACTTGATGAAAAGAAGGCTTTTATCTTACCAGCCTCAGTAAATTCTACAATGTCACATTCAAAGGAATAACCAATTTTGTATAACATCCAAGCTTATAATGTGTGGACGTTTATTGATAGAAAGAAGAATCACACTCTTTTTATGGAATATATTATTGTGCTCAATGTATTCATGTCATGGTCAATTTGTTACAGACTCAGGCTGTGTTAGACAGTATAGATAGATGCTGCTGTTTAGATTGTGTTATGTCATGGGAGCCATATAGAAACACTGTCAGAAGTTGAAATAATTTCTCACTATAAAGTTATCTATCTGCCTTTCTACTCACACACTACATCACTTTAAGAATCTGGAGAAATATTGCTGGTGCTGCTGTTCTTCCGTTATAGTGTGTCACGACAGCTGATTTCATAGCACTACATTAAAGTGAAAGCACCTTTAAGAGCGTATCTCACAGGGTAATAAAGCATGTGGCTTCCTCTGCTCAGAACTTCTTAATGACACAACTGATGATGGTGATAATTTATGTTTTGTTGTCTGTTATTTGCAGGGTAACTGATTTAGAGCACCGGAAAAGAAGACTTCACTTATCAACAGTGCATAAAGAGTTGTCTGCCACACTTCTGCATGCAAAGATACCTTTTGTAGGATTGAAACGCCGTATTGTGAGTATCCAACCTCCATCACATATACTTGTAGTACGTTTAGATGTACTTTCTGCTATATGCTTAAACGTATTGATCTGCATCTCTAATAGATTATTTTACTGTAACTTCACAATCATATTGTTTCTGTTGTCTCAGTGGTCGACTTTGTGCATCGACCTTGCATCCTTCACCGGGGAACTGTTCAAGGGGTTTTTGACACTGGATGGCATCACATTGTTTGCCACCTGTAAAGTCCGCAGAATCTTCACCATGAAAACAGAGCCTACAGGAATGTCAGATGATGGTAATCATTAACGTCAAAACAGAGTTTTATCAGTTTAACTTAAAGTCCCCTCCATAAGTGGTTACTTAAAAGATACAATAGCTAAGCACTGACGTAATGTAAGTCAGGCGTTTTCAGTTTGAGTAGAGTTTTTCTGTGTTGATATGAAATTGTGTGCGTGTTTGTGAAAAGAGAGTTCTGTCGTAGTTGGCTCTCCTCAGCCAACTCCGGTGTTTTTTGTTTAACTCTTGAAATTGCTCAGCAGAGCCAATTGCTGCACATGACGCTGGCTAGTCAGCGCACACCTACACGACAAGACAGCTTGTCGTTTGTACTTCTCTGTTGATGTGTTACCATTGTTGGGTGATGATATGTCATGATGAGGTCTTTTGTTTTCTTCTGTAGGCTAAATATGAGATGTTTCTCTTTTTATCTAGATATGTTTCTTAGTGGTGCTGGTATTATGGACTTGATACCTCGCAGTTGTCACTTCCCACCAGATGTAAACAACGTCATTCAGGTGTTGAACATGGATAATTTGCAGAAAGCCGACATGAGGCCTGGACTGTTGAGCTCTGACTGTGGTGAGTAAGAGAAAATCACGAAATTGTGAATTTATCGATGAACAGTGGGGGAGGGAGTATCTAAGTACATTTACTTATGAGTTATATTTATACTGAGGTACTGGTAATTGAGTATTTCCATTTTATGATACTCCACCACATTTTGGAGGCAAATATTGTACTTTTTACTGCAGTACTTTTATTTGTTCCCTTCAAAATCTACCAGTGAAACGGTTACTATACAGAGAGAAGCATCATAGTGCAGAAATTGTTGCACATAGGGAAATTGTTTTCCACGAATAGATTGTGATGATAATCGATTTGTTTTCCCTGTATAAAATTCCTCTGGTCCTCATTTTTGTGTTCATTTGCACCTCACCTGTACTCAGAGAGCTTCAATTATCTCCTCATATGAAAAGACATGCACCAGTAATCCAGTTCCGCCGCCTCTGTGGCCTTTTTATCAGCGCTTATTTATTTGTTCTGACAGCTGTCTAAGTCATGTTGAATCAACCGGCTATGCCCATAGAAGAGAGCTGTAACCACACACAAGGAATAGCTTTTCCTAATTAGCATCTGCATTATTAGCATAACATTCTTAATCATAATTAAAACGATTGCTATTAAAGTAGGCATCCAATTTAGCTGTGACGAAGTTGCTTGGTGAATATTGTTACTTTAGTACCCAATCTGTCAGAAACGGTTAACGGTAAGCTACAGCAGTTATTATAATGCAGCAACAAACAAACCGTGATTGTCTTGTACACCAAAGACATTCTGTTTCAAGGTCAATGAATTTTTATAGCTCAAATTCACCGCTCAAAATATTTGTTCGTCTTATCAACTATCATAGATCTCATTGTATTCCTTATTGTTACCACATTCTTTTACGGGCTTCTGTAGACGTGAAGTACACTGAACTTTACTCACTCCTAAACCTGGGTCATTTTCTGAGCGTCAAATCTGCTGCATCAAAGAAGTGTGACTTCTTCTTTTTCTTCATTCTCAGTACGTCCAACTTGGCTCTGTCCTTCATCTTCGTGACGAGCCTGTGTGTTGTGGCATGAAAGGGTCTGCTCTCAGCTCTGATGATCAGGATGAGACAGAAAGTGTGTTTTGTGTTTGTTTGAGTCAGCAGAGGTGGTTCTAATGAGCCCTGGCAACGATACAGCAGGGTCAGGTTGTGGCCCTTTCATGACTCCCTCCACAGCCCAATCGTTGTACATGATGATAAGGAGCGGAGTTATAGATAAAAAAAAAACACCAACTCAATCAGTTCAGCAGTCTAATTAATATACAGCCATTAAACCTCAACCGTTTTCTGTCAAATCAGTAGGCTCTAATTCAAACGATAAAAGACAATTTTTGAAAGTTTTTCATTCTCAGTAAAAACATTTTTGAAAGGGCTTTGTAGCTAGTGCGGAAGCGGCTTCTTACGGATCTTTAAAATACTGCTTGGAGTCCTTCACATTGAACTGATTTCCATCTATATGAACTATGCCACTTTTGTAAATGGGAAGCATATCCTTGGGAAGTTGCCGTGGCTACTTCATCATTTATATGACTGACAACAGATTAAGGAATTGGCTTAAAAACTTACCAGGTAGTTTAGGTCCAAGTGAGTGGAGTTAGTGCATTTAGTCTCTAGTTGTTTATTTAGAAAATGTATGACTGTTGTAAGATGTAAGAAAAATGACTTCAAACAACAAACATCAATAATGGGATATTCTTTGCAGTTCCTGATCACTCTACCGCGGCCCTATCAACCAGTTATCGACGATCCAGGCCTCAGGAGGTTTTACACAAAGCTTCAGGCTCCACACTTTCAGGGCCACCCCCTCAAACTGGAAGAAAAAGCAGTGCAGCCTCAGATGGAATGGATAGAAATGTACTACAATTTCTATGGCATTAAAGTAATGTATTCTATGCACTAAGTTAAAGACAAAATATACCATAAAACACACACCAGAGTGTACTAGAAATGTGGTTATCGCATGAATCTCTCACTAACATATAGCCCTATATGTCATGCATTACCATCAATACAAAATAGAACATGTTGTCTTTGAACTTGTTTTTCTTCTTCTTCTTGTGCTGTACCTCACAGGGATCCCCGTCCAGAAGACTGCACCAAAAGGTTACTGCAGAAAGTGAGAACATTGCCAGGCTGAGTGAGAATTTATCCCACGGGGAACCTTCCCCCATTCCTATTGAGGGTATGTTTGTATAAGTCTTCATACTATTGTTTCATCTAGTCTGCATGCTTCCTACACCTATACATGCTCTCATCCATTATTTTATCATCAAATCACATTTCTCCACTGTTTTAATTATTTATTTGTTTGTGTTGTTACTGACTTACTTACATGGTGAGCATGACAAGGACTTTGAATTTAATGATGAAAGGCTGTGTCAGAAATTGAACCAAAGCTGACTATTAACAGGGATTGGAAGGGGAAGGCACATATCTGGGATGTGGTTATTTGTGGTGCATGTGCTTGCCATGGCAACCATTCTTTGGTTTCTTGGCCAAATATGGAAGCTGCTACTCTTCTTTTTTTTTCTTGTTTAAGACTCTGATGCCACACAGTAAACTGAACTGTCACTGTCATCATCGCCTCTTATAATCTTTTGACTTTATCAAAATATGTATAGTACTTATAGAACATATTAAGTTTAACAATACAATTTCACTTCTTTTTTTAAAAAATTATAATTAAATGTATTGCAAATTGAGCCTTGTATCTTTATAACAAGCAAATCTGTATACTGACACTTGCTGTAAAACAGCAAAGACGCCATCCCACTCACACACACACTGACAAGATCTTTATGAGGGAAGGATGGTGGCTATTATAGTGTTGAATACAGAACAAAAAACTGTGTCATTGGAGATCATTGATTGTTAAATTACAACTTTGGATCTTGTTTTCCAAACGTGTGTATTTATGACCCACATTACCAACAAGAGTCCTCTCTTGTGAGTCTGTGAACGTTTCGTTATAAAGCCCATATATTACTGATTCCTTCTCTGATTGGATGTTAAAACCCACATCTACCATTTTCATTTTAATCTCTGTATAACATTCAGTTGCTTGTCTTCCTCTTCCAAAGCAGATAATGGAAAAGAAAAAAACACAAAATAAATTGTTACATTTATAGTCTAAGTTGTAATGTGGACCCAGAAGCAGGATGCAGGGGTAGAGCAGTTATCTTAAAAGGCAGATGATTACTTGTTTTTTGTTCAAAAGCACAGTTAATAATAGGTAAGCAATCAGCAAAGGCACACAGAGCCAATAAGGGCGATGACAATGCGGCATATATCACATACATAAGACAATTTTGCAATGACAGTGAGTTTGGTCTTAGTGACTGTTAGCAAGGAATAAGTTGCAAAAAAAAGAGAATGAAGTCAATACATAAATATAGCTGATAAGTTTTTGGAAAATTAACAGAGAATTGTAGTTGAATCCTGTAGCTACGAAAGAAAGAACAATGCCTAGATCTGTGTTCAAATTTGTGTGCTCAAATTTATGCACAGCAATCATTCTTGATTATTACACTAATATCACCACTACCAAAACCATAATTAGTTGATAATGTTTTCAAGGATTGTTTTGAGTTGAATACCCTTTTCTCAATTGCCAACAAAGCAAATCAATAATCTGTAGCGTTGGGTTTGTGAAGTTGTTTCACCGTGCTCTTATTGGTACGCAGTGAAAATGTCATTGACTGATCCATTTACATGATAGCAGTTTACTTAACTTAAATAACAAGTACATTGTAAATAAAATGTAGTGTAGGGCTGGGTCATATGGAGAAAAATGAAATATCACATACTTTTTTTGCAAATACCTCAATATCTATAGTATTTACACAATACTATTTGTGTCAAATAATCATTAGTAATGTTGATATAATGACGAATTAGGTGAAAGCAAACAATAGAACAGTCTGGCAAGTTCAGAAAATACATCAGTTTACGGTTATGCCATATGTTATTACCATATTCAAATCCTAAAACAATCTCTTGTCTCATATCACAATAACAGTGTTATTGCGACAGCGAGGAGGAGGTGCACCTCCTGGACGGCTCCAATCTCTGACACTCGGACCCCGCTTTTTTTTTTTAGATATTATTATTATTATTATTATTAGATTTTATATCAATATTGTGTCTCGAATGTAATGATTTTGTCGCTTAATTTAGAGAATGTGAAGCTAGAAGACCTGCGAGGGAGTCTAGTTAGCTTTGACTTAGTACATCTAAATATCTTATGTGTAAAATGTGTTTATTCAGAACATGATTTTGACTGCATGACTTAAAGTGCACTGTCGCTGTAAAAAAGTGCACCCTATTCCTCTCATTACAGCTCTTCTTTATTATTATTATTGTACATCAGTAAAAGCATTACAAATTAACTAACAAAACAAGAGCCCGTCTTTGTCAAAGAATGTTCTCCCAAGCACCTAACAACAGATTTTGTAGTTGGTAATACAACATCCTTTGAGCATGACTGAATGCAAAAAAACGATCATTAATAATCCGTTATTAATAATAACTATTATTATTAATAATTATTAATAATTATAATAATTATAATAATAATAATTAATAATAATAATAATAAGCTGAACATAATGTATTCTCTCTGCACTGAATGAATGTAAGAAGCTCAGTTACTGAAATGCCTTCATTAATAGGGATTTTCACAGTGCATAATCAGTTCACAGATATGCTTCTGGCAAACTATAATAACATTGTTGTTTGACTGTTTTGTGTTATAAAGCTTTTCTAATGTTGGAAGTACTGCATGCAGGGACACTTGGCACTATACGGCCCCATCCCCCAAAAGACACAGTGTTTGACAAGCAGGGATTTAAGAAGCTACGAGTCTACAGTGCTGGAAGAGAGAGGCTAGTATCGTCAGGTAAGATGTGTGCATTGCATCTTATATTCTCTGTTTATGTTGGATTACAGAATATGGTTTGGTTATGTGCCATGGTTAAATATATTAAAGTGTTTAATTCTGCTTTAAAGCAACTCCAGACACTGTACCTGGTGGCCAAAGAAAGAGAAGTAAAACTAGGGAGAAGTACACTGCTCCACCCAGTTGGCAACAGAGCAAGCAACAACCTCTGACCCGAACAGAAAAGAGAAATCACCTAACAGCAGGTGAGGCTAACATCTGCCTGAATAGACGACGAGCATGACAGCAGGAAGCAGCAGCAGGCAGACGTGTGCACTTTCATACTGAGTGGTGGTTAGAAGAGTCTAAAAAGACAGTGAGGGATGGAACAAAAGAGAACAAAATGCATATTTGACTATCTATTTAACATGTTCTGATTTGACCAAGTATACATACTTGAGAAAAATTGTCTTCACAAAAGAAGTGCACGTGCTCTGAAAGCTCATTTATCGAAGTTTCTCCACAGCAATAAGCTTCTTTGCTGCAGCCGTACCCACAGACAGAAAGTAGTTAGTTCATTAATGGTAATGTGGCACATTAAATACAAGTCAGAGGGACATCTCCTGAGCCCAGGGTTTGCCACACAGTGGGCAATTAGAGAAAGTCATTATACTGTTGAGAGGTTCAGATCGGCTCACTTGTTCAGATAGAGGTGCTCTTTCTTTGATCTCAGGCCTTGAAGGATCCAGTGTGTCTTGCATACATGAATGGATGCATCTTTCAATTAAGGTTTAAACATATTTTACCCATAGATTCAGTAACATATTGTCCTATATTGTAACACTACTGTAAAATGTTCTCTTCCATCTTCACAAAAGTTGAAAACCAAAATTGAAGAATGAAAGCAATATGTGCTTGGAAAATCTGTCAGCTAGAGTTTTAAGCATGTTGGACAGAGCTGTCATTTCACGAGTGACATTGCAGTAAACTGCTGTTCTCAATAGATATTATGTTGTTTATATTGTTATATTATCGTTAAGGTATTAGCATAGCTGGGCCATTAACAACACCTACAAAAATGTCAGTGCGGGAGAAAATAATGTTCTCTTTTGGCGAGCATTGAAATTCATTACAATTTTGCATATTGCTAATATGAATTTGTATGTGCATATAATCAAATGAAATTAAAACGACATTAGTTAGTCATGTGATGAAAAAAATGGATTTATGGCTCACTGTAATTAGATTCCTATCATTATTCTCTTTACAGTATTTGTGGCTAAGACCTTCATGTGTATTCAGAAAGACTTATTCATCCATTATATAATTTGTCCTCTCAAAGCCTCTTTTTTTTCGCAATATATGCTTCAAATAGAGAATTTACTCCTGTCTTGTTTTTGTTCTTTAATCTGTTTACAATTTTAGATGTAGATAGCTGCACTCCTGCCAGGGAAAGTTCAAGAGATGCTCCCACACCAGCAGAGTCTCTCTCCTGCTCGATCCGTCCAGGTTTTTCTAATGACCTGCAGGTCTGGAGCAGCTGGGAGAGTAATGAGGGGCCCGAGCCCCAGCTCACTCTGCAAGGGGAGGTGTTCACTTTCTCATCCCAGCCACACTCACCCAAACGTGAGCGAGCCCAGGGTAAGCAGGAGGAGACGGAGATGGGACACGATCAGGTTCGGAACAAAGATGTGAGGCGGTATGAGGCCCAGCTTGAGGATGACTTCATCGGCAGTGAAAGTGATGAGGTACGTCTGCTGTCAGGGAGAGACACATCACGCTGCACTTATAATGTGCAAGTGAAGTGCATCTTACAGTGTGTACACTAATGACCATCTGCCTTAAATGCACTAACAGTATAGACATACACCAGATTAAAAATATATAACTTGTCAAAATTTAGGGCTCTATTCAGATTTTTATTATCCAATTTAATCTCAATTCATCAGAATACATTCAGTTTATTCTAATACCTGACACAGTTTGATTTGATTCAGTTTAGTTTGATTAGTTGCAGTGTACTTGAGATGCAGAATACTTTGACTGACTTAAAAGCTCAGCGGGGTTATTTGTCATCAGATCATTTATTGATGGCTCTGAGACTTATAATTAAGAATATTAGTTTCATTTATGCTGAGCAGAGAAATTAAACTGTTGAATTGAGTATAAAGATGACTATCTTCAAAGAAATGCTAATTGCTTTTACTTATTTAAAACATTATAATAAGTCTGATAATTCAGACTTGGGAAGCTGATTTTGTTGCGCAGCTGATTAGTTTAGTTTTAATACAATTTCTATGGCATTAAAGTAATGTATTCTATGCACCAAGTTAAAGACAAAATCCAATCTAAAACAGAAAATACTCACACAACAGGTTCTGTTTGGCAAAAATGTGATTATTTTCATGGTGACTTTTGTAAACTGTAGGGACTAAACCTCTAGTTTCTTTGTCTTATGCAAGGCTCTACCCAGTTAACATTTTCCCTTAGATGTTGAATTACTTTTTGGTTTGAAGAATGGTTTTGTGTTTATATTTACCTCTGCTGAACATCCTTTCAATTTTCCATCTTCTCTTTTTCATTATTTAACCAAAAACACTGTGTTATTATCTTATTATAACCAGTGAGGCATTTGAGAGGTGAAGTTTCTTGATTCGAAGATGCATCGCGATGTGGGTGTGAACACTGCACATAATGATGAGTTTGGTTCAGCTCTGTGTTGGTCTTTCCTGTGCTCTACTGTTATTTACTGCACTTTTTTGTCTCCTCTGCTCCCTGTGTGTCACAGGGGCGGAGCTTATACACTACGTTTGTGCGGTGCAAAGACATGGCACATGGCAGTTTGCTGATTTGTTGCTCTCACTACCAGTATTAGCTGCTTCGTCTGCAACAATGTTGCGCAGAAAAAAACGTGCAAGTAGTCTGAAATTCAAAAATGGTGATGTTCGGGAGCTGCAGGGACTTAAACCCAGTTAGAGTAGAAGAACAATGAGAAAGGAAAAGTCAGCACGCAGCTAGGTTCATTCATGCAGTGTAAAATGCCACAATGTCCTCTCTAAGAGCTGCTATATGAAGACCTTTTTTTGTGAATTACAGCATGCATGTACTGCACTCTAGAAGGATTCATGTTTTGTTTTTGTAATGTTTATGTATTTGCAACAATGCTGGTATTGAAAAGCTGCTGCTTTTTACATTATTGACTGTTATAGTTCAAGTTTTGTAAAGCTATTCATAAATAAACAGGGAGTTCAGAATAATCTGACTGCTTGTTGGGTATTAATTGATGAAAAAAAGGCCATGTGCAGTAATATAGAAAATGAAGGATGTGATACATTAAGATGCATCGAGAATAATTTGAGTCACGTGACTCAGGTGATATTGATCAAACCATGAGGCAGTGAAGCACTTCTCTACTGTATTTTGAAACTACCAGCAGAAAATAAACCATCTTCAGACATATGTAATTCAACACCTTTATGAATAAGTACTGTGAATCTGTCTGTGACGCCAGACTGAAATCTGTCCAAAAGGCCATTTATATTTAAAAAAAAATGTTAAGTTGAATGTCAACAACTTACATCTTTTTATGAAGAGAAGTGATGATTAGATATGGTCTGTAATTATTTCACAGTAAAAGATCATGACCAGGCTTTTCTTTTCTAAGAAGCAACCGAAAATGTCCACGCAGCTGAAAGCATTTTTGAAAAAACGATGGCAGGAGGTCAAAACAGCAGGTGGATGAATTAAGATGCTTCACTACACCTTCCAGACGCTCAGTATTGATAGCAGTGAATGCTGAAAAACTAGCTACGTTGTTTCTGGGAGATTGCAGTAGTAGTTCTGGTTCCACGGTTTGACATGGTATAATTTATGTTCAGTCTGACATTTTCAGTTTTTTACTTCAAAAAGTTAATTACACCTATTGAGAAATAAGAAGTTGGGGGCTATTCATGTTGAGGGATTATTTAACTTCTCAACAGCAGTAAATAAGGCTCAAGAATGGTTGATATTCTTGTCTTTCCTGTTAGAAATATCAACACCTGTGTGAATAAGCAAATGCAGTGTGTGCCCTTGCCTATGTGTTGGCCCATTCACATGCTGCAACAGATCAAACGTTTCAAACAGACTAGAGAATTTTGGCAGTTTAGTTTTTGGGATTATGGAGGTGAATGTTACTATCGATTCATCTGTTGCGATGTCAGAAAACTGCTCAGTGAAGTTATCAACAATCCAACTAAACTTGGTCTGTAAATTGTTAACAGTAGGGTTTTTTGGTGTACCTTCCAACACAGTGCAAATATATTCAGAGGAGACTAAAACACCACATGATAACAGCTCTCACTGTAATTCATCTTAAAATATTGTAGCAACACCAACATCTTTCCTGTCAGGTCAAGAGATATTCGTCAAAGTGAGGTGGGGCTGACTGTACTGTGTACTCCCACTATTATTGAACAAGGTTTCAGTTAAAAGAAACAGATTGTATCAAATTTGTCAAAGCTAGCCAGGGTCTTAACACCAATAGTGGACGGGGATGCTGAGGGGCCTTAGGGGAGAGAAAATGAATGAAGTACGGAAAGGGAAGGGACAAGAGGTAAGTCTGGTTCCAGCTGTGGCCAGTTCTTTAATTTGGTCAGTGAACTCCAGGAGGGAGAGAAAGCACTTTATATGGAACATTAAAAACATTGACACAATGTGCCAAAGAAACACATTATAGGAGATAAAAAAATAAGATGAAACAGAATACATATAATGCATAAAGTAAGAAAATGTGTCTTCTCTGTTCTTTTCTGTGGTGGAGATTTTAATTTTTTTAGACAAAGACATTTGAAAGTGAATCCTCTCAGGTGGTAATTGGCATGTGGGGTCGAGACTTTTGATTCCGACGTCCCTCATGTTTTAAATTATCTTAAGGCAGGGTCTAAAATGACTCTTCCTAAAGCTAGGGTTGGTAATCTTGGGAAACTAGCAAGAGTACGCTAGATTTAAGGAAATTGCCCAACCGAAAAAGGTAATTACAATGAAAGTAACTGGCTGCACTAGATCCAAAGGTTGCTGAATCTAATAAGAAAGTTGCCAAGTCAACTTTGGGCCTCTCTTCAAAGCCGCTGCCCCAAAACAATCATTATAAACGTAAACATATCATTATGAACAGTTCTCACCGCTGTCAAGATAGCAGCAAGTGGAAGAGTAATGAGTGCACGTGCAGAATATACGCAGGCAGGCCGGTAGGTAAACAGGCAGGTAGACCATCCAATCATCCCATTCGGGCTAAAATAAACGATTGTACGGGCTTATAACAGTCCTGCGACTGCCACACATTTCATTTTTGCTGTCACAGCATTTGATTAATTGATTGCTGTCAGGACGTAATGAGAATTTCAACAAAAATAAGAAATAAATGGTTTTATAGAAGATTACCAACCCTACTTTTAAAGGTTTCTGGTGTGTTGTATTATTTCTTGTCGTTATTTTGAATCCTCTTGTCCTTGGAAGACGGAGCCAAAGTGTTACGTAGGACTAATTTTACCTGAGTGACAGGCAAGGCAAGTTTATTTGTATATCACATTTCTCAAGGCAATTCAAAGTGCTTCACATAAAACCATTAAAAGCATCAAAACATTATGCAGAAGAAAACAGGATTTAAAAACAGTTAACATTCATTAAAACATTAAAAGTCAAAAAGAAAAGAAATAGCACTCCTGTTTGTTCGTGGTCTTGTGTTAGATGTTAGTCTGTTCTTGTTCAATCTCCAAAATGGTTTGACTTCCACACAGCCCATTCCAAAAAAAACAATATGGCCGTAGCCTTCTGTGTCCTCCATAAATGAAAGTTCCAGTGATCTATACATATCCAGGAGCCTTTGTCTGTGATTTTAAGCAGAAAAACAAGGATATCGGCAAAATAATGTAAACAGAGCGGAGCGCAAGCAGCAAGTGTCTGCTCTATAAGAAAGCTAGAGGTTAGCGTCTGAGGATATGTGAAAGAAAACAAAATGTCAAAACACTGACCTGAGTTAAACGTTGACTTACAAAAAAAGGTTTTGTACTTAGAATAGGCTTTCACATGACAGAAATAGATACAGTATGTACAATACATACAGTATACGGTGCAAGGCATGCAGCATGGCTGTGAAACTTTTTTTTTAGCATATCACATTGCTCGTGTCACAGTTTGGAAAAAAGACAAACGGGGATGGACAAACGCAGATAGACACACAGTGATTTTAATAAAGAAATGTCCAAAACATAAGTTACAAAGCAGGTGAGTTACTAAACAATGAGTAACTGAAAATCCAATAGGCAAAACGACACTAAACAGGACCAGGTCAATTGGACATGTGCTAAAGTGGGACAGGACTACACAAGAAACTAATCAGACAACAAGACACAGGTGGGCAGACATGAGGGCAGACTGAAAGCTGATTGGTGGAAGAAACACAAGGGAACAGAGCAAGGCTGAGGATATTAATACACCACAAGTGATCCATAGAAAAAAGGAGGGAAAACCACAAAGACAGGAAGTCAAACTACCACAGGACACAGGAGGCAGGAAACTTCAACATATAACAGGAAACAAACTAAGTTAAACCCGAGTTCATGACAGCTAGAAGCTTTAGTATGTTCAAGCCACCGTATTCTGACACCCTGACTATCCTAATTATTAGACTGTTGATTGCCATCGGACACAAGTTAGCCTGATTTTGATTTTCACTTATTTATGGCAGGTTGCTCATTTCTCAACTTGGAGCAATATCATCTTTCAAGGTGTTGCATCAGTTTCATGCAATTCTTTTGAGCTAACTTTTGTTCTTAAACATAGAGAATATTAAAGGCAAAACAAAGCAATGAACTGGGATATAATTTAATTTAAATGTCAGTTATTTTAATGCAATGAGAACTGAAATAAGATGCTATGCACTAGTACAGCAACCCTCTACTCAGTTGCTGGCTAAACAGTGCATTGCTGCATGCCCTCAAAACACAGGCTGGCACACACACACACACACACACACACACACACACACACACACACACACGCACACACACACACACACACACACACACTGCAAACCCACCTACTCACAGCCACGCCCATAAAAGTCCCCTCAATAATACATGAAGTTCATTGGTTATTCTCTTGCACTTATGAAAATGATAAAGATTTGAAAGAATAGAGAAAACAAATAACATGTGGAGCAGGTGAGATAAAAACCTCAGTGCCAATGCCTTAAACTCCAAAACTAAGGTCAGAGATGAAAGAAAACGCCTAAAAAAGAAGACAGCTAAATGAAGAAACAAAGAGAGAGAGAGCGTGCAGTTCTTAGGGAAGCTTCAAACAGTCCAATTCATGAGAAACTATGTTAATAATATGAACTTAAAAAGTGTAGGTGTGCTGGCAATCTGTCTGTGGATTGACTGACTGTTGAGATGGGGTAGAATAATGGCATTAAAGGAACAATCTCATCTATGTTTTGAATATGAAACGTTCACTCCTTGTCTTCAGTGGTAGCTCTAAACAGTGTGTAGCTTTCTACTTTGTGGACAGTGGCAGCTGTAGTCAGCTTTGATTCAATAGTTAAAATGGAATCCAACTGTGACCCAGTTTCACTACAAAAGACAAAGTATCAAAATGTCCACAGAAACGTTGATCAAGCATCATCATGTCCACACATAGTGCATGCTCAGTGTGCTCCAAAACAATCACATTTTCTCCTGTATGGTATATTGTCCGGCTTTCAAGTGCCGCTACTCTGTGTTGATGTATGCATCTACTACACTTACCTTATTGTGGGTTTCTAAGAATCATTTGTTGTAACCTGTGTTTTCGGGGGACAGAATTGTTTTTTGTTGCAAGACTATTTTGAAAAGTTTTCATGGGCGTTTTTTCGCTGTGAAACTGGGTCACAGTTGGAATCTATTGTTACTTTTGTGAATCCAACTGCCGTCCTCAATAAATGAGCAAGTTACAAACTTTTCAGAATCACGTATCTTTCTGGGTTTCTTGGGGTGTAATGTTGAAAAGAGCCATGTACTGTGTCTGTGTTTGGAGTGTGTTATATAACCTGATTGGTAGGCGACACATTGTGAACTATATTTCTGAGTGTTTGGAACTTTGTATCTGAAGGTGGGAGAGATTAGCAGACTTAAAGAGAATGCCATTACCCTTATTAAATGAGAGGTTAATTTAAAGCTAAACCAGCAACACCTGGTCAATCCCAATGACTGTTTGCCATTTCATTATCAAATTTCATTAAGCACACATACATCTAAAGGGCAGAACATTAAAGTTGTTCAGGTGACATAAGAAACAGTCTACCATTTACTCTTAGGCCATGACTAATCATCCATTTTACCGTGTTTGAAATCATTTAGAATGAATACATTTCCCCCTGTATGTCTTTCAGGATAAGAGCTACAACACATTCAACCTTGTTACTCCCAGATCTCCCAGTCCAACTTTAGATGTGCAACGTGAAGCCCATCCTGAATCTCACAACATTGATCAAATAACACCAAAAGAGCTCAATCCAGCTACCACCGGTATGCTGTCTCCGTCCAGTGCGAGAGCTGAACCAGCTGGAATCGCCCCCACACGCTGCCTCTCACCCAGTGCAACACCAAGCAGACAGGCAGTCAAGTGTGGCCCACGTGGATCAGAGGTGGTGAACCAGGTTGTGGATGAGAACAGCAGTGTATCACATTCAAGTAGACTCCAGCAAGAAGTCAAATTGGATGACTCCACACAGCTCAAGGTACTGCATATCTACAACAGCCCTCATCCAGAGCCCTATGGCTCTATATATTTATTTTTGTGACAGAGACACAGCCTAAGAAGACATGTAAAAAAAATATGTTTGTAAAGCCGTGTTGAGAAGGATCAGACTATACAGTCTGTTACAAATTGAGGTTGGCCGCCGCTTTGGTTGAAAAGATCCAGGATCACAGGATAGTCAACTGGGGAGATCACAAGGCCTGAAGGGAGATCTGTCACTTGGCTGTTGCTTTCTGCATTTACGTAACTCACTGCTGAGACATGTCCCAGCATCCTTCATCACGGCAGCTCTTGACTGCTGATTTGTGCCAACTCTAGCAGGCAGCATGCAGTGAGGGCTTTGACTGAAAGGTTGTCACAGGAATATATCAAGTAGTTTGTTTCCCTCCCTGCAGCTCTGGTTTATTGACTGCCATTGATTCAATACCAGGTCAACACCAGGCATCCTTGCGCAAATCAGGTTAGCATAGCACTCTGTTAAACCAGTGGATCCACTGTTTAAGACATTTCCTCAGAGGGTCTAAACAAAGACTATCCACCTTG
Source organism: Taurulus bubalis (assembly GCF_910589615.1). Lineage (NCBI taxonomy): Eukaryota > Metazoa > Chordata > Actinopteri > Perciformes > Cottidae > Taurulus > Taurulus bubalis. The sequence goes on along the minus strand of NC_136593.1, from coordinate 13,282,773 downwards.
CCTTGAGCTCTGTCGAGTACTTCTGTCTGCTATTTTGAGATTTGCTTGACTTTGTATCAATAAGAATCATAATAACAATAGGTCAGTTTTTATATGGAAATATGCTGTTCCATTATGGAACAGGATTTTTTCTGTAGGTGTGAGATGGGACCGGAGTGAAAATCCACTCCTGTTTCATCCTCTAGTGTGTATGTGTGACTGTGACTAAGTGCTTTGTCATTGGAATTTATTTTTCCCCCACAGGTAATCGTTTTAAAGGCAGAAGACAACAACACACTGAAGCCTGTTGACTCCAGCGATTACAACGTACACGTGCTTAGCAGTCTACGGATGCACAGGGATGATGATCACAAGCTTCGAATGCTGGCAGGTCTAAAAAGGGAGCAGGGAGAATATGAATGTAGAGCCTCAGGCCTCAGTGCATCTCAGATCCGCCACTGCGATGTCAGCATCAGCATGAGCAGTGACGACGCCTCTACCTGGACCCACATCTCCACGGTCTGTAATATCATCCTCTGCTACTCTTGATCCTTTATTGTTGATTCTTCACTAACGAGCAACACTCACGGGCAGCTCATCTACTGTTTACAATCATTAGTACGTTGTCCTTCTCTCTATCTCCCGTCTGGAATACATTTTTTGACCCGGGTTGATCCTCACCCTTGTTAATTTCCATTTCAAGCCTCCAACTTATGCCACCATGAAGTGCTAATGCACCTCTTTCTCCAGCGTGTTTTCTGCATTACAAAAGATTATGGAGATAGAAGCAAATTAATTGGCCTCTTACAGCTTTTAAAAGCACACTGGCATAATATCCACGGTTCCCGCCAGTGACAAAAAATGATTTAGGTCATTTGACATGATCCCCAGACGCCTTTTTATAATTCAAAGATGGCATAGTTTGCTCTTGGCTATTGAAGGTCATTTAGATCTATGGACTATTAGCATAAGCACATTGCTCTCATGAAGAGAGAACACTGCCCGGCCCTACTGGGTCCACTGTGAGATCCCCAGTGATATAATCATCACAGATGCTGGCGTTAAAGGCCTGTTACCATTTCTGTACTTGCAGATATGCATTATTATACTGAGATTCAAGCAGAACACGTTGAATAGTGGTAATACCGCAGGGATTATCACTCCACTATTTCTTTTAGAGGACACAGTGATGTGGTGACCAATAAAAACATATATCTTTAGACCCTACCGTTAGAACAGTTTTCCACAGGGACAGGATGAAATTTACTTTTGACTTAATCAAACCCCCGAAGTGATGTTTTCCGAATAAGCTGCAGTGCATTACAATTACTTATTATTACATATGGCAACAGCACCACCATCAGCATATAAAAATACAGAGAGAGAGGAAGAGACATAAAAAAAGACATAAAAGTAATTTTTAAAACACAGATATAGTTGTTTTTTTGTTGAAACATTGTACATGCACTGTACTTGTATAGTGCTTTTCTTGTCTTCCGACCACTCAAAGCACTTTAACACTACATGTCATCATCATTCGCTCATTCACACACTGATGGCAGGGCCGTGCCACCTGCCCATCAGGAATATCTAATCATTCATACAACATGCACACATCACAGGAACAGCCTGCGGGGGTAAATCACAGTTAAGTGTCTTGCCCAGGGACACATCCACATGGACTAGCAGAGCTGGGGATTGAACCGCCGATCTTTTGAATGAAGGACGACCCTGCTCTATCACTGTGCCACAGTCGCCCCATTGTAACAAATACAACATTTAAAAATGATCTAATAGGTGTCTGTGAAAGCAAAAACAGGAGATGGTTTTGGGACCTAAGAAGAGAATAGTCACTGTCTGGAGCTGTAACTCCTCCAATAGAAATGTCTTGTCCCCGGGTGCTGTGACTCAAGTGGCCTGTTGTTGCCATCTATACTGTTGCTGTCTCTGCAGCTGAAACTACTGTACCAGTAACTTCACCCCCAGGCGATTATATATAAGAGAAAGAGAGAGATTTGATACACATTCTCTAGCTGCTAGCACACAACTGAGATAAGAACTGTCAAGTCTGTTTTTTCTGTCGGACCATGGTGTTGGATTACAGCTATGACAGACTGAAGAAAGAAAACACTCAAAAAGTAAAACTCCAACCAAAATCTTTTTGTATACAATACTCAACCCCTCTTGGCTTGAAAAGTGGCAGTTTCATCCTTCATTGTGAATTTGTGTCAGTCAAAATAAACTCCAGTGGGTATGTGGAATATGTGTTTGGTTTTGACATGGAGGTGAACTATCAAATACATCATGTGATGGGATGAAAGGTTTAAAATATTCAACTATCACTTTTAGTAAGAACAATTCATTACTGACGAGAACAGTGTGAAGGACTGATTTCATTCTCAAATGTTTTTCACTGAACTTAATGACAGAATCTGCATTTTTAAAATGAGACAAACGAAAGATAATAATGATATTTAGTACTCCATAGGAAGATTTTGAGACAATTTTTCTGTCGTCTAAAATTCTGCCTGTCAGTTTTTGTGAAAGAAGCTCTCGCAGCTTCCCACTCGTTTTATACATTCAGAACAACATAGTCAATGTTGAAGAGTTAAGTAATTGGCAACTGAAACAACTCTTTACATAAATCAATACATGTCCTTCGCTTTTTCTGTCACATCTAAATGAGTTATGTCCGGCAACACTTGAGCCTTCAATTGAACCCGCCGTGTAGCCTTGCGTGTGCCTAGATTTAATTCCATTTCATTCCAGCCGGCTACTTTAATATATTAAATTCTGATTAGAATAAAATAGTTTTGATTATCAAGTTGCGATTTGCTATGTGTGTGCAATTTACGATTACTAGCCTCAACTTCCAAACAAGGTAAGATATGAGTTACCAAACACAGTCAGGACCCACAGCTGGGTCATAGGAGATTTTATTAGGTTTATAAATCAATAAATGTGCTAATTTATTTGTATTTAACATGTATGTCTGTCAATGGTAAGGAACGTAAATTGTACACATTTGCTCTTCTTACAATTTATATATCAGGCTTATTGTCTTTTTTTAAAGTGGCTTCCCAGAAAGAAAGTTTGGGAATCACTGCTCGATATGAATGTGTGTACATGTGTGCACAGCTCAGCTGAGAGGTCAGCTGAGAGGTTATGTCCTGCACAGTAGAGAGCTTAGAGTCGTTTTCAGGGTTTGACAGAACTGCATTGATTGCACAGACGGGGGACATCCTCAGTGAAGGTTTCAATACATAATTAAAACAATTAGCAATAAGGCCTAATGATTCTTAATCACAAAAGTTCTGATCAATCAGGAATAGGCATTGTTTAAAATAAAAATAGTTATTTACAGACAGTATTCTCTTTTACAATAATTCACTACATCCTTACAATCAGGTCGATATACTTATTAAAATATTTAATATTTATTTATATTTAAGTCAGTGTATAAGATGGAATTTGGTCTTTTGCTGCCAATTTCTCTCTCTGTTTGGAAATTCCCCCTGACCATAGCTCACATTGTTTCTTGCCCTCATTATATCCCACTGACCCACCTAAATGAATATTTCTAGCGAAGTGGTCCATTTGGACACTGGCATTGAGCCATATATATTTCTTAAAATAAAGGAAGGATTGTTAATAGTAGATGTGTTGGGAGAGGAAATAATATTATAAGGAAGAGTAGTGATAGGTTAGAGATTCGCTAATGTTAAACTCCTCAGCTCTGCAATTTTGCTGGGTCAGTTGTACAATGGGGGTAGGGCTAATAATAGGAATAGCATATAATGAGGAAAAAGCGGAAAACGGCCAATAGAATGGAGCTGATCCACCAGCAATAACCTGGAAAGTTCTTTGATAAATAAGGCAGTAAGATGGATTTTAAAAAGATCATCCATCTGTCACTAACATTGTGCAGCATAGTTTTACAAGCAAATGTTTTGACCCAAAGGTTTCTGCTGAAATGACGTCTCCAAAACAGAAGGCAGGCAAAGCGCCAAAAATGATTGAGTCTACAGCAATGCTGATCAGAGACCAGCTCTTTTACGTTTTCTGATTGTTGTAGCATCATTTGACCCAGCAGGATAACGGATGATGCACAGGGGTGAATATGTTAGGAGGGGAGTGATGGTGCAGCTTGAGCGCCAGAATAGCTCAATGTTTGAGCATCAGTCAAGGAGACTGGTGAAACAATAGATGTGCCAGCTACAAGAGCCAAGTAGAAGTGAGGCTGTGTTGAAGACCAAGCCATACCTTGTGTGCAGAGACGTTTTAACCAATACCTATCCTTTGTTTGTTTTTTTGGGAGGCAGGTAGTGTTTTAGACACAAGTCATCACATTGACTCTGCAGCTACAGGCAACATGTTGTTGTGTTCACTCACTGACCCCAATGTGCTGCTGAATTAAGAGGTGATCAAAATAGGTAATGTACTTCTGTTAGCAGCAGATGTATGTCTAATTATTTTGGATCCAAGCCTTCCCTTTTAAATTCTGTAGTTCATGTAAGTTTAAATTACACTTGAAGCCCTGGGTTTAATATTACAGATAGAGTACAGAAATGGTTTAGCTCCTACCTGCCCAAAAAAATAAAGACAGGTAACTAATCATCATCAGTCCATATTACTTGCAGAATTCCCCAGGGTACAATTTAAGGTCACGTCTCATTTTTAGAAGAGCATAAAGAAGGCACTGCAGCGCACAGACAGCTCAACATTTACTTAAGCAATGCAAAGACTACAGCTTCAGCATGACTGCTTCCTCATCAACGCCATGTAACGCAATAGCCATTAAACAGGCACCAGATTTAAATAGCCTCCTGAGGCTATAATATGGTCTTTAGCTTTGACAAGATGGAGAGGATAATGCACTTGTGTTTCGTACAGCTGAATAATACTATATAATGAATGTGAAACAATTATCTTCTACCTCAATGGAATGTATCTTATATGCACACCTCTCAAAGAATGTCACTTTTATTTAATTTTTTTAAAGGTTTGCCAGAAAGTCAGGGATGTTTCATACTTGGCATTTAATATGGAAAGTATGATGGCATATGGATTTCCTTGAACTGTAGAAACTTTAGGATTAATTTGTGGTCAAACTAACAACATTGAGAAAATATTCCTTGTCGGGCAATGTTGTTGATGCGTGCCTGTAACTTTCATCGAGGCACTGTATGTTATATTGGGCAACTGAGTTGATTTTCTTGACAGTGGTCTCTCCACAAAAATTGTTGATCCCTGTGACAGCTTAAATAGTAGTCTGATAAACGCAATAGCCTTCATCACTGGTCTACATTGAATGAAATAGGTCGTTCTGAAGTGCTGTGAGTGTACATTATATTCTTTGTTGCCCCAATAGATCACTCAGTGGTCTTTTCAACGTAATGGAGATAACTGAATATTGCTAATCATTTTTTTTAAACATTCTGCTCATACTTGAGTTATGAGAATTTGGTGACATTTTTAATACAACATTTGACTTTCTCCTTATATTGCTGATCAAGCCAGCTAATCAAGGTCCCCATTATCAGAAGGAAATGAACCCCCTCCTGCAATCAAACTCCAGGTAAGAAAGCATATGTCACACAGCTCCACAATGTGAATTTATAATAAAATGTATACTACTCAACACGGTTAACACAGTCTGTGAATAGAAACCACACATTTTGAGATGTTACTTATATGTTGTGCATGAAGATCAAGCTATGGATAGAGTCGTTGTCTTTAAAAAGAACAACATGCTGTCTCCACCAACTTCTTGGTACGTAGAAGTGATACTACTTAAGAAAAGTGCAAGCCACACTGATTTTTTTCATGTAATGTCTGACAGAAAATGGCCTAATGTAGCCTTCTTTTTGCATTTGGCAGCATGTACATGAAACTCACCCGTAAATTTCTAATCAGATGGTACCTGCAGTGGCTGCAGAATTAAGGCTAAAGGTCAACTGTCAGATTGATATGCAAATTGAGGCTTTTCTCGCTCACAGATGAGTCTGAATAAATTGAGTGTATGTCAGGTACTGTAGCTTTCTTCTCCCATAAATGCTTCAAAACTGAAAATGATTGTTTGTGAAGGCTGGAAGCAATCAAGACATTATTGTTATTATTACCATTTATACCTGTCATACTTTCAGAAAAACGCATTCAAACAATTGGAAAGAATCTTCAAATTGGACACACATTGCTTGAGTTTTAAACGGATAGTTCAGGTCTTTTGAAGTGAGGTTCTATGATGTACTTCTCCATAGTGTATTATCCTCAGTAGATGACGGTCGCCACTTCCCCTATTTTGGAGAAGCAGAGAGGGGTACCAGCAAAGGACCGAAGCAATGTACTTCTGTGGAAGGGGGCAGCTGCTAAACCTATTTTAACTTCCTTAAAGAAAGGCTCACCTAAAATAATCAATATCCATTAAAGTGTACGATATGTTTAGAATTCCAATGGGGAAATTAACTAAAAGTAAAACTTATCTAAGCGCTCTTCAAAGCCAGTAGCCTTCATTAACAAACACAGTATAGATCGGTTTCACTTTCAGCTCAGCTCCCCGTCAGAAAATATTTTAAATATAGGGTACACTTAAACTGATATAGATTTTTTTTTTGTGGGTCTTTCTCATAGGTATTAAAATAGGTGGCAACCACCAGTTCTGCCGAGTAAAGTCAATGTGGGCGTGTCTTAAAACGTGCATTATTTGGACTGGCAAGCAAGGGGCGACTCCTCTGGTTGCAAAAAGAAGTCAGATCGCATGGAAGTCTATTAGAATATGACTCGACTTCTTACTTGATTTATTACCTCAGTAAACACAAGTGTATGGTCCAATCGCTAGTTTCAAGTCTACTACAATACAGCATGATGTTCATTTCTTAAAACATGGTCCCATTTAGAGTAAAAAAGATCATAAAGCGGAGTATGCATTAGGCCGTGTTTACTGTGATTGACAGGACGCTGCCGCTACCAGAGTTGTATTTGTTACGTTACTTCTCTGCATTCCAAATATGGTCACTTCCGTTCACTGGTTGCAAAAAAACAAGATGGCGAAGTCTTTAATCCAAGATGGCGATAGTCGAATTGCACAAACTCAAGGCTTCAAAACGGCAGTCCACAAACCAATGGGTGACATCACAATGACTACGTCCCCTTCTTAAATACAATCGATGGTTAAAATGTGTCTTGCTGTTGCACAACCTGAGACACAGCAGACCGGACAGCATCATCACCCAAAGAACACGTTTTTACAACCGCTTCTTCCCTGCCACAGTCGGACCTGCACAAAAAAATCCAATGTGTCTGGACTGTTGGTTTAGGCACAAATGGTAAAATAGAAACTTTGAACTTTGAGACGCAGCTGAGATGAGAGCCTACACGAAGCCCCGTCCTTCATACATTTCTTACATCTTTCATACATTATGGCTGTTATTCAACTTTTAAAGCCAACAATTCAGTTTACCATCCGCTTTTCAACAAACCATAACATATTCAACAGTTTTCATTCGTCAAAAATGCCCTCTAGTTTCTCACTTATTGAAAGTCCTTCAAAAACAAAAGCAAGAGTTGGACTCACCATTAGGCACTGTCTTTCAGCAGTCATAGAAGAAGAAATCCATCATTGATCCATCAATGGCCAACTTCTGTTAATAATGCAAAGCAACCACGAGACATGTTCCACCTTGTTTTACCAGCCTACAGGTTAAAACCAGAGTACAGATACAGTTCTAACCTCAAAAAGAAAACATATTGATAAATGGGGCTCATGTTACTGAAGGAGGCAGCATAATATTTTTTGCAGATAACAGATATTTTTTGGGAAAGTGCATCCAATATCAAGTATAGGTACATTATATACAATGCTAAAAAAGAATACATTGTGTAGCTCAGAAAGTTGAGAGAAAGTGGGTAAATCAAAAAAGCAAATCAAAACGACAAATTACAACACTTTGTCTGAAATTACATTCAGACAAAGTGTGTTGAACATTACAGATGGCTGTAATGTAACAGTGAAAGGTTATCTGGTAGTGGAATTTCTTTTCTTTAAATTAAGGTAAATGGGCTTCTTAAGTTTCAAGACAAGATGAAATATAGTTCTAAAAAGTGAAACCCTAATTGACTATCAGTCAGTTTCATTTTTTTATATATTCCTGCAAGGAAAATTAGCGTTGCGTTTAGGCTCCAATAGTCAAATATCTCTTGGGGGCAGGTTTAATATGTTGAGGACAAGATAGAATAAACTCTTCATTACTATCATTGATACTACATTATCACACATTACCATCTGGACAGTATATATTCTAAAGGCTTACAAGAACTGTATATCCATCTCAAGACCTGACCATGTCAGCATTTGATGGATCAAGATCCCTTGGTTGCCCTCGAAGGGTTCTGGAGACCCTGCATCAGCCCACTGAGCCTTGTCTCTGCACATCTCCATCTCTATGTTGGTGTACACGGCACATTACAAGAGAAGACAAAGGGATTGCATCATAGGTCCTCTACTCAAATTATGCAACCACCTCTTTTGATTTATTGATGAACAGTGAGGAAGCCTGTTGTGAACATGTGTAGACTCCCATATATTTAGAAATGTTCATATTTCAATCCTAATATGTTTTGGGACTCTTTAAATATTCAGTGAGGTTATGCTGTTTGATTGAATGTCCACTGAAAAGAATATTACTATTTACAGCTACCTCAAACATGCTCCCCGACTTGTCTCACACAGAGCATCTGCAGCTGTACTTCTGAAATTAGACTATGAAGCAAGCCTTGATTTACAGATCGGAAGACCAGCTGCACAGGATTTGTTTGTTTTTTTGCTCCTTTTCTTTTAGGCATTGCATTCTGAGACACTCTGACAGTATATTCTATCATGGTATTATTTGAGCATCATTGCCATGCTTCCGCGCTTTTGAGATCTACAGTTTCCTTGACAGCTTAAATGCTCCTGCTGCTGTGTTTAATGTTGCCAGGGCTTTTCTAGCATTTTTAACATGCGTCTTTGCATGTGCACTTTGGCTGGTATACCACATGGGAAACCACAAATCAGACACAGAGACCGTGAGTAGCAATTCAATTCAATTATGTTTATTTTTTATAGCCCCAAATCACAAATTTGCCACAAAGGGCTTTACAATCTGTACACATACACAACATCTTCTGTCCCAGGACCTTCACATCGGTACAGGAAAAACTCCCCAAAAAAGGAAGAAACAACAAAATAAAGTTACAACACATTCAATGCATATGATATAAATGATTCATAAAAGCATTAATAGTAATGTGACTAATAATAATAATGATACTAGCAGTGGGTGTCAGCAGGGCCACGGCAGGAGGCACAACACGGTCCAAACATAACCACAATCCATGAAAACCTGTGATGCGAGAAAGCACAAAGACTCCGGAGAATGAGCACAGTTAGTAATTTGCATTAATAAGACATGAATATATACAGTCGGAGAGAGAGAAGAAGAGAAAAGAGCTCAGTGTATCCTTGGAAGTCCCCCGGCAGTCTTGGCCAATAGAAGCATATAGGGGCTGGACCAAGGCAACCCTGAGCAAGCTTTAACTATAAGCGCTATCAAATAGGAAAGTCTACTCTTAAATGTGGTGAGTGTGTCTGCCTCCCGGACTGACACAGAAGAGGAGCTTGATAACTGAAGGTTCTGGCTCCCATCCTACTTTTTGAGACTCTAGGAACCACAGCACCGCATTCATTGAGTGCAGCTCTCTAATGGGGTAGTAGGGTACTATAAGCTCTCTAGTGGGGTAATATGGTACTATAAGATCCTTAAGGTATGATGGTGTCTTGCCAATTACGGCTTTGTAGGTGAGGGGAAGGATTTTAAATTTGATTCTGTATTTCACAGGGAGCCAGTGCAGAGTAGATAATACCGGAGTAATATTTTTTGTTATTACACATGCTGCAGCATTCTGGAGCCACTGGAGAGATTTAATAGACTTATTAGAGCAGCCTGATAATAAGGAATAGCAGTAGTCTTGTCTAGAAGTAACAAATGCATGAAAACATTTTTCTGCATCGCTTTGTGAAAGGATGTGTCTGATCTTTGCAATGTTACAAAGGTAAAAATATAACCTAATCAAAGATAGCTGAGATTCTTTACGGCGGTGCTGGATGTCAAGGCAATGCCATCAAGGGAAACTATATCAATAGATAATTGATTTCTTAGGTGTTCAGGGCAGAGTCAAATAACTTCAGTTTTGTCTGAGTTCAACGTCAGAAAGTTGCAGTTCATCCAATGCTTGAAGTTTAGCAAACTGGTTAGTTTCATCTGGCTTGATCGATATAAATAATTGAGTATCATCTGCATAACAATGAAAGTTCATGGAGTGTTTTCTGATAACATTGTCTAATGGAAGCATTTATAAGGTGAAATTGCTCCAAGCACAGAGCATTGTGGAACTCTGTGACAAACTGTCGTGTGCATGGAGGATTCATCGTTTACATATACCAACTGGGATCGATCTGATAAATAGGACTAAAGCCAGATTAGTGCAGTTCCGTTAATGCCAATCAAATGTTCTAGTCTCTGTAATAGGATGTGATAGTAAATGGTGTCAATGCAGTATTAAGGTCTAACAAATCTGATGCAATTAGAAGGTAATTCGGCATTGTCACCAGTGTTGTCTCTGTGCTATGATGCTTTCTAAATCCTGACTGGAAGTCCTAAAATAAACTATTGTTATGTAGAAAGTCACAACTGATTTGAGACTACTTTCTCAAGGATCTTAGAGAGGAAGGGAAGGTTAGAGATTGGTCTATAGTTTGCCAACCCCTGTAGGTCGTCGAGAGTGGGCTTCTTATGAAGAGGTTTAATTACAGCTACTTTGAAGGACTGTGGTCCTGTTAGATTGATCAGATTAGCAGAGAGGTCCTAACTAAAGTTCAAACTTCTTAAGCAGCCTAGTCGGGATGGGTTCTAAGAGACAGGTTTATGGTATAGATGTTGAAATTGTTGATTTTAACAATACAACCAATTGTGAAATGCAGTATAATTGCCAGGATCTCAGACAAACAGAGTTGCCTTGACAATGTTTCACTTGGAGATATTTGGAAAGCTTAATTTCTATAGACTATAATATGAATGTGCAAAATCAGTGTTCTCACTCAAATTAAATCAAACTAATTTATTCCCTTTATCACCGGTTCTTCCGTATCTGATTAATAATTACTTAACAATTGATTCACTCTCTCCAAGTTCCTTTTAGCATTTGAAGTTCAATTTTCACCTCTGTAGAGGCCTTTGCCCTTGAAAATTGCTTTCATTAACTTTTCTACTTTGTTACTGCCTGTCACACAATCAAAGGGGTGTTAATGTATGGTAGATGTCTTGTATAGAAATACACATCTGAGCCTAAGTAAAGATAATATAATATAAGATAATCACTTTAAAGGCATTGGTTTAAAAATGAAGACATTTCTTATTCAGGCTTAAATGCTTGGAGATATGAGCTATAGATCGACCGGCATGGCGGTGTTAATCCTTGCAATTCTTTTTGATTTTCATCAGGAATAATTTAATCCTTGGTAACAATAGTGCTTGAACATGTATGTGTAGAGCTATTTCAGATGTTAATAAAAGCTGTGAATTTGACCTTTTTCTTTTTTAAACAGTTGTTTCTTTGACAAACTATAAAAAGTAGCAATGTCATCTTTTGTATTTTTACTTCACTGGTGCATTTAGTTCCAGATGCCATGTCACTAAAGGTACATATACTGTACCTACGTTATTATAGTATTTACTAAAATGATGACAATGGGGATTCATGGGGGGAACCATTAAAACCAACATCCTATTAAGTCTTTTAAGACTAAAGTTAATCAGAAAATATAATAAAAATGTAAATCTTTTGATCATAACCGGCTGAAAGTATTAACATTTCACAATTTTAGTCTAGTCAACATACTATAATGGGGTTAGTGAATGTACTTTCTTTTCAGAGGAAGTGACATTATCAATCATTGATAATGAACGTTTGAATTGTCTGCTGTCAGCTAAATGTTGTACAGAAGAAGATTATAGTACCTCATTAAATATGTTGTGATATGCACTTATGAGATGGTATCTCCAGAGGCGAAAGATGTTAATGGATAATTGCGTAACTGACTATTATGAATTCAGTTGAACAAGTGAATCTTGCAGTGCTTCCAAGTAATAATTCATCTTGTGGCATTTTTTTGTCTCCCTCTAATCTGTTGCCCTGTACTAAAAGAGCAGTGTTGCACTTTGCTGGAAAATGATGGATGCATAGTTCTAGCCTGTGTAGCTCTCAGTCGGGGAAGATAAACTCATTTAGAGAGAAAGGAAGTCCTGCTCCCTCAGACACAGGCAAGGTTAAGACATCTACTCTGGGCCAGAATGTGGACACTTGGAAATCGCAGCTTGAGTCAGAATCTAATAAATTATCCTTCAGGTAAAACTGTGAGGCGTTGAGTCTAAGTGTGCAGGAGAAGTGCCTCAAGGACAATGGCATCTTAGATGGGCTTGTGAGATCACACAATGATGGGACTTCATTGTTAAAATGTCATATGGAGGCAATTTGAGGGGCACAGTGCAGTAGGGTGGTGTGTTAATGGCATGTGTTGTCATGACTGTATGCTTTTATGGTCTTTTCCCTAGGGAGTGGATGGACGTGCTCAGCCCTCCCATTATGCCTCCCAGCCATCGGAGAAGGTCAGGCAACACTCAGAACAATTTAGAAGATATAATCGGAGGTACAGTAACCTTCATTTTTGTCCTGTTGCACCCTAACACCCTGTTATGTCCTTTGCACTCAGACAGCAAACAATACAATGCCATAACGTTAACCACCCTAATTGCGTAAATGCATAGAACTAATGGAGACATTCACCGGTGTCAAAGCTTCCACGTAAAGACTGCACTCAACATGGTGGGAAAGCATGTGAAACTGTATCTAATTAAGGGTAAAGACCCATAAGAGTGCAGCTCTCTGTCCTCCATAACTCCATAGGTCAAAAGAGACAGGCTCATTACAGGTCTGTGCCCCCAAGACACATCGACAAGGTTAATTGATGAAACCTTTCAGTTTACAACATCATTTTTAAACCTCTTACACAATGTGTCTTATAATTAGTTTTCATTATCGTCGCCGAAGTTCTGATAAGATAAAAGGTTCCTCCCGGAGCATTCCATAACCTTTTTAGCATTTTAACTGCCTGTCAATTTAACGGCTAAATTCTCATACTTTAAAGTAGTGGGGATTACAGAGAATCTCTTTACAGCTTCATAATGTGCTACAGGGACTCGGTGTCTTAGGTCTTGATTGATGTGAGAAAAAATGGCAGCGACAGAAAACTTTTAAATCCACCTGAGTCTGAAGGTCACCTCACCATCTACACTTGTCATTTCATTCCAGCAACAACTCATAGGCCCTTGCTCATATCTGCCATAGCTATGCTACTATACATAGAAAATACAATATACATTTTACATTCATGTATTTTTTTTATCTGTTCAAATTTCCTTAATTTTAATTTCCAATGCACCGTTAATCTATGAATGTTTTGAATAATTACTATCAAGCGTTGCAGAGTGATCATCTTGCATTATTGCAGGACGGGACGAGTCTGTGCATGAAGAGGAGAAGGAGGATGAGTATTTGAATCTGCTCTATGATCCCTGCCTGAACTGCTACTTCGATCCAAAGACTGGGAAGTACTATGAACTAGCTTGACTCAAAGCTTGAGATAATCTAAATGAATAAATCAGAAGTTATTGACAGTGGATGAATGGTATCATCCCTTTTTGAGGCCTATATGAATACACCATTCACAGAAATCTTGCTGCTTTTGTTCCTTTGAAACTAACAGGAGATATGTGTCTCCATAAATAGTCATGTTGGTATGTAAGGGAAAGGAACTCAATAAATAAGACACTTGCTTTTTGCAATAAATTAAGTCGTTGCCCTTTCAGTAGCACATCTGATGGTAGAAAGAGTATTTTCGGAAGTCTTGGCTAGCAGATTAATACATCATCCTTTTTAATTAACTTCCTGGAGTTTCTTTTGACGAAGAGGATTTCTGACATTTAAGTTTTGCTTGGATTAGTATAACAGTAAACTCATTTTGTTCTTTTTTTTTAAGTAATTGAAAATATGTTGTTTTTTGGATATATTGTTTGAAATAAATATGAATTGAAGTGACCATGTTGCTGATTTCCTGTGTGAATTTTCATTAAAGTGTCCTAGTAAGGCGAGTTGGACAGAGCTGTACTTGCCCTGTTTTAATAGCCTGATAAGCAAAAGTTATAAAAGAAGATGATTGATTTTGAATGTATTTATTAATCAAACGTTGAAGTTCTCACAGTTAAAATGATCTCTCGTTGTAACGTGAACCTGTACTAGGTGTTGTTTTTGATGTAACCAACAGTAACACCAGACGGGAAGTCCTTTTCATCAGTCCTGCCAAAACCCTGAACACACCTGATGAGTGATTCATCATTTTTAGCCTCAGATGAATTGTCGCTTCACAGTGGCAAGGGTATAATGAAATGAGAGGAAGGCCCACATCAATTTATCAAATTGTGATACCTTGTAGTTTTAATCAAACAATTACCCCAACTGGATCAATGGCTGAGCATTCAGTTGCCCCAGCCAGCATACTGGGCCCAGATCAGGGCACTTCTTTGTGTCAAATACTGACATATGCAAAGTGTACACCATTGCAATATATAAACTGTCAAAGAAATCTGTTCATAATTTCCAAAAAAAAAACACTTGACACAAATATGAACATTTGAATATACGTACTTAAGTTCCAACAAAAACAGTTTTTATATGTTTTCTAGCCTTCAGGATGACGCATAATATATTAAGCAGCAGCCATATGTTTATTAAAAAATTTATTAGATGCAGCAGAAAAACTGCGACTACCAATACTGTCTCGACCTAGAGCCACGTGACACACAACTATCCGTCACAGGACGTTCCCCGAAAGTGGGCGTGGAAATTCCCTCATGAAGTAAACAACTGCGTTTGACCCTGCGCGGTTATGTCAGACAAAAAACTGTTGTATTGAACAATTAAAATGTTCCCCTTCGTTTTGGGTCTTGACTATAATTAAATTATAGATTTATAATGTACTGAGCTTTATTGTTTCACAATGAAAGTAGGTTAACCAGGCTCTAATTACGCAAGGATGCCAACACAACAGCAACAGGTAATTATGAGAAGCAATACAGCAACTTGATCCGTTAAAATACGGCCGTGGTTGTAATTAGTATGCGGACATAACACGTGAACATGCAACAATACGTAAAGTCATTATTATGATCGTGGTCCCAAAATGGTGTGTCATTAGGTTTGCTGAGACCCACAATATTGAAACTGCATATATTACGTTAAACTTGAAACTCTTTGAACTTCACATATACAGTATGTGGAAGCTGACATAGGAATTTTTGTTGTTGTTATTGTTTAGTTTTTTGAAGAATCAAAATGCCTTGTATCATGGTTATTAAAATGGATACACTTAATAGTCACTATTTTACATGTCTATCCGAAAGTGTTTTAGCCATAATGTGAGGAGAAATAACATATACATTCATTAAGAAGTAATATTAATAATAATAATAGTGATTGCATATGCGTGATTGATACTATAGGAAGCTACACGTCATGTTACCAAATAATGTGGATACATTACAAGTGAGTTAATATCTCATCTCATCTTTTTTATCTGACGCCTCCTCATGTGTGTGATTAATTGTAACCTTTAGATACATTGTGTGAATCCTATTCATCACCACAAAGACTGAAGTTCTCCCACTCTACTCCGAACATATGATGTTATGCTCTGTTATAGAGATATTGCCTTGTGATCATAGTTCTGAAGTGAGTGATCATTTATTGTCAAAATCAGTCCTGCTTGGCCTGTGATTCACACCCCTGCTGTTGAGCTGTTGGGTCATACATCAGTGTGATCCATAACACACACGCTGTTCAGCTGTCATATCTCCTAGCAGTATTTCCTTTTTTTTATCTGAGCCACACATCATGAACTGCGCTGTTACGATTATTATGGGCTCCTTAACTACCCCACTGTTGGATCTCAATGGATTCATTTGTCTTTTTAGGCCGGGTTAAGGCTTCACCCCGGGGTTATTGCATCAGTGATCTTCATATCTGTGGCGGCAATATTTGCTGCTCTATTGATCATCCGAAGATACTGCTTCCCAGTCAAGTAAGTAGACTTTATTAATGAGCCCTAACACGATTATTCAAAAATTGCATTGCAGTAACAACACATCACCCGGTTCTGTCACATAACTTTATTTCAGTGAGGCAAGATACCGATACTCACAGCTGAGGAGGATGGAGGACGAGGCTTCAGCAGTGACAGAGGGTGAAGGCGACAGGGGGCCCTGCAGAGTCGGAGAGGAGTCAGACGAGGTCAGTGCATCATCCCTGATTGTTGCTTTCTCTGTCCTTCATGCCACTGTACAAGCGGACCCAGCTGTAACTTTCCTTATCACTTCATATGTCATTTTGTAAATTATTTTTTCCCCCTCCTTAAAGGATCTTCTGGAATAAATCTCAAACTGGGATGCAAATGGACTGAAAATAGTTTATTGTGGATGGATTGTGTTCTTTAGGGCTGCATTTATAATGAAAACATAATTTGATACACACAACTTCAGAATATATTGAGCAAATACCCATCACATTTTCCTACAACCCATGATGACATCATCAAATGTGTTGCTTTGTTCAAACAACAGTCCAAAAGCTGCTAAATCTCTGGAGAAAGTCAGGAAGTCGGCAACACCCTACCCAAAGCCACTCCCCCAAAATTATCATAATGAATGTAATCAGCGCTAAAAAGTGTTGATTCAAAGCTGCTAAATACGATATGTGGAGTATTTCTACTACCTCTCAACTGCTCTCATCATGGCTTAGGCTGAGCCAGCGGCTTGCAGCTAACAGCGCGAACAGTCCCAACTAGGTAAAAGTGCTGACAGAGATAACAGCGTTTACCTGAGAGGTAACCAGAGGGTGGGCGCTACGCTGCTGCAACCACCAATGGCTTCAACAGCTGTAACCGTTGTATGAGCATAGTGCAGAGCAGTGTAGTTGCTATGTAATAATACATAAACAACACCATAAAACCTTTGCTTAAATGAGGTTAAATATACCTCAAATAAAAAAAACAAGTTGTAGCTTTAATTCACTGGCAATGTAATACTTGCAAATCATTGGCAATTATTGCAATCATTCTGTATCATTATCCAGCAGTTATGAAATATATGTTAGCATCAAATGGAGGTTTGACGCTTCAGATGTTTGAAACTCCCCAATTGACTTGCAGCTATACGTAGTCACACTAACTACCAGTTGTCCAGTTCTTTGCTTTGAAATATATTTCCATTTTCATGCTAACGTTAACCCACTTAAAATAAATTTGCTGTGGCGTTCAGAGTCCACCGACTCTTTAATGGACTTCAGGCTGAGTGGTGTTGCATGATATTTGTAGACAGCTATATTTCCCACAAAGAAAAGAAAAACCTGCAACTCCACCTGCTAGAAAGTCACAAGTGAACATTGTTGGGATAACGTCAGCGTCACAGGATACTGGTGTCAGCTCGCACTGATAAATCATTAATCAGACAATCATTTCACAATGGTTTGTCTGTTAATTTGTGTTTGTATGATCAACAAATTAAGCAATATAATCACTCTGTTGTCATCTGCTATGAGATTGATTATGAGGTTAAAGTTCATGTATTATTGCAGATTTTGCTCTACTACGGTTACTGATGATGGTGTGAATGATGTCAGTGATGAAACTGCGTATATATTTATATTTTGGTGTACAAATTATGTATATTCATCTTGTGTACTGGTTGATGTATTTGGCCATCTGCTTGGATTGTCCTTGTTCTGTCCAACTGGCGTAATTCACTATTTCTGTCTCTTTTCTGAAGAGCTTTTCTACTTTTATTTTATTATTGCTTGAATGTACACACACAGTATTTACAAAAAGAAGGTAAAAGGAAGGATATTTTGTGTAATATTATCCAGTCAAATGTTTCTCTGAATGTATAACGTTCCCTGTTATCATTAAAATGTGGTACACATAGACCCTCTGCTGGTTCTCTTTAGTATTGCACCATGTTAGGAATATGAAGAGTTAAGATGCTGTAAACATACGCTATAATGCAAATCGCCTCATATGTAACAACACTAACGGCCCTAATTGAACTAGGTTTGGATGGATGCAAAAACAAACAGGGCAAACCACAAATATGTCATAGCATTTACTTTATATGTTTAATCTTAGTGCTCACACTTACTTTCTGTAATTCTCTTGGTAAAGTTTTTAATTCTATACTATTTCAGTTTGTTTTATGCTTGTGCGGTGCAGCTGAAACTGTTGTAGTTCTTACATTCTGTGTTGTTTTTTCCTGTAATTTGTCAGCCATCTTTATGTGTGTGGTTCATCACGATGTGGCCACTCAGAGGCTTTAATTCACTAATCCGCCCCTCAACTGTGTCTTGGTGGATGAATTATGACCGTATTATGATCTGGCCACAGTAACTTCAATAACAGTCATAAGATCAGTTCATTACTGCCTGAAGGAAAATGTTATTTTAGTTTGGACCCCTCCAGGCAGGTGAAAGCTGAGACTTAGCTACTGCTCAAGGATCAGCAGAGCAGAAGCTTAGTGACACTAGGATTAACATATGGAAAATTTTTATTAGGAATAACCTCATGTACCATTTATTTTTCAAGTGGGTCCTTGAACATGCTTTTGAGTGACGACTAACTCTTGTGCAAACAGTGTTGTCCATCCATCAAAAGTATGGATTTAAATTCATTATGTCTTGACAAATACACCATTGGCCTATTTATTTTGTGTTTATTGTAATAACTCCCTCTTAGCCAGGTTTCCTTTGAACAACAAGCTTTAATCTCAGTGGCATTTACCTGTAACACAAGGGAAATAACAATACAATGTTTTTTTTTCTAAATTGAGTTCTCATTTGTTATAGTTTCTTTTCAGGTTTTGTTTGTTCCTATTCCATTCATTGTTATCTGCTGTTTGTGAGAGTTTGGCCTTTTATTCTATCATCTGGAGCATTTTTTTAATAAACAGATAACCTCAAATCACATGGGTTTTATGAATTTCTTTTACATACAAATAGAAAACTCAGATAAATGACAGGGAATTATTTTTAACATACTTTTTGGTTTACACATCCAATTTGAAATATGAAGCTTGTGATCTTTTTTTCTCCTCTTTGAGTTATTCCCTTTCCCGGTTTCATGTTTGTTTTGCGCGTCAGCTGAGCACAATCTTCTGTTTGCAAAAGGCAAACGTATCTGTTACTGCTCCCCTATTTGACTTTGTAAAAGAGAGGGACTTGATTTTCTAGTTATCGGTGGCTGTGCATGGATAGTGCCACATCCTGGTTTTTATAGTACAAGGAGGGGCTGCTTTGTTTTATTTTTCCATATCCAAACAACCTGGCATGGTTGGAGGAATTATCAGAGTACATGTTCACAGATGAGATGACACCAAAGCTCTGTCTCTACAATATTTATTGTTCACAGGAAATACTTGAAGGACATTTCAAAGGTCTCAGCTCTTGTCTTTGGGAACTGGAAGCTATCTGAGTTATTGCCGATATGAGAAATCAAGGTGAGATTTCATTTTATTTCAAAAACAGGTATCTTTGTTTGTATCTCTGCAAATCTTCATCTCTTTGTGGTTGACAGCTGCTGTGCTTCTTGCTGCTGTAAGTGTTGTCCTCCTTATAACCTGGGGGTTTTCCATCAAGTCATTTGATGTTCTGGAAACAGCAGGATATATTCTTGGTGAGCTCATTTCTACTTATTACATCATAAACCCTTAACGTCCTCATCTCATTTTAATAACACGGCCTCCATTCTTTTATTTTAGAGTATAATGACAAAGACCAAATCAAACCAAAATTCCAAAAAGGTAAATTGAATTCTGGAAGTACTTCCACATTAACTGTATGTGTGGTTTCCTTCATGACCAGAAGTACTTTTCTCTTGCATATTCAGCTACAACAACTGGGCCTAAGTGCAGCCTTGCCAGAGTCTGTCCGTCTGACCATTTCGCTTTACGAATCAGCAGCGGAGCAGCTGATGTCGTTGGACCAAAGATCTGTTTCGATGGTAAAATGTGCGTGTTTGATACGGTATTACTGGACATGACTAAGGATTGAAATGTGTGTGACTGAATGAAACTCAACTATATCTGTATCTCAACAGCATTATGAGTAATGTGTTGAATAATGTGGGACCAGGACTGAACATTGTGGTGGTAAATGGTGAGTAGGAATACACTGACAGATTTTATACTATAAATAATTTATACTTTCTTAAACAATTCTTTAAAACATTTCACATTTGTAATAGTTTTGGTCTTTGAAGTTTTGGCATTAAAACCAGCAGTTGATAGAACAATTTTATAGGTCTAATAATTAGCCACTCTGGATTGTATAACAGTATCTTCATCAGCAGATTAAATGAGAGGATAGTGCTCATGAAACAGATAATTGAATTGCTTCACTTTCAGAAAAAAAGGTGCAGTTGTTGACAACCAAATGTTGTGTTTTTATGGTGGTTCATTCTCAGGTAAAAATGGAAAAGTGGAAAAATATGGCTACCTTAATATGGATTATGGAAGTAAGTTGTATGTGTTTAAAAAAAAAAATCTTTTAATCTTCTTTTCAATTTGAAAGTTTATTTAAACCTTAAAATTATGTTTTTCTTTTCTTTTCTTTTTCTTTTTCCAAAAGATGCAGAATACATCCTGACGTACCTGAAGGAGATACAACCTGGAATGATTGTCTTGGTGGCCTCGTTTGATGATGTGACACCAAAGTAAGTCCAAATCTCAACGATTCAACAGCTAAAGCGATTCCACAGCACACAACACGACCCTTTTCTATTCCTTTTTGGCAGAATGACAGACGACATGAGGGAGGTGTTCGTCGGAATGGGAAGCACTTTGATCAAGTCTGTAAATCAGAGAGACAGCTGGGTGTTTGCTGGGAAATCAGGGACAGAAAACAAAAGCCTCTTTGAGAAGGTTAGTGAGCCTGTTTGTGTCAGAAAAGTCCATCTATTTTTAAATACGGAAAAAATGAAAATATATTAAAAAAAAAGCAACATCATTGATGATTAAAAGAAATGTCCTCTTCCCTGTTCGCCCGTCAGCAAGCTGTTAATGATGAGAAAACCAATGTTTACGAAGGATGGCCAGAGATGGTGGAGATGGGCGGCTGTATCCCGAGGATCCCAACTGACCTTAAGGAACATTTGTGATGAAAAGGAGAATATTACTTATTTCAGATATTAAAAAGGCATGCCACTCAAAGAGTGTAAATTGTTTAACCCAGAACTTACCTTACATATTTACTTTAAATGATATACTGTATACTATATGTATAATGACAATATGTATGTAAGATCCATGGAATTTTTCCTCATGCAAATTCATGGTTTCTAGGGATTTTGTACAGATTGTAAAGATGTCTGAGGCAAGTCTGTCATTTGTGATTCTAAGCTTTATAAATAAAATGTCCTGAACTTCACTAGTGCTGTTGTTAATAATTATAGAAAATGCAAAATGAATGTTCAAAGAATGTACAAAAATGGTAACGTTTGACGCACTGACACAGGTATTCAAGATATTCAAGATATCTTATTGTCACATGCACAGTTAACAGACAGTTATTCCGTACAATGAAAAACTTAGTTAGCTAGGTCTATAACTTAAAACTTAAGGCAAAAATTGGAATTAAAATTAAGAATACAAAAAAAGTGCTATAAATGCTAATAGTATAAGAAAACATATACAGAGGTACAGAAATAGTGACTGGCTACTGTGAAACTATTTATAATTTATAACCCTCTGGGATCATTTATAATTTCAATGTCAATTAGGACCATTGTTTTGACCTTTTCTATCTATTTATTTTGTTTCTTTCCATGGAAGCACATTTGTTGCCAGTGGTTTAAGAAATACTCCTTTACTTTAGTAAAAGTACAGATACAAACAAGAGTGCGTAAATTTCACGTTTCAACAAACCTTTAGTTTTTTGTTTCTTTCGAGGGCTCAATCAGTTAGACTAGACACTTTTACAAGGGGTCACAAACCAAAAAGGTTATGAACCACTAGTTTAATTTCTAACAATGCAGTTGTATTTATTTGCAATACTTGTGTGGCTACATATACTTGGTTACCTCCCATCACTGCTATACACTAAATATTCTTCCAGCACTTTTGGCCTTTTCTCCTGGGTTTGTCTTCCACTCTGAGAATTATCATCGTCCCATACACAGAACAGAGAGAGAGAGAGAGAGAGAGAGAGAGAGAGAGAGAGAGAGAGATTATTACTGCAACTCTGTCCACTGAGCCCAGGAGGTGTTTGTGCAGATATTCAATCTGGACTCATTCTGAGGACATGGGAGTCACCCATGGAAAGAAGGTAAATGTGTCTATTTATATTCTATATTTACATTCCTCTTTCTCTGTGAGACGTAACACATGTCTCATTAAGAAAATCCAGCAGATGCATCCATAAACTAAAGAAGAAACCAACTGCTACACTTAGCTCCGTGTCTTCACAAATGACAACTATTGTATTAATTATGTATTCTTGGTCACATTTAAACTTTTGTTTGGCAGAACTTAACCATTTTCCCGTGGTAGATGTATCTGTCATTGTCATCTCTACAGTTTATTTCCCAAAGACAGCAAGTGCTCGAACCAAACACAAATCTTTATCCAATAAAAAAAGCCTTGCCAACGCCAGAGAGTGGACCTTGGAGAGTATTTGCCTGTCATGTCGTATTAATTCTTCTACACACAATATCCACTGTCTGAGCTTCAGCCAAACAGTGTGACTCTTTCTTCATCCGTCAAACAGCAGCCAGCAGCAGAATTGTCATTAAAATACCTAGATTGATCTCGATTGCATTTTTTTTGACAATTTACTTTGTTTAAAAATTACTTTATTTGAATGCACACATTTAGTAATGGTACCAGATGCTCGGACGTAGTGCAGCTGGATTCCAACTATTGCCAAGGCCTTTAACAAACATTATGTAACATGTACATAGATCCATAATGCACCTGTAACTAAATTAGATCGTGCTCAGACCAAACACTATAGTTTGACATATTTTTTCTTCATTCAAATGTTCATAAAATATTTAATCTAACAACAAAAACAGAAATAATCACTTTTTTCCGAGTCCCACGGGGGGAATAACTCTTGTCTCGACTATTAATTCTGCTCAAACACTAGCAAACGAGAATCTCAGTGGGAATCAAACTGTGTGTTGTTTGATCCTTGTCATTAATGAGGTGGCAGCCCTCCACCTCACCAGTAAGGCCCCTCGCTTCACTGGACATGTGGAACTAGAGCTTTGTCTGTCAGCATCATAATACGGCTTTGTGTTGCTCGCATTGGCACCCTGACTGAGAGATTTCTGATTGGTGTGCGGTCATGTGTCGCGCTATATCTCCACACTTGTATTTAAAAAAAAAAAAGATTTGGTTATAACTCTGAGATATATTATATTACATTATAATATATAATGATGTTTTCTGTTGACAGAGAGATCTCCAACATTCACCAGTGACACGCCTGAATGGGTCTGGTAAGAACTCTATTATCACAAGAAACAGTTTTACCTTTTTTTCTCTGTTTGAGTGACTCTGGGAAGAAACTGTGCAGAGGTAGTACTGATCGAGCTTGTAGGTGTCTACAACAAAAACACACTTGTTCGTTTCAATGCACTCAGAGGTGTTGTTGCTGCAGCCTCATTGGTCTGGTAAGACCAGCAGCTTTTGGTGGCTAATGTATACGATCAAACCTTCCACAGAGATTGCTGTGTAAATACATTCAAGACATTCTGACCCTTCTCTGCTTGTGCTGTTAGCCTGTGTTTGTAATATTTACCATCCAGCAAAGGTTACAAAAGTTACAAATATTTTACATTTCTAGAAGAAGAATCAGAAGTACTTTATTAATCCTCATGTGGGGAAAGAATATTGTAGTTTACTTTGTTTTTGTTGTTGTTTACACACACACATACCCAGAATGCACACACATGCACAGGACGCTATACATGCTTTAATTATTATGGTCAGAGTGATGGGGTGACACAAGGCCCCGATCAGTTAGGTGTTTAGTGCCTTGCTCAACGGCAACTCGACAGTGCCCAGGATGTGAACTGGGACCTCTCCAGCTACCTGTTCACATTATACCAACTGGGCCTTGCTGGACTTACAAAGCTAAATGTCTTTAGGAATCAACCTGATACTCAAGTTACTTTGTATGGTGTTCAAAAATAACTCCAATGGTGAAGAGATGTTACTTTGGCTTCTCCATATTGTCTAATACCAAGGTTTTCAACTGTATTTGATGTAGTTGCTGTAGTTTGTGATATCAGTTTCTGTGCAAAAGTTAAGTTATCCATTTGCTTCCAGAGGTCTTAATATAAGAGAGTATTATAAATACCTGCATGGAAGACAACTGTGTTCCTTTCTTCGTTATATACATGTGGCTTATTTTCAGTCAGCTTATACAGAACAGAAGCACAAATAAAAGCATGTTTTAGTCAAACTGATGAGTTGATCAAATGTTTAGACCACCACTCCACCATCTGCCATGTGAGTAAGATACTATCAAACAAGTGTGGTCCAAAATTGTTTTTATTGACCTTGGAAATGCATATGATGCAGTTAGTTTCAAGGAGATAGTTAAGTTGTTGTCACGCAAGTACAGAATTTAAGATACAATCACGGTATTTTGGGGGTTGTTGTAACAACTGTCTGCTCAAATAAGCTATTTCCTTTTATCATACTGCAGTCACTCAAAGCTGCTTCAGTATGTCTTTATAATATTGAAACATAACCAGCTGAAATGCTGAATACTTTATCACAAGAAAAATGTTGCATCCCAAATTAATATTTGGAAAATATGTACTATATGTTTTTCTCTTCAGCCTATGTAATGCAGACACACCAAAGTGAACAGCAAGACTCTCTATCCCAACAACAGAGTGAGGAGAATAGCAGTAATCTCATCAGACCACAAAAACCTCCCAATCCTTTAACGGCCTCCAGGAGCCACCAGGAGCTTCACAGAGAACTGTGTATGACCCACAAGAGGTTGGAAACACTCATAAACACACGTAAACGTTCACACTTCTCTTTCATTGTTTGTATGAATCATAACGTTTTTTTCCAAATGTCTGTCAGGAGAGTGTCTCAAGAAGGAAAGACTGAACTCCAGAAGGTGTTAGAGAAGAGGAGGTGGGAACAAGCGATGAAGGCGAGCAGAGATCAGGAAGAGGCGAAGAAGAACAGATCACCACTTCATCAGGAACTGTTGAAAAGACACCAGAGGCTAGAAAAGGTTTGCATGCTAGATTTCCTTTTCCTACATTTTTGCAAAGGATCTAATCATATCTGACTTCCAATGTATCATATTGGTTGACATTAAATTAAATGATCTATCCTGAGAGATAAAAAGTACTGTGTTATATGAAAATAATCAATATTTCCTCACATAAGATTGACATTGGTGGTCTATGTGGAGCATCATGTTAATAATAATAATAATAATAATAATAGCTAGGATTTATATAGCGCCTTTCATGAAACCCAAGGACGCTTAACAAAGACATAAATAAACATAACAAATGCAACAGTAGCTAGAGGACATAGGGTTTGGTGAAGAGGTGAGTTTTGAGGAGTTTTTTGAAGGTGTCCAGAGATGGTGTGTTGCGGAGCTCTATGGGGAGAGAGTTCCAAAGTGTGGGGGCTGTCACACTGAAGGCTCTGTCCCCAAAAGTTCGCATTTTTGTGTGAGGGATGGAGAGCTGACCCGTGCCTGAGGATCGAAGGTTCCGGGACTGTGTGTAAGGGTGGAGGAGGTTAGATAGATACTGAGGAGCCAGGGCATTGAGGGATTTGTAGGTGAGGAGGAGGATCTTGTAGGTGATGCGGGACTTGTTGTTCTGCATTCAGCCCTTAGAGGGCAGTGTAGATAGTCTGGGCTCCTAAAAGAAAAACAAAACATATATATGTTAGATCCATATGCATGAATGCTGTCTGATAGACTAAAAGACAGCACATTAAGTTATACAAAATTTAAAAAAGTATATAACTTTTTTTTATAAAAAAGTTTAAGATCTACGGATTGTGTGGATCTTCAAGACCTTTCATTTTAGAGAATTAGCTCCAAACCTTGATTAATAAAATATCTTGAAAGTGTTGCTTGTTTACTGGGGCTACACATATGAGTTCAAATTGTGTTTGTATATTTCCGTTCCTACAGCTAGAGAGAGACAAAGGACAACAACGAGAGGGGCCAGAGTTCCTCCGAGTCAAAGAGAGACTGAGAAGAACTGTAGTGTTGGAGGAAGTTGCAGGAGGAAAAGAAGTGTGACAGTTATGATTTGTGATTGTATGTTCATGTATTGTATTGAGCACAATGTTTACTGCACACTTTTTACAATGTGTTTATAGGTATCAACCTTTCCCTGCATGTCTTTGTTTTATACAGCCATGTTGAGTCTGTTTAATGATGCTGGGAAGTTTATTAACATCATCAGTATTCTAGTAAAGAAATAAGGTATTTTGTCTGGACTCTGAACACTGAGAACTAATGTAACACCGAGGTGACTATTATGACATTATTGTGTCCTTTGTGTGCTCTTCAATAACAATTACATAAAAAATATATATTCAACGATACATTGTTGAAATATCTTCTCATGACAGATTGTTGTATTTCCCCCGTGATGAACAACAGGAAAGAGAAAGAAAAACATTTACATTAATTTGCTTATGAATGACGGGAGGTGAAGATTTCCTTTGGTCAATAATAGAGCATATAAATATTCTTATGAAATCCTATTCATCCAGGAAAGTATACCATGTATAGAAGAATAATGACCATAATACTACCCAAAATAATTGTTGTAGTCATTTTGAGGCTGTAGTTTATGTAGGTGCTATTTGGGTTGCATTACATTGTGCACGTGTTTATTGCTTTCATTGCACCTTTGAAATGTAATATGACAATATGAGGAATACTTAAAGGTGCAAAACAAGTAAAGTACACTTTAATTGATTGATCTGCATGTAAGTTGTGTTCATCACAGTTTTAAATGTTTTACTTTCACATCCTAAAGTAAAGTTATTGCGTAATGACCAAACACACAATGCATAGACAAGGAAGTTTAATTTCATTTCCTGCAATCAAATCTCTGTGGGTACAAATCATTGTATTTTCTTACAACTTGTTCAATAACCCATGATGCATTGCATCCATACATTTGTAGCTCAAAACAGCTTTTACAAAAAAGGATATACAATATATACTTATATTTATATATATATATAATATACATGTGTTTCTTTATGTATTTAGATGTGTTTGTAATGGGTAAAATAAGCTTTTTAAAAAAACACAGCCAAGTGGAAACAAATCCCAGGAAAGGTTCAATATAAGGTCATTACCAAACGAATAGCCCGGTTATCAAAGTCATCAACGTTGGCTATCTTACAGTTAACATGGAGCCCTTCACACACAGTTTGCATATTTTCCACAATTACAGTCATGTAAATCCAGAGTGATTGCCTTCAGTTATTGTTCTATGGACCTGTAAGTATCAATGGCAGATCGAGGGAATTGGTTTTATGTGGGCATCAAAGCTTTTCATGGATTGGTTCATGATCTCTACAGATGACTAATAATATGGCATTGTGTCATGACATACCTTAAAAAATAACAATGGCATGGGATGAATAATATCAGGATTAAAGTATTTTCAGGGAGAATTTTTTTTATACATGAAATATTGTGCCAAAAATGTGCCATCCTTCATCTGAGTTGTATATTTTTAAAATGACAACATATCTGGATCCCCAATAAAATATCTCCACCTCACTGTATGGCTTTAGTACTGTGGTTTATCTACCCGGGGCGACAAATGTAGCGCTCGCACAGGCTGCTCCCACGGCAGACAGGTGATATACATAAAATTATATAATATATAATTTTTCCATATTTTGTTCTGCCTGTGTCTTGGTATCAGAGAGGAATAAATAGATTCTAC
Organism: Taurulus bubalis; assembly: GCF_910589615.1. Taxonomy (NCBI): domain Eukaryota; kingdom Metazoa; phylum Chordata; class Actinopteri; order Perciformes; family Cottidae; genus Taurulus; species Taurulus bubalis. The sequence continues at coordinate 13,254,632 of NC_136593.1, read as the reverse complement.
ATAAGCAACGGCAAGAAAACAGGCTGAAAAAAATAATATTTTAGTTGTAAATTAACAAAGTACAGTTGAAATGTCACTCAGGTCGAGACTTGACCATCAAAGTCGATGCAAATGAAAAGTTCACTGTGCTGTGTTGTACTTTGTCAACAACATTACTTCTGGTGTTACTCACTTCACATTATATAGCTCAAAGTTACAGTATTACATCATTTTTCAATACAACATAGTAATAATAATCATGTGTGTTTATACTAATTGATCATCATTCATGTAAACATATTTAACCAGGTCATGCAAACAGTAGACCAAAACTTCTTCCACTAGAGGTGCACAGCACAGAGCAGGCAGAGCGCCCAAACTGAGATCCCGACGACTCAGCGTAAGAGACTGACAGCAGATATTTAGACGCTTGTCAGAAACAGAACAGGGAGGATGAACATGATATGAATATGATCGTTTTCTTCCCACACACAACTTAATCGCATCTTCAAAATAACTCCTCCAGAAATGATGTCAGCCCACGGAGAAAAGTCAAGATGCCTGTAATTTACAGACTTACGGGGATCTCAGTTTGAGCCTCTGATAACAGAACAGCCATAAAACAAACAAAAAAAGTCTCCTTTTGATATTCATACATTTTGATTTCTAATTTCCCAAACAGAAGCATGCAGACACTCCAGGTCAGAACCCCTCTACACAAACCCAGTCTGAGCCAGAATATAGAGTCCATAACACCCAGAATCACCCTCAACGTTTCAAAAAACGCTTCAAACTAAATAACTTTCAAAAGGACAGAAACACTTAATATGAGAAAGAAAGACAGGGTGATCAAAACAGAACAAATGAGCAGGTGGCATCGGCAGTGAAGTCATGCCTTGAAATTAACTCGATTCAACTAAACAGCTACTTGGTCAGTGACTAGATCGAGTCACATTGATGGGTAAGAAGTATAAAGACATGCAGGAGCAGCTTTCAGCAGTTCCCTCTAGAAAGCGTTCCCTCGTTCCTTTGTGCCCGGTCTGGCCAGATTTTTGGAGAAAGCTGCCAGTAATGTAGAGTGTGAGAGCCAGATTGGTGCTGATGAACGGTAATTGTGATTAGAGGTAGATGTGACAGATCATGTAAGAACAAAAATAATGGAGAAGCCTGCCTTCGGGCCGCTGCCTCGTCTTTGATTCAGACTCCAGAGGCTTGGCTCCTTTCTGGTAGCTAACATCCAGAGACACATTTTGTAATGTACATGCTGTCAAATGACCCCTGACTGCCAACACTGCACAAAGGTACAACTACATTAGGTTGCTAATCAGGCAGACTTGCCCTTTCTTTAAATCAGTGTCCACTGTATTCTGTTCTTCAGTTGAAACTTATGTGTCTTGGGTCAGGATGTGTTTTTTTTATGGGTGTTGGCGGAGGGGGGGGGGGGGGGGGGGACTTGCTGTATGTTTCTCCACACTGTGACGGTGACCTGCTCACTGTGGATGTACTCTGGTGCCTGATAACTACTCTGCATTCCTGGCCAGACTGGGCGGGTCGGGCTCTGGGTGCTCCAGGGATACCATGTCACCGCGATAACGGGAGGGGCTCAAACGCGACTCGCTGGTCTGCAGCAGTAGGTGCAGCTTCTCAGGCTGTCCCGGTCTGCGCTGCCCTCGGTGCTTCCGCGACGGCCGTCCTCATAGTGGGACACTGGAGATGAGAGCAAAACAAGGGAGCATGTGAAGTAAAAGGGATGTTCTGGTACTCTTCAATCGGGTCTTATTCTCATAATAATGGCCATTCGGAATATGGACCGTAATAACTTTGCACACACCACCTCCGGGAAATTTGACTCCTGCAAAACAACATATCTGACCAGGCAGCAGGAGCCGCCTCACGCTTTTCAAAATAAACTCTCATTTTACAGAAGTCATTTAGCACTTCATGTTTAGCTAATATTTGGTGCTCATTTCTGTTTTTACTTTCAGTGTTTGGAGGTGGCATGTGCAAGGTATCATGGACAACAGTTCTAATGACCAGAATTAAGAGAATTAGACTCAGGTTTAAAATATAAGTGAACTTATGTTCAGGAGAAAGTTCATGCGTCATCTAAATCTCTCATTACCTGTCAAACCCTACAGGTTGACCCATCCTCTCCTGTTTGTCTCAGTTTTCTTGACTTCCTTCTCCTGCCCTCACCCACTCACCTCCCTCCCTCCCTCCCTCTGTCTGTCCTTCTTCATCCTGGCATCCCTCTTTTCATCCCCGCCATCCTCCCTCTTCAATTCAATCCCGTGCAAACCTCTCCCATCTTCCCCTTCTCTTCTTCTAAGGTTCAAAGTTGGATGTCAATGCCTGAGGAAGATTTCTTCCTTTCTGCCCTACATTTGTCTTTGTCCAGCCAAAGGATTCCACCGCATTGCATTTGCATCATATGGGATAGTTGATAGAGATGAGAAGAAAGGTACTTGATCAAGACAGTTGTATCGTTGCAAAGTTAACCGCAAGATAGTTAAAATACTGTGAATTTACAATATATCACAATATCATCACAAACCTTTTAACTTCATACTGTGGCAGGATGCTAGAACCAGACATCTGAAAATAGACTGAGAGTGTTTGTTCATTCACTGATAACTTACAGCTCTCCTCCTCCCCATTCCCCAGATCATCTTCCTCCTCCTCATCTTCCTCTGGGAGCAGATGTCCATGGCAGGGACTGGTGGGAGTAATCTGACTAGGTCCCTCGAGACTGGTACCCAGCTGCAACTTCCGCATGTGGCGCACCACCGCTGTGGCATTAAATGCTTGCTACATGGGCAGAGAGAGAGGAAGGAAAAACCTGTCTGTGACTGACAGCGACTGAGTGAGAAAAATAGTAACGGTGTACACAACGTGTGTCTGCTAATCTTAATACTGCTCGTTGAGTCGGCTGCTTGAGGATTCCACCGTGGCACTGACCTTCCATTTACTTTTGGCAAAGTTCTTCTTGATTTGAGCGCTGACAGATTCGTGGATATTCTTGTCCAGAGCTGTGTCTCCGCAGATCCTGAAAAGTCAACAAGAATTACAGAATATAAAGGCAGTAGCGGCAACTGGCTAACGATTATTCGTCTTATTATTTATCAATAAGTAGATTGACAGAAAATAAATCAGCAAATATTTTGATAATTCATTCATTATCTGAAGATTTTATATTTTTCTGTGTCACATATACAGTATACGATGGTTTCCAAACTAACACAAATTAGACCCTCTTTGAAATGTGTTATTACAGAAAGTGGATGAAACCCACGTCCAAAATAGTCTCATATTCTGCCATTGTGTTACTTATGGGGGGATTTATAGGGCCGATGAATTATTCCCCTTTTGCTGGGGCTCCCTAGCACACACACCACTGACATAGTAAACTGAATATCACTGTTGATTGGATAAAACAAGATATTTGAATGTGTCACTTTTGACTCTGGAAAATAGACAAAGAGATTAAACAATTAATCGAGAAAATGATTAATAGATGAATGATTAATGAAAAAAATGCAGCCTCACTATTGATTCTTTTTTCAATGTATTGATTAATTCATTTTGACTGTGAAAACTGTCCATAATCATTTTCAAGAACCCACAGTGACGTATTTAAATTTCGACCAACAGTCCAAATCCCAAAGAGTATCAATTTAAAAAGCATCTTAAAGCCAGAGAATGCTTGATAAATTAAAATTGTTCAGTTCTGTCTATTAACTTATTGCCAAAGAGATAGATATAGACATAAGTATTTTGACTTTCTTACCATGGGTGCTGGAGGGCCTGGTCACATGTATATCTCTTCAATGACTCTTTCTCCATTAGGTGACAGATGAAGTCTTTGGCTACAAACAAAAATCAATCATAATGTGAAATTCAACTCTGATTTGTTAGTTTTCACTGTTGTATCTGCTGTACACATTTTTAGTAATCGGTACCTGAATCTGAGATGTCATCCCAATACGGAGAGTCAAATTCATACTCTGCTTTCAGAATCTGCTCAAATAACTTGGAATCGTTTTCATCGTAAAACGGAGGATATCCGCATAACCTGAGGGAGCGATATTGGAACATATTCAATGCTAGTACTAGCTGTACATACGTCCCAGTGATGAATGAGCTCAGACTTACAGAATATAAGAAATAACTCCGATGGACCAGCAGTCCACTGCTTTGCTATACGGCTTCTGAGCGAGCACCTCAGGAGCTGTGAAACGCACACACAGCAGACATTCAGGAAAAGTGGAAAATAGAGCTGAAGAGGGTGTGAATTCAAGTAATCTTGACCTTTCTGTAATACCATGTGATCTCGGTCACGTTGAACAGGTAGAGAGCACTTGTAAAACACTTACAATTGACTCAGTAGTGGATGTAAGAGCTTATCACAGCGCAATGAATAAAGAGGGGATATGAGTTGAACAGCAAGCGCTAAGTTCACATGAAAGAGATCGGGAGAGGAGGAGAGGCTGACCAGTGAAATAAAGGCCTTACCCACATATCCAGGAGTTCCGCAGGCTGTGGACATAACACTGCCTGCTCCCTCAATCTTTGACAGTCCAAAGTCACTGATCATGATTTTGGAGTCTTCGTCCATACTGTAATACAGCAGATTCTCTGGCTGCAGACGACAAGCAGAGCGATCAAAGAGGAGGGTGAGAGAAAAGGGAGGGAAAGTGTCAACTGCAAGCCAGATTGAGCTGTTTTATTTCTGTCTTCCCTGAGCAACGATACCTTCAAGTCTCTGTGAACGATTCCCATATCGTGGAGATATTTGACTGCATCCAAGATCTGGTGGATGAGTTGGCTGGCATCTCTCTCTGTGTAGAAACCTTTCTCCACAATCCTGTCAAACAACTCGCCTCCAGATACCCTGCCAGATGGAAATCATGGTGGTTTTGTATTGAATTTGGGCTATAAGTAACACACGTGCAGCCAAATATTGTTCAATGTTGTTTTAATTCTAGATTTATATGTGGCCAAATATAATTTTACAAGTGTGAATATTTGGTGCAGTAAAAAAAAAGTAAAATGCTTTGACTTTGAGTATTTGAATTAATAGATACTATACGTATAATGAATGTATGAATATATATGAAAATAGAATAAGATGATCTTGAGGGGAAACATGAAAGGAAAACTGCATGTTAACTGAATGTTAATGTAATAAAAGATACTTAGATCCACTAGCGACATTTTTAAAGGTTTTGTTTTGTCTGAGAAACAGTCCCCAAACACAAAATATAGAGAAAATCTGCCAATAATCCGACTCTGAACTAGACATTTTTGTTTAAAATAATTGTTGCCAATCAATTTTCAGTAAATTGATGAATACAATCTTTACAGTGAAAGTGCATGCTCAGTAAGCCCCTTCTATCGTATAATTGGCCCTCGTGTAAGAGAAAGAGAAAGAAGTACTTACAGCTGCATGACTAGATATAGGTGGGATGTACTTTCAAAGATGTCCTCTAGTGTAACAATGTTGGGGTGCTTGATTCTGAGAAAGATTAAATGGACAGAAATAGTAACATTTCTCTCATGCTTTAAATTGGTCACCAGATGGCATTATTGCTGCATAATACACATTCAAAACAGTTTGAAAGGCCATGCAGATAATTGGGATCAAAACTTTGCATTTGCTCTCTTCTCCGACAATATAAGTTGTAAAAACCTCTCAGATCAGCTCTCGATACAGTGACAACCGCTTGCTAAGAAACCCAATGACCAGCTGGAACCAGTAGAACGGTTTAGGATATTGTCGTTGGAGGGCTTGACAGAATAACTATCACAAATACAGATCCCACCAACTGGTTTGTTTATTGTTATGAAGCAGCCGACAGACAGTCGAGCATCTCACTTGGCTCCCAAGTCAAGTTGACACAGCATCGCTGTAACACATCGGCAGCTGCTAAAATGTGATTTTTTGTCGACATTTTTTCAGATTCTCATTTATTTAATAGTGACTTTAAGTATTTGGCCAAACTCCACTCCTCCCATTCTGCCATATCTCTCTCATTCTATCATACCCTACCCCCTCTCCACTTCCCCACCCTCTCTGCCTCATTCTCTTTCTTCAGTGCACTGCTGCGGGGAACTCCACACCATCTCCGCCTCTGTGTGCTGTTGCCCTGGCAACAGGGACACTAAAAATAGGTCTATCTTCTTTACTCCTGACATTTCCGGTGCACAATCCCACTGTTTCTACTGACACCATGCATTTAGTCACCCATTCAATTGACCCCTTGCATATATTATGCATCTGTGCATGCTTTGCTGGAAGAGACGGCACTGACTAATTTGTCCCGTTGGACACAAAGCACCAGCTGACGCATCGCGAGGAACTTAGGTGACCTCACCTGTGTAGTACAGCGATCTCATTTTCGATGTTGTTCTCTTTGCCTTCCAATGCTTTCTTGGGGATGCACTTGATGGCCACCAGCCTCTGAGTCCTCTTCTCCTCTGCTAGTACCACCTCTGAGAAAGCTCCCCTGAAACACAGGCCGTGGAAACACACACACACACAAACACACACACACACACACACACACACACACACACACACACACACACACACACACACACACACACACACACACACACACACACACACACACACGCACGCACGCATATGCAAATCGTTAGAGAAAGTAAGAGGAATGTGTTGGGGTGTGGAGTGAAATAGACAAGATAGGAGAGTATTGTTCCTAGGCTATACGGGCCATGGTGGATTTAAATTTGACAAATTTTAAGAAGGAACATTTCATGCAAATCATTTTATTATTATTTTTTTTTTTCAGTGCAAAGGGGTGTTTTTATCTGATTCCCACACTTAATGAAGAACAGTCAGTAGATGTGTTTGTGGCCTCCTAAAACTGCCTCTCAACTACCTAAAAGGTTCAAAAAAAAAAATATCTCCAAACATCACTTGTGTGTGTGTGTGTGTGTGGTGTTTAGATGAATAATTAAAAATGGTGACATTACTGAGAGTTTTGGGGGTGCTGAGAAAACGCTCAGGAGGTGCAGCAACAGATACATAGAGACATTTATATCACTTGTTTCAACCCCAAAAAAATAGACTATTTTTACTTTCTTCAATAATAAATAAAGTAAATGTGGTGTGGCTGTTTCTGAGGGAGACTCGCCTGCATTATGTATTATGGTGATGGTGAGAGGCAGAATAGTGTGTATGTACACAGTCTCCCCAAAGGAGCGTGGGAGGGAGCTCAGGAGGAGGCCTGAACGCACAAACATTGTTAGCAACCGCAGGGATCCTTTACATGTCTGTGAAACAGCACCGTCACGCAATACACAATGGGAGTTCAATGTTCATGTTTTAGGAAATATCCCCTCTTCTTTTCCACCCGTCACACTGTGCAGCACCTAGAGGATTTTGCAATATGAAGTTCACTTAAGTGTGTAACCTAAACTGAAAGGATGCAGACATCAGCACTGTGATAAGAAGGCAACCCTGTATCACGCTCTGTTTATTCTGCTTTTAATGGTTATTAACAGTTAATTATAACGCACTAGAGTCATTGTGCAACCCCGACCTTCTGTTGGTGCCCCTCCTCCCATCACCATGTCATAATAAATGCCCAGTGTGGATCTGTGGTAATCCTTGAGATGGCTTTGTACCGTGGCCATCTTGTGCTCAACGAACCAGCGCAGCAGAAACGCTTGCATAGAGAAGCTGATGCACATGAGGAGAGACAATTCTCACATCTCTGGTTTCATTTTTTAAACAGTCCTGAAAATAATCTCAAAGCTAAATCACATGAAGCTCAAATTCTCATCGACCCATAAAAGCATTTAAATGTGTTTAAGTCTGCAGCTTTTAGAGCGAGGGATTCCTCAGAGGATCAGGAGCGACAAAACTCTATTATTGGTGTGTAATAATCTATTTAGTCTTATTGGCTGTTTACTTTAAAATAGAAGGGTCAATTGACCAGGACAGGGAGACGGACACGTAGTGGCCCGAAAGGTGGTGACTGAGTATTTATTGTGGGAACTGTGCTTCTATTTCTAGACATGCATGGAGAAGAAAGGCTTTGATTATTTTAATATTTTTATGGTGAAAAATGCAAGTCAGGATGTCCAAGAAACAAAGGTCAGTGTTTTCAAATGTCTTTTGTCATACCAACAGATCAAAGCCCAAAGACATTCAGTTTACAATTATTGAAAACAGAGAAAAGCAGCAAAATCTCACAATTGAGAAGTTGGAACTACATCATGTTTTACATTTATTCTTTAAATTAGTTTAAATTCAGTTTACAGTGACGAGAGGATGACAGTAACAATCGTATCAGTATAGCAACGATATACCGTTATTTGATCCATTATTATAATATAAAGTGACTACTGTCAGAACTGTACTACAATAAATATCTGCTTACAAATTTTGAGTCAAGTTTATACTGTATGTGACCTGATCCGTGCTTTATCTATGCTACTCCTAAAAAGAAAAGCTTGCTCTTCCGTGAGACAGATTGTAATTACTGTAAGCATCCAGTTGCTAATTTCTACTTGGAGACGTAGGGGTGGGCTCTCAGGGGGTTCGGGAAGTGGAACGGCAGTCAGAGGAAGAAAGGAAGCTACTGCTGTTATTCACAACGGATGAGATTTAGTTAACAGCTCATGTGTAAGTCTTGACATTAGGCAGGAGTGAAATGAGTATTGTCCAGATTTAAAGACTTCTCTTTTTTACAGTCTGAGATTAGAAAACACAATTTATTTTTTCCACCAGCAATCAGCAACAGACCACTCTGAAATCTTGAAAGATTGTTTTAATCTATTTCATGTCAATAAATAGTCCTGGCCTGCACATTGACTTGCTGTTATCAAATTTAAATAAATAAGTTGTATATGACTCATTGGCCTCAAGACACTTAGCTGACGCTCGGCTGTTTTTGTGTACACGAATAAGACTGTCAACACATATTTTTAGACTAAACCTCCTTAGAGATAGATAGATAGATAGATAGATAGATAGATAGATAGATAGATAGATAGATAGATAGATAGATAGATAGATGATAGAGAGAAAGAGAGAGAGAGAGAGAGAGAGAGAGAGAGAGAGAGGGAGAGAGAGGGAGAGAGAGATGAACACCACTGCGTGGGACTCTGTCTGACACACAAACACACACTCACTCACACATATCACACACAGGTTGTTGAAGACACTTTAATCCCAGCTGTCCATATGGGAAAATATTGATTCACACATTCTCATACTGCTGTCAGTGTCTCTCCGTGCTTTTCACTGTGACAAGTGTGCTCTTCTTGCACTCTTAAAGGCTTCGCCTGACAAGAGAGCGGGATGTAATTAAATCCCATTTGCACTGAAAAGGATGGATGTGTGCTGCAATGTCAAATGTTGTTCATAATGTTCTTTTTTTTGTTCTAAAGATACACTATCAATCAAGTCAGTCAGGGCCCTTGGACCTGTTGCAGTCAGCTTTCAGCATCCGAGCGGTTTATCGATCTCACCTGATGCGAGTGCACCCTTCAAGTCCAGCATGCCTCCAAGTCCCAAAAAAGCTTTCTCTTTTTAGCCTAATCCATTTTGGATTGTGTGTGTGTGTTTGTGGGAGTGTGTGTGTGTGGGGGAGTGTGTGTGTGGGTTTAAGACAAAGAGACAAAGAGACTGGATATGTATGGACATACAGTATTATCCCCTTCCAAACAATCTCCACATTCATTGTCGGCATCATATGAAAAATAACTATATATTCATATCAACATATATGGGACCGGATCATTCACTTTCCCATCTACTCCCATCTACAAACTTCTTAACTCCTCTGCTCATCTCTATAAACAACCATCATGAGAGCTTTCCAACAGTGTTTAGTACTCGTCAATTATGCTCCTACACATTATCCACCTGGACTGCACGAGTAGTTCTTAAAACTCACCTCCCCCATGTCTTCTTATACCTTTGTTTCTTTTCTAAGGCACAATTCTCATGCTTTGTTTTTTTTAGTACACAATTAAACTATCCATCACATGCCTAATATCTGTCTTTGAATTTCCAATTTGATGCAAAACTCAATGAAACAATGAGTATGCTACTATTCAATACAATAGCCTTTTGAGAATGGGGGACTGGAACTGCTGCTATACTGCTAAGAAACAAAACCAAATGCTGCAGCTCTATGCAGGTTTAGTTGTTTTGAGCTCATTATTTTGAGTTGGCAGACAAGTCTCACAAAAGAAGTACTCTACCGGGGATGTTTAAAGTTGCCATATTCTGGATTCATAGCATTGTCGTAGCAGCAACTATTTGCTATTTAAAGATGTAGTGGAGTAATGTCTCCCTAAGCAGAGTATAAAGTCACTCTTGTAAGCCGAGCTACGGCATGTAGCGCCCACCCTGTTAGCTCTGTCAGCACAGTTGCCATAGTTTGCACTGTTAGTGCTGTGAGAACCATTAGCTGCGAGATGTCGGTTGAGAGCAGTTGAGAGGCAATCAAAATGCTCCCAATCTCAAATGTAGCACCTTTAAAACAGGGTTTACTGCTGTTTTGTGGTCTGATATTATTGTATTAACTGCATGCGCCATGCTCTTCATTTCTGTCCGACAAGCTGCCAGCTTGTGGGGATATCTCTGTCCATGGGATTCATACGCTGAACTCATTTTCATGCATCAATATATCACTACTCCTTCAAGTCCCACCGCAACATCCTATTTATTTGACGTTCTGTAAACGCACCAAACCATGGACAGAAGTTAAAAAAAAAATTGTATGGGACGTTTCATTTAACTGGAAAAGACACAGAGTTAGCTAGAAGTTAGAGTTAAGAATCTCATAAAGTATGTTATGCAATCATATGATAAAATTGCAACAGACATATGGCTCTATATTGACTTTGAATTCTCAACATCTCAACTCCAAGAGGCATCAGAAGAATAGTTATTTATGTTTACATCATAGATAAATGACAGGAGAAAAGTGATAGTTAGAATAACAAAAAACATGTGGTGATATCTGTAGCGTGGGGAAATTGTTTAAATCTGCTAAACCTACAGTTTGTCCTGAAGTGGACTCCAAACAGAGGTAGAACTGTGAGGATTAGCTGGATCTGAATATAATATTTCAACATAAATCAATTAACTTCATGCACTGAATTCCTGGATAAAGCTCCTCTGTAATCTTCTCTTCGAGCATAAGGAGCTTTTCCGTCAACACATTAATTCTGCCCTCTGCCAGGTCCAGCTATGGTGACAGGAGGGACAGAATATTACTATAACTTTTCCCCCATCTTTTTTAATACATGTGGGACTAGCTATCCTGGCCATTCACTATTTCAATCCTTGTTATATAACCTTTCATATTACTCTAAATTACAATCACAGTTTTGAGTGTCTGTGAGACTTAGTGGATTCAAAACAGAAGTTATCAGCGTTTAGCAGCAGTCATGTGTTCTCAGATAGACCGTCTGCATCGCATCTCACATTGGCAGCTTTGAGACCAATGGAGTCTTATTTGATGTCCTCCTACAGCGCTCGACATAACCAGACAGCCTCATCGTCAACCCACTGCTATTTCATTTTTTTTGGATTTGAACCATCTGATTCTGCGCAGCTTCTCTGGGGGAGCAGGTGTGATTCCAAAAAAATAGAAAACAAACACAGTCCATATGGCACACTGGTGTCATCACAGGTGGACGTGTGCTAGGTCACTTCTACTTAGTCTGGGTGGGGGGCCCCCTGACCATCTGCGCTAAGTCGTGTCCCCCTGAGAGATGCAGTCGCAGGTCTGTGTAAGTCCAGCCCTCACCATTACAAGGCAACCTTTTCCCTGCTGGTTGAGGATTCATTTAGCAATTTATAACAAAATAAAGGTGTATTTACTTAAAAGTTTTATGTAAATGTGATCTATTTTAGATTCCAAACTACAAGCAACGGAAAGAAGTTGCCACAAGGCCACATCACAACGATACGTAGGTGAGTTGAACTTTTGAAACGTTTTTCAGAGAAATCTCACGCAGCACCTGCAGAAACTGGTTTATGTGATCTATTGTTTCGCTTTGAGCACGCACATGCTCTTGATCCTTTAAGAAATTAAGATAAATACATAACTTGTATTGCCCTCCAGTCAATCATCACATGAGCAGAGGAAGGTGCAGCTGACTTACATAGTCAGATATAGACTGGATATTGCAGGTTTCATTAAGTTTAGTAGTATTCCTATGCTAATAACTTGTGGGCGATAATAAAGAAACACTGAGTCATGTTATAGCTTAGTTTCAACAACCATGTCAGAGCTAACATGAAGGCCAGACTGCCTAAATATCACGTGCACGCCACATTATGCACATTACACAGTATCTACACGGGCTTGGCAGGATTGCCTTAGATCAGCGATTGCTGCTGTACGATATAGATCATATGTGGTGAGTCGCTAAAATAAAGTTTAAATCTGACATTAGATGTCTTTGTCATATTGTTTCTGAAACATAAAACAGTGTTAAATTTAAAATACGCATCTTTACAAATACAGTCTCAATGTCCAAAGTAGGGAGAATAACTAAATTCACAATAATGCTCATTAATAAGCATTTACAATTGAAGCGCCCTATCGCCGTCATTTTAAACTCATGATCTATTCACAGTTATGGCTGTAATTAAGACCAACAACGTGGAAATATATAAACTGTTTCCAAAACTAGATTGAGTGAAGTTGTTATCGCTTTTGTTAATATATACTCTGCTATTTACTTTGCATTGCCTTTGAACAGTCAATCCATAAAAATGTTAATCAATTCCAAATGCTTCTGCACAGCTCAGAAGAAAGTCTAACAGGCCAAGGGAAAGAAATGCGTGTTTAAATACTTCCAGGCGAGTGGGAAATAGTTGAGTCAGCATCTGACAGCAGCCAAGAACAAGACAAGCCTGAGTCAAAATAGGCAGAAGTGACAGGCCCATCCAAAGTGTCAGTCAAATTTCTAGAGACTCCAGACTCAAACACTGCAGCCCTGACAGCATGCACAGACGGGGGGACAAATGAGTGGTGCCGCCCTTTGACCCTCTTGGTTTTTTCAACTCTCTTTGAATTGCAACTCTGTTATCTGCAAGTCAACTGACACAGCTGAGGTGTTTGGGACCATTAAGGGTCTCGGGTCAGCCTTGACCTGACAACAGAACTAAACTACCAGTGCAACTTACGTTCCCAGCACTTCTTTGAAGTCATAATGTTCTTTGATGTCTGATGTCTTCTTTTTCCATCCAGTTCCATCCTCTCCAAGAGGCATCCTACAATGCTGATCGGATTCGCCACACTACAGCTATGGGGCAAAAAGAGCAGAATAGAAATTGTGAGTAGAATCAGAGAATGTACGATTAAGTGTAGTGTGTAATCAAATAAAGATACATCTCTGATCAGGAGGATTGTGCTAAATCAAACCAATGATTGACTATTTGGACTATGTGACTTTTAACTAATTAAGTGTTAAAGACAAACAATCCCCCATTGGCAACATGGTTTTGCATCATACTGTACATTTATAACCACCCTCTGATGATGTCTATATTACAAACATCATTCCAGCACACAGTGGGGAAATAATAGATAACATTTGAAATATGACATATACTGTACAATCAATGAGCACTTAACTCTTGCACCAGGTACTTAATTATGAGTATTTAGGCTGCATGATATATTGTGCTTCAGTATCAGTTTAATATACCCATTACCGTTTGGCTAATTGAATATTCAACTTAATCCATCAAGAAACCATTGATTTCCCTGATTAAGTGCTCTTGTTATTGATGTCACAAAGAAAAGTTAGTTTTTTTCTCTTATGTTGTATAAGCATCAGACAGGATACATCTGAGTAAACTTGTATAGGGCTGCGGAAAATGTCATGTATGATAATAATGAATGAATAAAAACAAAAACGAACAGAAAGGAACGACAAAAATAAGCCTGCACACTGAAAAGAGAATATGATTACTGCCGCCCAAAAAGCTTCAACCTACAACAACTTACTTTGCTGACAAGACAACTGGCTGGACAACATTAAATAGCAACAAATAACAGAAAGTAGGGGAAACAGTGCCGCAGATACAGATACAGTCGCAAAGAAGGGACCATGCACCGCCGCAAAAACAAACCCATGGTTATAGAGGCAGATACCAGCTGGGGGACTTGAGCTATATTTAACATCTGAAGCTTTAAACAATAAGGTTGCAGTAAAGAAAAAGAAGAAAAAACATCTACGAATACAAGAGCTCAGGTGAAATGGAAGCAGCATTCCACTGACAAACATTTGGTAACCTGCTCTGCATTAGGGCTGCAGGGCGTGAATTGCAAGCAGGGAGTTGAATGGGAATTACAACGTTTTGCCGGTTCGATAGGTCTGCAGAACTGAAAACGAGTCCCACTTTCGTGTTGGTGATCATGTAAGAGAGAAAAGGCGGTGTGGGTGTGCGGAGCGTAGCCTGCTGCAGCGCTCAAGGGTATGGCAGTCAAAGGCAGGCAGCATCGTTGGGTTAAATCAGGAGGCTGCAGGCATGCGACAATAGGGCGCGCACATAATGCTTTGCAAGTTTTACTGCCGACAGCAAAACTGCACGATCGATTATGTATTTCGGGAAATATATGACTGTAAACTAAAAAAATAAACGTACCTAAATTGCGATCTGTGGCTGTGGTGTGTTCTCCTTCCCTCTGGGAGCGTTCTGGTTGCTGTGCTTGTGCGCAGCGCTGGATCCGCTCTGACTTCTCCTGACGTCAAGGAAAGCAGACGTCTGTGGACGTAGTGCAGCAGAAAAAAATCACTCACTGTTCTCTTAACAACGTGATCCGCGCTTCACCTTATGAGATATTCGAGTCATTTGTGAAGAGCTTTTTTTCTTTTCTTTTTTTTCACATCTGCTTGTAGCTTTCAGAGAGCTGCTGTAGCAGCGCGTGCAGGATGTGCAGATAATTGTAGAGGCTTTTTGAGAAGCAGGCATAACGTGTCACTGTGAATAATGCAGCCTGTGAGCCTATCATACAGCATTGTCAAAGCACACGCAAGCCAAGCGGCCTGTTTGAACGCAAGTCATTCATAGGCCACTGGAAATATCAGTGTGGTTTAAACAAATAGGCCCAGTGTGTGCACTTGCAGAGAAGTAACACATTTCGCACTCATTTTGAGGCAACGCCCTGCTTCGCTCTCTCGCAGCATCAACACTGCCACACTCACTCCACAAGACCACCTGGATGTTGGCGATCAGGTCACAGGGCCCAGCAGAGGCATGCCGGTCTCATTTTTGATAGCAGAGAATTGAAAAACGACGAAATACAACAGCATTTAGCACAGAACAAATACAATACAATATCCACCATAACAATTTCAAAAATGTTCAAAGTAGGTTTGTTTTTCTTTGCACAGCTATTTTGTTTTTGCAACACATTGTATGGCTCCATGTCACTTTGCCAACCTCTATATTATTGTCCACAAGCTGTTTTCAAACAGAGGGAATTGATGGAGAACCTTAATATGAATGGTGGCCCTTGTGTTTCTCTGTTTTCCTTATGGTAGATGCATAATGTTGAAGGACGGTCTTACATCATGCTGTGTGGACAAAGATATTTTCTACAACTCCATCCTCAAACCTTAATCCCTCATCCCACTCTCCAAGCAGACAACCAAACGCAGCAAATACTGATATTTAGATTTTGATCACTCAACATAAAAACAAATACAAACTATCTACCTGTTTCAGCCACAATCAGCATGCAAATAGTGACAGTGAGGCACAACATCTGAGCTCTGACCCCATTTGCACAGACTCGGAAGATAAAAATATGTCAAAGATTTAAAGAGATTTTTAGCAAAAACTCCCCGATCTGCAGTCCTCCTGCACAATCAAATACAATACAACTTCAATGATTAATGGAAAATATAACTTTTATTTAATTTGACATGCTATTTTAAATGTCTATACATATTTGTTTTTACAAATTGCCGTTTGCTATACATTAGTAATAGTTGTATTATTTGATTAATTAACTCCTGTAAACTACACATGTATTACATAATACGTGTTTACCATTGTTTTGACCATGTGCATTGTCTGCAAAGCACTTGAAAAAATAAACCAGAAATGTCCATATGTATATATATATATATATATATATATATATATATATATATATATATATATATTCATAAACCATAAATGTGTGTGTATATATGCTAATCATGAACCACAGTATTTTGTCTTGGCTTACTAACATTATAGACACCAAAACATGTCTTTCTATTGTATCTTCTGTAGTGTCTCTACCACAACATTGGGTGTAGTACTACTCCTGGACTGAAGAGGCAGCACTACTTCCTGTGGTACTGTCCTTCTCGACACACAAACGCAAAACAACCTCAACTTCCGGGCAGCAGAAGTTTTCAAACAACACTAGCGAGCTAGCCATTACACATTTTTGCTCAGGGAACTACAGCACACTTTGCTTAGTTTTTGGGTAAGCTTCGCATTCGAAAAGTCACATCATATGTTTAATTACCCCAACCTGCACGTGCTTTTTAGTAACGTTGTATTATTAAACGTGGCTGCGTTGTGACAAAAGCGGCAAGCGAGACACAATCGCTCACAGCCGCTTTGTTTCATACATCCAAGCGGTGCTAACGTTAGCCGGCTGAGTTTCCTCTCGTTCCCGTCTTTAGCCTCGATGGACGACCAATGCACCCTTTAATTACAATTAACCGCGTGTCAAATTGGACTAAAATCCACAACAACTGTGCTCTCTGTTTTCAGTTAGCGGGCTAGTCTGTTGTTTAACAAGCCAGCGATGTCCGCGAGCTCCAAGAGGAGACGGGCCACTTCTCCCTCCAGCAGTGTCAGTGGAGGCGGGGACCTGGATGATGCCTCCTCCACACCGGGAAGTGGCAGAAAAAGAAGAAGAACCTCAAATGTTGCTCCTGTAGATACAGTAAATTCACTTGGTTTTATACTATTACTACAATTGCCGCTTCAAAATGATGTCGCATCTTATTTAATGTGTGAATTAGCAAACGTTTTGATTTTCACGACTCGTTCCCTTTAGATTGCTGTATGCCACGAGCTGTTCAACGCTGTCAGGGACCACAAGGATGACCACGGGAGGCAACTTAGTGACGTTTTCCAAAGGGTACCAAAGAGAAGGTATAGTAACATAAAGGCCAGCGTAGAGCTTCATTTTGTTTTTCTAATTTATGTGTGTGGGCCTGTCCAAGAATTACATTTCACCCAGATACAACAGTTACGTTTTTCTGATTGGATATTCGTGTAGCCCATTTCTTTTTTTTGATTGGCTGATGAGTGGCACCTCGCGGCAGAACTCCAGGGGATTCGGGGAGACGTGCTTGATTCCTCCATGGTGAGGGCAGCGCGACCAGGTCATGTTTGCGCGCTGCGGCACATTAAATAGCCTAGAGTTTTTTTTCAGCGTGAGAAATACGATGTGTGGCGGGAGGGCGTGACTTAAAACCGAAATGCATGACAGTCACGCTCAATGCGTGACACTTGAGAGCCCTGCACTGTACTTTATGAAATGTGACAGTCTGACTGTTGGGTGATTACAGTGAAGCCTGATCTCTCTTTTTCTTTTTCAGGAATCAGCCTGATTATTATGAAACCGTGTCCCAGCCAATTGATATGACAAAAATTCAGTATAAACTGAAGTCAGAAGATTATAATGATGTGGAGCAGCTTACTGCAGATTTCCAGCTTATGTTCAACAATGCCAAATCATTCTACAAGGTAAGTACTGTTAAGTATGTCTGTCACTGTCATATAGTGTAATACAGCGGTTCCCAAACTTTTTAGGCCACGCACCCCCTTCTACATCCCGACCGGGTTCATGCACCCCCAATCTCCCACACCTTAAAAAAAAACCCGCAACAGAGCCTATTTATAGCCGCATAAAATCGGACCAATGCGAGAACTGTTTGCTCGCGCGTGGCGTTTGTTACAAGATTTAGTCCGCTGTATAAATTTCAGTTACACAAGGTGTCCCTTTTAAAGAGCAATAAGGATGGCGAGGACACACGCACAGGCTCAGAGGCAGATTGCATTTCACATTTATTTACTTAAACACAGTAAGCCACGTGAAGAACAAAGAGTGGCACATAGGCTCAGAAACAGATATAAATAAAAAAAGGAGGCTCCAGGGGTGTGTGCACCACACTTTGGGAATCCCTGGTGTAGACCCAACACATGAATGAGACTGCAATTGTTTTTGGCTGTTTTGCAAGTCTTCCAATTTTGATCTAAAAAATGTAAGGGGCTTCTGACTTGCACTGGCATGCTTGGTGTTCAGGTGGAGGCTAATAAGAGGCTTCAGACAGCTGTTAGCCAGAACCTCACTGCACAACACGCACTGTGGCTTCGGGCAATCTGCATTGCCAATCCAAGTGAAGCCCAGACCCAGATAATTGTCATCATATTTCCTCTTTTTTTTCCTAGTCTGATGCTCACTCTCGTTTCCTCTTTTTTCACCTTGACTCCGCGATGGGCCTCTGTGCTCCGGCTCCGTCTCCTCTTTCTCCGTCTCCCGGTCGATTTCTTCTCCCGGTCTCTCGCCTCCGGTTCCTCCCTCTCTCTCTGTCCCTCTCCTCTTTTATTACTGATAGCTTCGGATGTCCCACCTGACAGCTTCCCCGATTTCAGCCAGTTTAACATATTTTCATGGATGTTGCTGAATGAATGAAATGACGTTAGGCGCACAAGCTAGGCTAGCTAGTGTGTAGTAAAAGACAGTCTGGCGGCCAAACCGGAAGTGCATCTATTTATTAAATTGTACGTTTTTAATTGTAATTAAATGTAAATCTTACAAAGGGAATTTTTATAATAAAAAAATCCTACTTATTTTTTTTTTAAATTATATTTAATATGAATTATTACACCATTAGACCACCATTACATTTTTCCTCTCGCGCACCCCCTAGAGGCAGCTCCCCCACCACACTTTGGGAATCCCTGGTGTAATAGAATAATTATTAATTGACGTAATTCCTTTCCTGTTCTACAACTCAGAGTGATGCTGGGGAGTATCAAGCTGCATGCAAGCTTTGGGAGGTATATTTGCAAACAAGGAATGAGTTTGTGCAACCTGGGGACGGAGATGAAGATGATGAAGATGATATGATGGATAATCCAGGAATGTCAACTGAAGATGAGGTCAGTTATTTTTCTCTTTAAATGTGTTGTTGAGTTGCCTGCTTGTATGACCATTTCCTATTAGTTTAACTGAAGTGTGTAACAACACCATTTTTTGTTGTTGGATTTATTAGATTAATGTTTATCTTGGAAATTAATGTTTGAAGTAAAACATAATTGCTTCCAAAGAACCAATTTATGCAAATCTATCTTTTAGACCTCAACTGGCAATTTGAAAGAATTGTTTGAGCAACTCTTGGAGGCTTTAGTGTCACACGCTGATCCCGCAGGGCGTCTGATCAGTGAACTGTTCCAGAAAGTGCCTTCCAAAGTGGTATGTCTTTGAAGAGTCTTTAGCCTTCGATTTATGCCCTAAAATTGTTCATTCTTGACATTTACAGACATGTTTGTCTTTCCTAGCATTACCCAGACTACTATGCCGTTATAAAGGAGCCAATAGATCTGAGAACGATCGCTCAAAGAATTCAGGTAGTGACTGATTGCTTTGTCATGCATCATTCAGTTTAAAAATCGAAGACTTCAGAATTGATTGGGATTTGTTTTTACAGCCGGCACTAATTTATATTATTTGCATAGATTGGATACTATAAAAGTGTCAATGCGATGGCCAAGGACATTGACCTGATGACCAAAAATGCCAAAACGTACAATGAACCAGGATCTCAGGTTTTTAAGGTAAACTCTTTTTCTTGATTTTCTTTTTTGACAAGATATAACATCCCAAATATGAACTATTGTTCTCTTCTTTTTTTTATTGTATAGGATGCTAACACCATAAAGAAAGTCTTCATCCAGCGAAAGACTGAACTTGAACACGCTGAACCTACTAAATCTAGTCTTCGCATCAGGTATTTTATGACAATCAGACACACAAATCAACACATCTTTCTCAGAAAGAAAACAAAATCTACATGGGTATGTCTTATTTATGTACTATACTTTTTCAGAAATCGCAGATCTGGCCAGGGGGATCAACTTTCTGGCGTCAGTGTAGCTCTCCACTATGGTTCAGAGAGTGAGGACGACCCTGTGCTCTCTGGTAATTAAAAGCGCTTCAAGCGGCAGATAAATCTACCTTGTGTTTGTGTTGGGAAAAATAAGAGTTCACCATGTAAATGTTTACAGGCTCTGTCTGCTACGACGAGGGAGAGTCCGAGGCAGAGAGTCAGAGTTCTAGCATGGAGATGAGCAACCCGATCTTCCAGCTCTTTGAAGCTGTGAGGGGTGCCAGGAACAACCAGGGCCAGGTCTTCTCTGAACCTTTTCAGCACCTGCCCTCTCGCAAGGAATATCCTGACTACTACCAGCAGATCAAACAACCCGTCGCTCTGCAACAGATCCGGTAAGGAAAGATGGCCTCGTAGATATCATGTTGAAAGGCAGAATGACAGATTGTTAAAAAGTATTGATGGGTTTTATTTGTTGACATTTTTAATTGAACCATGTGGTTTGTTAAATGTAACTTTTGCCAGCGAATCTTCAACACGTTTGTTTATTTTTAAGGGCAAAAATGAAGAACTGCGAGTATGAAAATGTGGAGCAGATGGATGCTGACCTCACTCTGATGTTTGAGAATGCAAAGCGTTACAACATGCCTAACTCGAGCATTTACAAACGGGCCTTTAGACTTCAGCAGATCTTGCAGGTAAGGACTCTTGCTGTTTTCAGGCCAAGAATGAAATAAATTAGCCGTAAATTGAAACAAATAATGAAGGATCCACCTATCTGTTGTTATAGGCAAAAAAGAGGGAACTTGTGAGGAGGGACGATGAGGATGGAGACAGCATTCTGTCATCTGATACAGGGAGCATCAAGAGGAAAAGGTATGACGGTTTTTCTCTCTTCCTTCTGATTTTAAATGACTTGTATATCCATTGCTATTTCTCAAAATATAGCACACCTGAAGCCTTGTTTTTGTGGCATTTGTGTTGCCAGCCAATCTCATTCATATTCTACCTTGATTTTTTTGAAGCCACAAGAAAAATGTCAAAAAGAACAGGATGAAGACCTTGTACGCCGCAGTGATTGACTCTAGGGAGTCGGGCACCAATCGCCGTCTTTGTGATCTGTTTATGGTCAAACCATCCAAGAAGGACTACCCCGACTACTATAAAGTCATCCTCGAACCGATGGACCTGAAGACCATTGAGCACAACATCCGCATTGAACGCTACGCGACAGAGGATGCTTTGATGGAAGAAATGAAGTTGATGTTCCGAAACGCCCGGCATTACAATGAAGAGGGATCTCAGGTAGACAGTGCATATAGTTTAAAATATGCAATGTTAATCTTTGCTATTTTTGCATATTTTACATTTTTCTGATACTAACAATTTGGGGGTTGGGGGGTCATCAATGTAGGTGTATAATGATGCTGATATTCTGGAGAAGATACTGAAGGACAAGCGTAAGGAGATGGGTACTTTGTCTGAAGAAGAAGAGTTGGGATCTCCCAAACTGAAACTAAGTAAGTTTGATCATATTATTATTTTTCCAGCCTATTGAAAATCAGATACACAAACTTGCTGAAGCTTGAAACAACTAAGTGCTTGCTAATCTATTATAGTACACAAACTTCTATCACAATTTGTCATCCACTTGGCACAATGACAACTGTGAAAATAATGGCCTAACTATTAG
This sequence comes from Taurulus bubalis, assembly GCF_910589615.1. Lineage (NCBI taxonomy): Eukaryota > Metazoa > Chordata > Actinopteri > Perciformes > Cottidae > Taurulus > Taurulus bubalis. Next base: position 13,232,827 of record NC_136593.1, on the reverse strand, counting down.
GTCGAACAGAGGTCTGTACAGGGCTCTCAAGTGTCACGTATTGAGCGTGACTGTCACGCATTTCGGTCTTAACCCCATCAGCCCGAGGGTCCCCCTATTGGGGGACTTTAAATAATAATCTAAATAACACAGAAATATAAGACCTAAAGAAATAAAAACCCAGAAAAATCAGGGCTACAAAAATATGTCATTGACATGTACATGCGCCAAACACAACTCAAACAATAAATAAAAGATTACAAATATAGTATAGACGAAAATCAGCATAAATATAAATATAAATATAAATATAAATATAATATAAATATATAAATATACTCTCACGGTGCTCTCACGGTTGCTGTCGGTGCAGCTGTTCTTGGATTTAATTTCGGTTTTACAATTCTGTCTAATCATAAATAAAATCATGTATTTTTGTGTCTAGGAAAGAGTGGTGTTTCTCCAAAGAAGTCCAAATACATCACTCCTATTCAGCAGCGGTTAAATGAGCTCTACGATGCGGTGCGAAACTTCACTGACCGTCGAGGTCGGCGTCTTAGCACAATCTTTCTTCGTCTGCCATCTCGTGCCGAGTTGCCCGACTACTATGCCACTATCAAGAGACCCATCGATATGGAGCGCCTCCGAAGCCACATGGCGGGCGGTCGTTACCAAGACGTTGAAGCCCTGGTGGAGGATTTCTCTCTCATGTTCAACAATGCCTGCATTTACAATGAGCCAGAGTCTCTCATCTATCGGGATGCTCTAGTGTTGCACCGGGTGCTGCTGGAGACACGCAAGCAGCAAGAGGGAGGCGAAGACTCCGGAGCTCCTAATGTGGGACATCTGGTGCGAGAGGTGATCAGGAACCTGTTTGTTTCCGTGCTGGGCCACCAGGACGAAGAGGGCCGATGCTACAGCGACTCTTTGGCTGAGATCCCTGCTGTGGATCCAGCCGCCCCTGAAAAAACACCGCAAAACTTTGATGTCATCAGGATAAATGTGGACCGTGGCCACTACAGAAGGCTGGATGTCTTCCAGGAACACATGTTTGAAGTGTTGGAAAAAGCAAGGAGGCTACACAGGTATATTAACTTTTTTTTTAATTTTAAATCTCCTTTTTTCAATGTTTTTTTTTTTTTTTTTTACAATTGAACTAAAATAGTCCTTTTGTAAGATTCCTGTAAAACCGTATGGTCAGAATGATTACAATCCTTATTACAAAGTTTTAGATGAATACAGTTTAACGATAAGCATGCGCCATCCACTGACTGCCCCACCTGTATATATTTTTATATATATTATTTTTGCAATGTCTGTACAGTGTAATATGCTTACTAATAACCTTAAGAGTACTTCAGATTTTCTTTAGTTTTACTGTTTACATAATTACTATAATTTAGATAATATGTTACGTCTTTGACGTCCTGTTGGTAGATCTAGTCCAAATTTAGAAGTCAACATTTAACATCTTTTCCAAGATTTTATTCTGACTATGAAAGTCAATGTTAACTGTTCAGGATTAAACACGCATTTAATTCTTTCCCAATATACTCGAGCTAAAACTGTGTAATATTCTCTATTAAACAGCTTAACTGTGTTCAAAAGTTCTTATAAATTGTCCTTTTTTGCATTTGCAGGACTGACTCTGAGATATTTGAGGATGCAGTGGAGCTACAACAGTTTTTCATTAAGATCAGAGATGAGCTATGCAAGAATGGTGAGATTCTGCAGTCAACTTCACTCAACTACACGTCAAAACATCTGCACAGCGATGTGGATCAGGAAAAGAGGGAGAAAATCCCCAAAGAGATTGAGGAAGACAGGCTAAAGACTGAGGAAGAGGAGAAGGAAAACAAAGGTTTGTGAGTGTGTATGAACACATGCGACTTATTAAACAGGTATTACGAATGTATTGAATTGTTTATGTGGTATTAATTTGAAATCATTATTGTATTTCTTATCTAAAGATGGGGAGAAAGCCGAGGACCTGCCAGGAGAGTCATGGCAGTCAGAGTCTGAGTCGGAACGCGTGTACATTCAGGTCTGCAGCTTTGAGAACGTCACCTATCATGTGGGGGACTTTGTGTATGTGGAGCCATCAGAACCGAACCTGAAACCACACATTGTCTGTATTGAACGCCTGTGGGAGGATGAAGCAGGTAATAGATCTATCAGTTACAATAGATCTATCCGACAAAAGTCGGCTATCATTATGCTAACTATCATAAACATGCAGTCATAAACAGCTCCTTTTGTGCCCTTTATGACAGATTTATAAGAAGAAGAAAACGTTTTCTTAATGAATACTGACCTTTCTGCAAATTTTAACTTGCTTATTTGTTCATGGATTGTGCGTGAAGGTGGGAAGTGGATCCATGGCTGCTGGTTTTACAGGCCAAGTGAGACCTTCCACTTGACAACACGCAAGTTTCTGGAAAAGGAGGTCTTCAAGAGCGACTACTATAACAAAGTGTCCATCAGTAAAGTTCTGGGCAAATGTTTGGTCATGTTTGTGAAGGTAAGACCTTCTACAGAACCTGAATCGTTTTTGTTTTGACTCAAGTATCTGTTCAACTTACCGGTGTTTTTTTTTTTTGTATCTGTAGGATTATTTCAAAATGCAACCCGAGGGCTACAGAGCAGAGGATGTCTACATCTGTGAATCCCGCTACGCCGGCAGGAACAAGTCATTCAAGAAGATCAAAATATGGGCCGTGCCTGTGAGCTCTGTGAAACTTGTCTCCCGGGAGGTGCCGTTGCCTGTTGTCCGTGTTGCTTCCATGTTTGCCAAGCCTGACAAACAGACAATTGCATATACAGGCAGCGGAGGCTTTATTGACAAGGTGAGGAGACATTGTATTTTCTAGACTTATGACAAAACATATAATTTGTTGTATAGTTTTTGGAGGAAAAAAAAATCCCACCCAAAGATAAAACAGATTGCACAAAATAAGGCCTTATATTCCTCTGAGCTCCTTATGATTGTGTATGAGCCCTGGGTTATTGTAGAATCAAATTACAGGTACAGATAACAGACTTCAGTATTGAGCTACCTTTGGCCTAATCCCAAAAGACCTCCAGGATAACGACACAAGTCCTCTAGTCCTCCAGTGTTAAAGATATGGCTGGCGTCTAGGTCTAAATGAAAAAATAACATAAAATCAACAGTATATTGTTGGCAAGCATGAACACTGTCAGCTGGCTGTCTACAGGGGAATCATTATATCAGAGTGGTAGCAGGCATGTCTTGACAATGGGCATGGTAACAGAGGAGTAGTTATTTCAAAGTATAAAAGTTTATTTGTGACAATATAAACCTGTGAATCCTCTGTGTGTCTATATTTATTCGTTTAGGAGAGAGAGGATGTCCCCATTGAGATGAGTGGAGCCGATCCCGGCTGTCAGCACTATGAACAGTTACCCCACAACAATGTGTGGTATAAAGTGGGAGACTGCGTTTACATCCAGTCACATGGTCTGTCAAAGCCCCGGGTTGCCAGGTGGGTGAAAGTTTTTTGTTTTGTTTTCCTCTCTAGTGTAAGAGGGCCTCCTTATTTCCATAGTTATTATTGAGTTATTAACTATTGGTAACATCGCTCTCTTCACTGGGCTGCAGGATCGAGAAGCTATGGGTGCAGAATGGAACTACTTTCTTCTTTGGGCCCATCTTTATTCACCCTGAGGAAACGGAGCACGAGCCCACGAAGATGTTCTACAAGAGAGAAGTGTTTCTGAGCCAGCTGGAGGAGACCTTGCCCATCACCTGCGTCACAGGTTCTGCTTTGATAACTTATGTTCACACATCACAGTTAATGCACTTAAGGGAATAGTTCAACATTGTGGGAAACTACTTAAGATATCTGGCAGTGAGTTGAAGAACATTGATATCACTCATATCTGTCCGACTGCTGCTAGTCACCAACCGACATTACACTATGCTCCACCAGAAAGCGTTTACGAATATTATCTAATAGCTGTTATTCATCATCTGCCTTTTTTTACGGCAAATGTTTTGTTTTTAAATGCATGATGCTTTGTGCTTTTATAACTAACATGTTTTACACTGGCTCTCTGCTCTCCAGGAAAATGCATGGTGTCCTCCTTTAAGGACTACCTATCATGCAGACCTACCGAGATTTCAGAAGAGGATATCCTGCTGTGCGAGAGTCGCTATATTGACACAGAAAAGCAGATGAAAAAGTTCAAGGGTCTGAAACGCTTCTCATACTCTTCCAAAGTAGTGGAGGATGAGATCTACTATTTCAGGTTGGTCAGTCAAGCAGAGCACTGTTTCTGATTCAAAGCAGTTTCTTGCCCAGTCTGACATTGTGTTTGTTTTCTCTTGTGCTGGTAATCCTGTGTAGGAAAGTGATTGTGCCACAGAAGGAAGCATCACCCCTTTTGGACAAGAAGATCAATGAGCTTGAGGTTAAACTGGCAGATGTAGAGGATGATGATATGGAAGATATGGACGATGACGACGAGGCTCCACAGACGCCATCTATGCCTCAGATGCAAACTCCTCTTGCGAGCGATACGGATACCATGCAATACACTCCTCAGGTACCTATAGACCTCCAGCAACTTTAACCCAAGCAGCACAAATCTTGGCTTCAAACCCCATGTTCTAATATTCAAATTAAGGCAAACTGTTTGTTTTTTAACTTGCATCTTTCTTTCTTTCTATGAAGTCCACTCCAAAGGTAAAGGGCTTATCAAAGAAGGAAGGGGCCAAGAGGAAGATCAACATGAGTGGCTATATCTTGTTCAGCAGTGAAATGCGAGCTGTTATCAAAGCTCGAAACCCAGACTTCTCCTTTGGGGAGCTGAGTCGGCTTGTGGGCACTGAGTGGAGGAACCTCGAGACTACCAAGAAAGCTGAATATGAAGGTGTGTAGAAGCAATTTGTGGCTGTGAAAGTGTGCTGATGTGAACTGAAGTCAAGACAGCAATTATTTGTTTGTTTCAGAACGTGCAGCCAAAATAGTGGATCAACAAGAGCGTGACAGACCACCTCAGAAGCAAGCGTCCCCAAGAGCAGGTACCCCCGTAGGGTCACTGATGGGGGTGGTGCCTTCGCCTAGCACTATGGGAATGATAAACCAGACCATGACACCTGTGTCAGGTAACCCCTCTCAGAGGCAGCATGAGTGTTTGACAACAAGGCAGCAGGGAAATGAGGATGGACTGTAAAAAAACGTAATCCTCTTATTTATCTCAAAACTACATTCTTAAAGCAGCGGTTTTCTTTTGCTGCTGTTTCACATTGTTTTATGTTTCTTACTATTACTAGTTTCATATAAAAAAAAAATGCATGACATTGACTGCATGATTTATTTTTAACCATGAATAACTTTTCAACATTTCATTTAACTTTAATGCTTGTTTTGCCTTGCTAACATTCTCAGACCCGTTTGTGTTTTCTGTTCTTTACGCACACTGAACCTTTAACCTCATCGGTTCCAGTTGTTTGGTTACATCGGCAGTGGTTTTTGTTATCCATACATTGGTCTCTAATACAGCAAAAGTCAGTGTCAAGTCTCCTATGACATTGCATGGCTGCCCTGAATTAGAAAGATTGTTTGTTTTTTTGTCAGCACAGCTGGAACACAAAAACAAGAAGTATATGACAGAAGATGACCATTCTGAATTTTTAGAGTCTACCCAGAAGATTGATTTAAATCATGTCAAAAATAGTAGTTTAAAAAAAAAAACATAATTAAGTAAGACAATTGTAATATCTTGCAAGCTTTAGACCAAGCTTTCAATATTGCTGCTTCTTTTTCCTTTACAGTTGTACTTTCACATTTGTCGATGTCTGACCACTCCTGAGCAAACATAGAACATTACAAGAGCATGTGTAGCTTACGGTGCATGTGTAAAAGGGGACATAGTGTGCAGTAGTAGTGCATGTTATTACAGCTGCATGTCACTTATGCATGAATATGTTGTTGTTGTCGTCCTCTCCTTGCCCTCTTCCCAAAGGCATGATGGGAGGTTACGGCCCACCTTACATGCCCATGCAAGGTCCCCATGAGGGCTTGTTGAGCGTGGCCACAATGCTACCTTACCCTGCAGGGGGGCCCCTCCTGCCTCATCACCATCTCCAGCAAGGTATGCCTGGGTACCCTGGCATGCCTCATCAGGGTAAGGTTCACTATCCTAGTCACACCTGCTCAGTCACATCCAGTCGTGTCTCTCCTGCTGGAGGGGTTTACCTGGTCCACAGGCTGCACTGCCGGGTCTATTCACAGAGCTGTCGAAGCACTCTGGTCACCAACAACCTCTCTCAAAGTGTATTCATTTGTCACACCTAAAATATACAGGATCCTCATTTACAGATATTATGCCTGTGAAAACAAACCACGCTATTAATATTCAACTGATATTCAAAAAGTCATTGTAAAACATTGTGGTAGGTCTTAACACAAAGCAACCCCAGGATGAGTTTGAATCGGTTATTAAATACATATGAACTAAATGTTGTCATTTAACAGGTATGATGGGCACTGGTATGAATGGAATGGCAGGAAGTCCTACACCAGGAAACTTTATGCAACAGGTGAGCTCCAGTCCTGACAAGTCTACTGAGTTCACATACTTTTCTACTTAATATGGAAATAATATGAAAATCAGGCATGCTACGTTTTCACTGATGGGTGTTACAAGATGGAGTAAAAACATGTAAATTAGAAAACAAAAGCCTCGTTGATGGTTATGTATAACACACATGTATTGTATACAGCATATTATTGTTAGGATTTAATATTCCACATATTGTGGAATATTTAATCAGAATCCTATTGAATTTATGCTTAAAAAAAAAACTTTTTCATTGTTCGACTTTAGCCTGGGATGTTCAGCCCAGGCCCGCATGCTCCCCCACCATATCCAGGACAAGGCACACCCTCACACCTGCAGCCCACCTCTCCCATGTTTGTGGCTCCACCACCAAAGACCCAGAGGGTGCTCCACTCAGAGGCCTACCTGAAGTACATCGAGGGCTTAAATTCAGAGTCTACCAACATCAGCAAGTGGGACCAAACGCTCAGAGGTGGTGTGCCTTAATTCTTCTTTTCATCGTGTGTGTGTGTGTGTGTGTGTGTCGGTGGGTGGAAGCTTTCATTTGGACGCAATGTTGATGGTACTGAAACTTCATTATATACCACAGATTCCCCACATGATAAATGTTTTAATGATCTAACTACCTTGTAATGTCTTAGTTATTAAGAAGCTAAAGTTACCATATTAGCGTCTGTCAAGGCAAGTATGTTGATGTTAAAATCTTTGCTATTAATGAAAATATAGTTACTGTGTACATGTAAATCAGGAACAGTACATGATAGAAGCAGGTTTGTTTAAAGATAAATCTGTAAAGTAATGCATACTTTCTTTACTGAGCATAACCAGTTCTTGTGCCTCTGGATTTGTATGCTTCAACAAAAGAAGAAACATCCTTGTCACATGAATGCGCATAATTTGCTTGTTGAATAAGTACTTGATAAACCCTGTGTTTCCGTCGCAGCTCAAAGGCGTGATGCTCACATGACCAAAGAGCAGGAGAGTCGGCTGCCAGCCCACTGGCTGAAGAGCAAAGGAGCCCACACAACTATGGCCGACGCACTGTGGCGCCTGCGTGACCTGATGCTGAGAGACTCTCTGAACATCTGTCAGGGATACAACCTGTAACCTGTTGGAGGAACCACTATAGCCAGCTCACCCACTGCTCTTATCCTCAAGCTATGGAGTTTAGAAAGGATGATAGGCAATAGAAGCAATATTTTATAGTCAATAATCATGATCAATTTTATATTTATTAGCCATCATAATGAGCTTCATAGTTATTTGTGTGTGCATTTTCTTTTCCTTTTTTTTACACCACAGGTTTAATTGTGCTGCAAAACCAGTGTTGTTGTTTTTGGCTTATTGAAACTATCAAAATAAAATTCTCAATACCCTGTTTATACTGTTTTGTGCTTGTCTGCTGGCCCAGTTGCACTTGTGACACTATGAAAACCGTGATATCTCTTCACCAGTTAATCCTGCATTATTTTGGAAGCACTTCCTCTCCGTTGATGTCACTTCCCGAAGAGAGACTCGAGATAGAGCCATTCTCTTTAGTGTTTGCCCTGCTCTCCCTATGTCCACCTCCTCACCGCCCGCATTTTGATATATAAACAACACAGACTGACTCTTCAAATTGACCGTTAGCGAAAGCAAACGCTAGTGAGCCGACGTGTAGTAACATGGAGTAACTTTAAACAACAAAAGGAACGACGAGGTGAGGTTTATTTTTTGGCAGCGACTTGTCGAAGAGGGGGTCGGGGTGGGCTAACGCTAGCTAGCGAGCCATTTCGCCGGCTCTTCCTGGTCTCCCTGTGAGATATTACTAGCATTTGAATGAAGTAGCGTTAGTGTCAAGCGCTGCAGCTAACCGGTTGTGAGTGCTTCTTCCCGGAGACACCATTGCTGCCACCGTTGTAGCTAACGTTGTGTGGAGGATGTCCCATCATGTCCACCCCCTGCACCCAGTGAGCTAGTGGGCTAACGTGGTCCTCTGAGGAAGCCTACAAACCTTCCTGTCGGCCTAAATAAAAGTAAAAACTGCTTTTATATAGAACTTGTTGGTGTCCTCCTCACTCAAGTCTGCTGTAGAGACATGTTCACACACATTGTGGCCTATTCGAGCCCAAAGATGTGAGAAAAACGAAGCTCCACATTGTAACAGCTAGCTAGCTTGCTGGTTAAGCTTTGAAATAAAATGGCATGTTGAAGGTGACTTTAAACTAATACGTACGTTTATTTACATTGTGAATATTTCGTCGCACGAGCTACGTGTTAAATCAGTTAATTGGCATTTTAATTTCATCGCAGTGAGCGAAGGAGCCGAAGGCCCCACAACACCCAGACTGTGACAGACACCTCCCAACCTTTTGATGTGCACACAATCCATACAAAGAGTTTGTGTTGACAGCCAGGGACACGTACTTTAACGTGATGGGGACACAGCGGGGGCTCACAGTGGTTGGTGAACGGGTTAGCTCTGGTCAACACGTCGCATTACTACATTGGTTGGTTGTTCTTGCTGTGGCTGAAGAATGAAGACTCTTTAATGTTGCAGGGCATCGTCCTGTGTTGGGACCCTGCACACAGATTCATCCCTATGATACATGCATGAATATACAGTGTTATGAGACCTGTATGTTGTTCATATTTAAGTCAATACACATGTGTAAAGGGCAGCTAGCTGTCATCCTGTCTTGCACTGCTGTCATTATTTTAGCTGTAAATTAAGTCATCTGTAAATGTCACAGTGGAACAAATAACATGAACCACAGATGAAATATCTGAATATGTTAAATACATCTAAAAGGATAGACATATTCTGTAACGTTGACCAATGACAACAGAGCAGAAACCAGAGCACAAAAGACACATTTATTTGAATGTTCATTCAGGCGGCTCCTTGTCCTTTTTATCATATGATGAGAGCACTGCATTGTGCTTTTTACTATCATCTATGTAGAAAATCATGTCAGTGGATTATTGTAACGTTAAACGATGAAGGCAACATATTTTTAGCACATGACAAAATTCATATTTTCAGCTTAACAATCGGAATGGTTAAAGGTGCAAAACATATCTTGCAATGTATACATTTAAATTTGAGGGTGCAACAAAAATGTCTTCATTGATTCCCTCCCACAATCCAGACAAATGCAAGTTCAGTAATTTGGAAACCAAATTCTCCATAGATGTGAATGTGGTTGTTTATGTTTGTAAGGCAACTTACTGGAGGCTACAGTATCTGTGACGGTGCATTTTTTTCCACATGATTAGAGCATGAATATTTTCTTCCCATTTAGAATGTTCTTATTTACATATATTATATCTTGACTTTCCAGGCAGAACTTTCATTCAGACTTCCTCAGTCTACAGTTCCTCCCACTTTGGCATTCACCATTGCTGCACTACAAAGCTCCCTGCTTGACCTCAGCCTAAGCAATACCAAGCTATACCAACAAAGATGTCCCAGCTCCAGTTTCAGTGTCCGGCTAGCCCCATGCCCGCTGCCTCTGCCCCACTGCAGCTGGGGCAGCCACAGCCTTGCTACAGCATCCCCTGTTCTTCAGGCACCCTTCCCTCGGAGAGCGCCAGCCAGCCCATCAGGAGCTCGGCTCTCCCTGCAGGCTCAGCCACTCCCTACAATACCACCACAGGTTTGTTTTAAGCATTTGTTTGCTTTTGTCAAGCCACTAACATGTGAAGGGCTCTCTGTATGCCTAGTCATTGTATTTCAAATATTTAGGATTGTATGCTTCTTATTTTAAAAGGTTCATGAAGCCCTGTGCATCTTTTTAAAACTCTTTGTGTATTTTTCAGATTTTGGGATTAGAAGCAGCCCTTTATTTTTGTATTTATGATCATGTCTGTTTGCTTAGTTGTGAGTATTTTGGATCTTATTTTTGCTTTGTCACAGTATCTAACATGGCAAACCCTAAAGAGAAGACCCCCATGTGTTTGGTGAATGAGTTAGCCCGTTTCAACAAGATTCAACCGGAGTATAAGCTGCTGTGTGAGCAAGGACCAGCTCACTCCAAGGTACTTTCAAAATCATTTTTACAGACGAACAATGCTGTTGTGTGGTGTCACAAGTTCTTGTCGTAGTGAAGGTCTATTGTCTTTCCTGTCTTGTATCTCTCAGATTTTCTCAGTTGGGCTTACACTGGGAGATCAGCACTGGGAGGCAGAGGGGACCAGCATCAAGAAAGCCCAGCATTCTGCCGCTGAATCCGCCCTCATGGAGACGACGCTTCCCAAACCCACCGTGAGAACGCCCCGCAACACAGGCAAGAACCCGCGTGGGCTCATCTCACTGGCTCTGTTGCAGTCTCTTTCTAATGTGTGTTACCACTTAGCAGGAAATAGTTTTCTCATGTGTAGTTTTCTGTCTGTGGTTTGTTGGTTTTCTTTGTGCTGGCCTTACAGCAGATGGCATGACACACACCATGGAGTTAAATGCACTATGTATGAAGCTTGGTAAAAAGCCTATGTATAAACCCATCGACCCATATCCGGGGATGAGACCACCAAACTTCAATTACAACGTCCGGGCCCCAGCACCTTACCAGCGCTCTATGCAACAGTGAGTTTCTTTAGAAAAGAGGACATTCTTCCATTTCGGTTCTGATTATGGATTATTTTATGAAGTTTGATTTTTAAAGGTAATATTGAGATATTTAATTTTTTTATGATGTCCAGGTACTATTACCCATTTCCTCCTGTGGGACCAATGATATACCATATGGAGCTTTCCATCGGAGGCCAGCAGTTTATTGGGAAGGGACGCACGCGGCAGTTGGCAAAACATGAAGCTGCTGCCAAGGCCCTAAAAGTTCTTCATAAGGAGCCAATATTGCAACAGTTGCCAGTGGTGAGAAAAGAAGCACGTATTCAGCATGAAATAGTGCTACAAAGCCATTGTGCAAATTTATTCAGGCATTTCTTTCTTTAATGTTGTTCTCCTCTTGACAGATGAATGGAGAGCCCGAGGAGGAGAACCTCAACAAATCAGAAATCAGTCAAGTGTTTGAAATTGCACTGAAACGCAACTTACCTGTCAATTTTGAGGTGATTTATGCATTTCCTTTTATAAATGGTTATAGCAATACGTAAGTTCAGTGATACAATATGTAGAACAAATGTCATTTTCTAGCCCAGTTTATTTTCCAGTTTAATAATAGGACCCAAATGTTCCTGTTGCTTTCCAGGTTTTACAGGAAGAAGGCCCTCCCCATATGAAGAGTTTTGTAGTGCGCGTTACAGTTGGGGAGTTCCCTGGAGAGGGCGAAGGAAAAAGTAAAAAAATTGCCAAGAAGCTTGCAGCAGCTGCAGTGCTGGGGGAGTTGAGGAGACTACCCCATATACCCAGTGTGGAAAAGACACTGCCACGCATCAAAAAGAAAACAAAATCCATCATTAAGGTATTGTAACCAGTGAGCTGCAATAAGTATAATCAGTACAGACCTAAAGACTCTTCATTAAGTAATGATTAATTTGTCACGCCAACAGCTTCAGACCAGCCCAGAATATGGCCAGGGAATGAATCCCATCAGCCGCCTGGCTCAGATCCAGCAGGCCAAGAAGGAGAAGGAACCAGAGTACAGCATGGTGACAGAGAGAGGTCTACCTCGGCGCAGGGAGTTCGTCATGCAGGTGATTCAACAGCGAGGAAGGCAGGCCGTTAACAGGACTAGTGCAACATCTCTTTATGTTCTATTTTGCCCTTCCTTGTTGGTTTCTCACCCATTCTGTTCTTTCCTCTGTGATCGCTGGATGTTTCGTGGCACAGGTGACCGTGTGCGGCGAGACCGCCGAAGGAATGGGACCTAGTAAGAAGGTGGCCAAGAGGAACGCAGCAGAGAAAATGCTGGAGCTCCTGGGCTATAAAGTGCCTCAGCCTCAGCCTCCGAAACCGGCACTTAAAACAGATGAAAAGGTACGGCGACACCTTTTGTTAAGCATGTCTAGTAAACATGACAGACAAGAAATATTTGATATCTGTGACAAACTTTCATTCCTTCTCTAACTGTTTTGTAATATTTAGGCCCCGGTGAAAAAACCTGGGGATGGGCGCAAAGTGACCTTTTTTGAGCCTGGCTCTGGAGAGGAGGCGGCATTGAGTAAGTGATCGTAGATCTACTGAATAAAATATTTGGCAGTAGTCATAGTGTGTTATTATTTCTGTTGTGCTAATGCTCCTTTTACAATTGTGTTCTTTCTTTGAAGGTTCCAAGGAGGAGGACTTCCGCCTACCTTACATGAGCCACCAGCAGCTGCCTGCAGGTATCCTGCCCATGGTCCCTGAAGTGGCTCAAGCAGTCGGGGCCTTCCACGCATGCCAGGCTAAGGACTACAGTCGAGCTGTACCCAACCCAGGCAAGGCCACAATCACTGCCATGATTGCCAATGAGCTGCTTTACGCAGGGACATCACTGACTGCTGAGACTATCCTAAAGAACAAACATAATCTGAACCAACTTCCCCACGGACCCCTCACCAGGCCTTCAGAACAGCTCGGCTTTCTTGCATCGGTGCAAAGCCTGCAGGTAACTGATAGCATGTTCTTTGGTGAATTCAATGAGGCCATTTTTGTGCATGCATTTCATTTAGACATTTTTTGTATTTGCTTGCAGGTGGAATACAAAGATTTCCCCAAAAACAATAAAAATGAGTTTGTATCACTCATTAACTGCTCCTTCCAACCACCGCTCATCAGTCATGGGATCGGGAAAGATGTAGAATCCTGTCATGATATGGTGAGTTTAAAAAAAAAACTACAAAATGTATTGTTCCGGTTTAATACTCTGCAAGGAATAACATTGTGTGTGTGAACTCTATTAGCTATCAGAAAAGGGACAACTTTACAGCCCAAATTGATAGATAGATAGATACTTTATTAATCCCTAAGGGGAAATTTGTTGTCAAAGTAGCAGTTTACAAACAGGGATGGAAGATATATACAAAATAAAAATAATTGGGATGAAAGATATGTACAGCACAGTGTGTATTAATTTAGGAAATTAATTTGCACAAAAAATGCAAAGTATGTGTAGTGTATATGAAGTGTAAATAAACGTGATGCATTAATCCACAGAGGATCTGGCAAGAGGTGACTTATTGTAAAGTCTTATTGCCGTGGGCAGGAATGTTGTCCTGTAACGGTCCCTGTGGCAGCGAAGCTGGATGAATCTTTTGGAGAAAGTGCTCCGCTGACGCTGCAGTAGGTGGTTATCATAACATCCAATGATAACAAAGCAGGAAGGAGTATTTTACACGGTGTCATATGATCCACTTTCTGTTTTTGGCAGATTACTTTATTATCCATTAGATAAAAAAAAAAAATGGAAATGAATTTTTGGCACTGGCATATAAGACAACACACACCATACTAGGGATGAATCAATTCCTCAAGAAACTTAAATTACTCGATTACTAAAAATAATTGATGCCGAGGGAGAGCTGGTTAATGTTAGCTGTTAGCCTGCACAGTCCTGCTGGCCGAAATAACAGAGTTGCATTACGATGCGTTCCATTTCTATTCTGTAAAAATGACTATTGAGAGCTAAGGTAAAACAATAATATTATCATCATGATATGTTCAAATATAAGATGGTAAAATGTGTTTTTTGGCAAAAACCTGAATATAGAAAGTTGTTTGATGGAGATGTTTTCAAAATATAAAATGGATACTAGAGAGGGAATTATGGCATGTTTAAGCATCTTATAATACATAATGAAAACGACTCATGCTAAGCCTTCTCTGCTGGCCTAAAAAGAATCACAAAGTTCAGAAGAATCTTTTTTTTCTTTTTTTTTTATAATTAAAAGTTATAGCTATTTTATAATTTAATTATTTTTCCCTATTAGCTTATTTTCTCATTGCACAGCTTCCTCTGTTGCACTGCCTTCAGCCTGCAGCTTTCAGCCTGCTGCGTGGCCGCTGGTTAAGGATCTGTTAAGAGCGCTCATTCAATCACATTTCACCTCTGTTTCTCTGGTAGATTAGCGGCTCCGTATAGCAGAGTGAGCGTCTGCTGTCCACACATGACAGTCTGTATGAACGCGTCGTGTAGTGGGCAGCTCGCCGTGTTCAATACAGGTCGGTCTGACAGTAACTCCTGGGAAACTTTTTTTTTCAGTCCGCACCTGATGTGGACACACGGCACTGAAGGCCTAGGTCGAAAACGCATGGCCCGCCACCGTTGTAAAGTGTGTGGGTGTGGGTGGGTGGAAGGGAGGTGGGAGTAGGGCAAAGGCCCTATTTAAACAGGATCTTATTGAGATTGAGTAAAGGATTTCTTGTAATCCTTCTTCCTAGCCACTGCAGTAACCTGTACTGTTTGTTCTTCACTCTTCAGGCCGCATTGAATATATTGAAGTTGCTCTCAGAGTGGGACCAGCAGTCAAGTGAAAGGACAGGAAATGGACCAGTCTCTCGGTAAGCTGTGACCAACATCGCCGTACTTAAAGCTGTGTTTTTGACGCATCTTTCATTCTGCTAATAACCATCATAAGTAATCAGAATTAAAATGCCTCATGTAAACACTTCAATCAGCATAAAATGGAGATGTTGTTTGTGCTCTGCTAATTTCCCAAGTGCTGCATGTTTTCCAGGGAAACTTGGGAGAATCTATTCATTTTCGGAATATAAACCAAAGGCTCAGCTTTTGCTTAATAACGCTGGTATAGGTTCATAAAAAAAAAAAAGAGCCAGTAACTGTTTCAAGCATTCATCGTGGCCCATGATCAAGGGGTGAAGTTGCAGTTTTGCATGTTTTTTTTCTTTTCTGATTGTTTATCATGTAAATAGAACAGTTTTATCGGTTAATTATTCAGCACACAGATAAATACTTCTATGGGATTTATAAATGACATTGCATACATTAAGAGGAATTAACACTGGTGCACATAAGCACAGCCACGAAGGGAATATTTTGGGACTGATTATCTGTTAACGGTGACACTGCATGTGTCTTATTTTCTACAGGTGTGGCAAGCAGGAAATGGAGGGTGACTTGCACCTCAAACAGGCTAACTCAAGCACATTGGCAAAGACCCTGGATGGCACTGTTTAGATGATCCGGCTCGGTTGTCTGTAAAAGCACTAGAGAAAACTCAGACACTGTTACTAGTTTTAGAAGCCTACAGGAAGCTTCGGGCCCTGTAGACTCTAAACCATCACTCCTCATATTCATCGTTCCCAAATGTTCACAGTTAAACAAGATTGAAGGGGAAAAAATAGGTTCCTCCGCTTGATTTTGTTTAATTGTTCACAGTATTTATTTTGTTGCTTTGTAGAAAAAATAGCTGCATCCTAGTCAATGAGTTGGGGGTTTTACTACAAGAAGGAACAATTAACTGTGAATTCTGTTCTGTTTTGCCTAAAACTGTTTTTCCGTTGTGTGACCTTCTAATTCTTGTTTTTAAGTATTTTACGTTTCATCCCCCGCTGAGGTAGTTTAAACAAGCTCTTGTCAAGGTTTGGACCTCTTCTTTGTCTAGGGTGCAGCTGACGAACCTTTGTTGATTTTCCTAGAGTGCTTTATATCAACAACCACAAATGAAGCGTTACTGACATTACCATGTAGGGCTGGGAAGCATTTGTGACTAAATGTAGCGCGTGATGTAATGTAAAGTTCTCTGCCGTGTGTGAACGGGACACATCCCTTTTGCGTCAGTTTCTCCGATACTCCACTCCATCCCTTATGTCAACCTCCCTTCTCTCTCCGCTCCCCATGGTAATTAAACTTATGTGCATACGTGCACAAAACAAAGACTTTGGTTGTCTCGTCTTTTTTCTTCTCCTGCCTATAACTGAAAAGTTGATGTTATCTAGTAGCTTTTGAATAATGTATTATCAACTTTTATCTGTTGTGGCATACATGTTGAACGCAATTGATTGCATTGAACAACAATTTGATTATTTAAGATATTATTTATTATGCATATACCATATTTTGAAATATTTTATTAATATATATATATACATATGTGTGTGTATATATATATATATATATATATATATATATATATATATATATATATATATATATATATATATATATATATATATATATATATATATATATCGTAGATATTGCTCAAATATGGCTAAGCCCTAGGGTTAAATGCATCCTTGTGTATCATTTAAGTTTGATCAATTCTGATGGTGATTATTTCTATCAAATCTAAGTTCTGATTCTTATGATAGTATTTATTCTTTATAATTCTGGGACGTAATGACTATAACAGTATAGTCTTGCATTATTTTGAAGGAAATGCTTCACCGTTAGTCATACTTGCTTCCTTGCATGAAAATAGTTGTACGCTGTCATTAACTGTTATTGTATCTGTGGTGTCTTTTGATATTAGCCTCACTTGTAATACCCCTTACTTGATGCTAACATCCTTACATTTGTTCCTTCATCAGCGATATTACTCTTTTATGCTTATTTTTATGCCTTGTGAAACGTAAAAGAACATAAGCACACAAATTACTTGCTCTCAGTAGTAGTAGTGGTTTTCATTCATTTTATTTCACGTAAACATAACACGGCACAATACTCTGGTACATTATTAAATTACAGATTTTAAAGTCACTCCAATTCCCCTTTTGGCTGCTTCAGGATTCAGTCAGTGTACAGTGTTGTGTGGTTGAAACAGTCTGAAAGGATGTTAATTGTCATCTGAATATTGCAGAAATGTGTATGAGGATGCTGATGACCACTTGGCTGAGCTGCCATCTAGCATACATTTCTGAATGATCCTTCTTAAGATCAGATAATTTCATAGTTGACTCCTGGCTGTAGCTGAGCAGTTTGGTCCACACAAGCAGAAGGATTTTCATTTATTTTTTAAGGACATTTGATTTTAATTTGAAGGTTTTGACTCCCAACAGTTGTCTTAACTGTACTTAGGTACAACTATACAACCTTAACAGAGCCATTAGATGTGTGTTTCTTCTTGCTGTCAATGAAAGGGTACATGCACTTGTCGGACCCCATGAAACGATACGTAACCACATTCGATTCCCATGGCAGCAATCTGAAAAGAAACAGAAAATAATGAACATCAGCTGCTAACACTTGTAATGGTCGCTAGTTAACATGAAGGTGTAACTTTGCTCTTACGCTCTGCAGAGGAAAGGCAGGTATGTGAGGCGGGGGATGCACACTAATGGTTGGTCGATCAGGATGGCATTCATGGCCTGCTCGACACAGTACTGCGGCTCCAGAGGAGGTAGGAGCAGTTCCACTTCCTCCCTAGAGGGGGCGTCCAAGGACAAGCAGGCCGCTTATGAGTTGGTATTTAGCATGTTGACAGCAAACCAAACATGAGCAGCCACACGCAGTAGCATGCCAAGTCCAATTTAACCATATTCATGTGCTGCAATCTGTACAGCACTCAACACAAATTTAGTTTAGCATATGAACTTACATATTTTTAGAACCATTACTGCAAGAAAATACATTGTAAACTTAAATCTAGAGGAACAGATGCCAGGAAGTCTTGAATAATTTAAAGCAAGTTTTTAAATATTTGGTGTGTCTGTGTTTGTTGGGTTGAAATCGCCCCATTCACGTTCTAAGAAATAGCATTTAATGAAAGGATGTGATTGAATTAGGCACTATGTGTAAGTTGTGTTTACATACCGTATCTTGCAGCCTTCAAACATGCCCGTGTCTACAATGTAAGGGCACACAAGGGTCGTCTTCACTCCTTCGACCTCGTCAGCCAGCAGCTCATGTGCCAGAGACTCGTGAAAGCCCACTGCAGCAAACTTACTGGCACAGTAATCCTGTCTCAAACAAAAAGCAAAACTTCTATTTAAGAATGTTGCAAATATCTCAGACCTGCTCAGACAGCTGTTTTTGTGATACGCATTTTAATGTGGTTCTTTATTTGCTGACTCAGACAGAGAAGTGAAGGAAAGACTGCAACATGTCGTATGTGTGTGGTCCCTCCCCGGTTCACCTCGACACAAGCTGTGCTGAAGAGACCAAGGACGCTGGCGATGGTGACGATGTGTCCATGATTCTGGGCCTTCATCTGAGGGAGGAAGGCCTTCACTGTCTGAGGCATGGCGCGCGCGCACACACACACACACACACACACACACACACACACACACACACACACACACATTGTTAGATTGCAGCATGTTATTATGAGGCAACAAACCATGCAGTGTTCATATGACTTAAATGTTGCTCAATGTGAAGGAAGCTTATGTTTTCAAGCAGCTTCATATAAAGAGGATTTATGCTCCATAGTGTGAAGGGGATAAAGCTATTAACGCAATATATGTTACACGTCATGTGTCGCACTGTGCACAATAAGCTGCTCTGTATAGCAGCTGATGCTGAAAAGATTGTACAATGTGAAAACCAAAAGCTTCATTTCCAACTTTCTAGATTTCCGTCTGTGCTAAATCATTGTCCGTGTTGGACTTAGAAAGTGTGTCTCCTGCAAGACCTGCCAGATTTGAGTTTGAGAAATGAAATAGTGTTTAATAATCTGGGAGCACAACGGAGAAGGGGGCACCCCATCTAAGCAGTCAATGTGTGTGCGGCTTTATCTTTTATTAAAATCTCATAGCTGATGTGTTTCTGATAAGGCGTGAGTATGTTCAACATTCAATTATACACAAGCTAATCTAGACGATGACTGAACTCCACCCACAAGTGGTCATGGTCTTGACTGTATAATGTATACGTGATTTGCTGCTAAATATCCACTAAGGATGACCTCAGAAAGACATTTTAGTAATACATGACGCTGCACAGACAGACTGTTTCGATGGTGGGTCACCTTTTTAACAACTGACTGAATTTTGATCACAATTTGATTTCATTCATGTAATTTACAACAAAAGAGACTGGTTGTGAAATATGAACATAGTTTACTTCCTTCCCATAATTAGAGAAGCAATTATTATTCTGGATGAGCAGATTAATAGAAGAAGTTTCATCCTGAGGGTTCCGAGCTAACGTAAAAATAAATACATAGATCATCCACTGTCCTCAAGGTAATAGGACGTTTAGTACTAAGTAGTAAGTCATTACAGCTGGACTTCCTGTCTGTAAGGATGTTGTCTGCTTGGTGAAATGTCTCACACATTTTAGTTTGACTGAAGCGTTCTCACCCAGAAGAGGGCATGGCAGTTGACCTTCATGGTCCTCTCGATCAGTTCATCCGGACAGTCTAACATGCGCTCCCCAGCCACCACTCCAGCGTTGTTCACCAGCATTGTGACGTCCCGGCCCAAGTCCTTTCGCACAAGCTCTGCGCTGCGATACACATCTTCCCTGTTGGTCACGTCCACCGTGTAAGTGTGCGCCTTACCCCCCATCTCACGCACCAGCTTGGCTGTCTGCTCGTTGGGACCGCTGCTTATGTCCCAAAGCACCACCTCTGCCCCGTGCTTGGTGAATTCCTGAGCAAAAAGACGACCCAGGCCGCCGCCTGCTCCGGTGATCAGCACCAGCTCGCCATCGATGGGCTTGGTGCGCGGGCGCAGGAAGATGCGAACAGAGTTGCGCAGGATGAAGTAGATCACATCCAGCAGCATCATCTGGAGGTCCATGAGGAAAATCATTTTAAACTCCTTTACTGCTGATGGTCTTGACCAGCAGCCTACAGTGGGTTACACTTCACACCTGATTTCTGTGGAGGTGTGTTTCCTAAAGCCTGACTAAAGTTAGATTAAGTTAGTGAAAAAGATGCAGAGAGCCAGGCTGGTGTTTCCCTCCTTCTGTGACCCTCAGCCTCCTTTCGTGGTGTATTTAAACCCTCTCCTCCCGGATTAGAGGAAATACCTTGAGCTCCTAATGAAATCACTGTTAAAGCCAGTTGTGAATGTTTTTTAACCATTACTGATGTGCCAAACGGCATCACACTGAGTTAAAGATTCTTGAAGCACATTATTATTTAAAAAATTCACGGCTTGCACATACTGTACACGTGAAATTCAACATTATTGAATACTGTATGAGAAATAACTGTGAAAAACGTGCACCTTTATCTAAATATAAATATCTGCATCATATGTGTACGCAAACACCTCAGTTTATCTCTCAGGTTTCTCAGTATAAACAGAAGAACCAAACTGTGCGCTCTCACATTGAGGGGCATTAAAAGACATTAAATGAGACAAAAAAATGTCTTTACTATCTATTCTACAGCATCCAAAATGCAGTTTGTATGTATATCCAGCCCAGACTCCCAGACATCTTGTGCATAAGTGCAGTGGCTCAGATGTTAGCACTGCTGCATCACGGCAAAGTTATAGTTAAGTAGTCAGATGAAGTTTACATTTTGTTTCACCGTACAAGTCCCAGCTCTACCCCTGCCTCACAATCATATTAAATAAGAGCATAAGGCGATTATGTTAAAGTGAACTGGAAATCTCAACATTGTTACTTATGTCCCAGTAATGCTGCTATTTGTGTGTCACGTTTTTTGTCTTTTTGGTGAACACTGCCAGCCTTGTTTACTCCCTGTGTTGGCACATGAGCCGTTTGCATGTTTTATAAATCGTGAATTTAAATTCACTGGCTTGAGAGAGCTAATACAACACCATGACCACCATTTATTGTTGCATCTTAGCTGATATTACCACCAGTAATGCAAAGGTCATCTATGTATATATGTAGTATATTTTAAAGATATTGAATAACATTTTAACCTGGTGGAATTTATGTTTTTATCTCACAACAATATGATGTGTGTTCAAATATATATATATATATATATATATATATATATATATATATATATATATATATATATATATATATATACACACACACAGTTTTCTTCTTTTTTTCTTCTTTTTCTAAAAGACAGACTTTATTTACAGAAATTGGCCAAGGCTGTAAAATGAGTTTAGTTTATGTACTGCCAAGAATTTTGCCCTATTGTGACTTGTTGAGCAACAGCAGCAAAGTGAGCGCCTTAAATCTGGCATGCACACTGGTATGCAGCTCAAGTGATGTGGATCCAGTGTGGAGCTGTTTCTGATTGTTTGACAGCCAGTTTTCCTGTTGGATGTGCCATAACAATGTTTTACTGTAGGGCTATTTCTGTCTTTTCAGAACTGAGTTAATCGAATCTGTGCAACTTTTAAGACACAATATATCGCCCCAAATGTAAACAAACATTTCATAATTTTGTTGGGAGAACTGCTTTAGAAGTTAAGACTATTATTATTTTGAAAAGTAAATAGAAAAAAAAGAGAAGAAGAGAAGATAAATACATTATGAGAACAGAAGGGAGGGGTGATTGGTGTCTATGGGCTATTGGTTGTATATCCAGTCAGTGCTGACCGTCTGTTTAATGGAGCTATGAATGCTCATCGTCTCCAAAGCAGTTTTGTAGGGCCACACATGGGGAAACGGCTCCACAAGTGTCCTGGTAATGCTTGTTCACTGTGTCTATACACAGTATGTTTCCCTCAAGTCCTAATCTTTAGTTTGTGGTGTTTTGAGCAGTGTAATCTTTCAGCTCACCCCTCTTTCTGTTCCCATCTTCTCCCTGGACACACACACACAGTAGAAGGCTACTGGAAATCTTAGTTTGAGTGCAAGCCTGCACTGTCCACATTGTTGTTCTTTTGCATGAATAACCTCAGCCACAGGAGTTTCATTAATCCACTGTTTTCACATGTTGAGGCACACGTTGGCCTGGGAAGCTGGCTGCCCCACCAACATACAGAGAGACAAAGAGAGACTTTAAGCAAACAGACATATATTTTACTGTGGTTTTGCAAGTGAAGGTAGATTTTTCGAGATATTTTACTTGTGGTTTCTCTAGAAACATGTGAAATGCCATTTAAAGGCCTAAAGGTCTAAAGGTCTAAATCTTACTTTTTACTCTGTTTTGGAAAATTAACCATAAAGTCCTGTGTAATAATTATGATTTATACATTCATTAAGTCTAATATGTCTAATCTAAAGCTTGCCTAATTAATCTGTTCCTAGTCCAGTCTAACACTTAACCTTTTCTAAAATGGTGAACTGTTCCTTTAAGAGATACAGAGTTGACTCAAGAATAACTTCCAACTCACTGATCAGTGCTTCAACTCCTGTTGGTCGCATTACTGACCTCACCGATCACACATGTTAGGTGTGAGTTAATATTAAGACTTTTAAGCACTTCAACAGGACAGTACTTAAAACGCTCCACTGGTGAATAACTTCAGACTGGGATTACTGCTCCATCCATTACACTGTTGCATTATAACAGAGCATTGCATGTTGTGATGACCGTCGGGAGGAGCAGTTCTGTATCCTTGGTTTGTCTCGGGGTCTCTTTATTCCTTGTCGGTCCGTGTCAGTCGGGCTGTCGGGAAACAGGTGTATGTTGCACCGGCCGGGACCCATCGTGCATCAGCAAAGGATGGAGGTCTGACCGGTTCTATGGCCCCTGTTACTGCGACCAAGCCTGTGTCTCCACTCTGGACTGCTGCCACGACTACAAAACAGCCTGCCCAGGTGGGTTGGTGCTGACAAGAAAATGTATCTTTTTCCAATATTGAATTAAATGTAATCTATTACAGAACACTGTAATGTTGATATTAGTTTTGAAGTCTTAATACAATATATTGGCGTCATCATATAGCAGGAAACCAGGAAAAAACATGGGCCTAACCAAATGGATACAACTTTGTATTAAAAGCCAAATTTGTTGTGGAATTCAGGGTGGCTGTGAAACATGTTAATGGTTTGATCATATCATATTTACTAGAGGTCTACAATGTCGCTGAAATGTTCTGATTTGTTGACATTGTGTTTTCCTCTCTCTGCCTCTCCTCTTTCAGCGCTGCCCTGCGTGGTGAGCGAGTGGACCGAGTGGTCCGGCTGTGCTGAGCCCTGCAGGGCCACAGTCCGCAGGAGGAGCAGGACGATCCTGCAGGAGCCGCTCAACGCAGGTAGACCCTGTCCCAATCTGGAGGAGCAGGCCGGCTGTGCTGAGTACTGGTCCCAGCAAGGGAACTGTCACAACCCACTTGGTGAGAAAAATCTACATGGATCCCTCTGAACATCTGTGTGATCATCACATTATTCTCTGGTGGAATAACTTAATCCTGTTAGTGAAAAGTTATTAAGAGCAGATATGGTTTGGTAAGCAAGGTTATTCAAAAGTGTGCCATATGACATGCGAAGTTAATAGCTGGAACAGACTGCAATGTAAACAAATACTCTGTTACTTGCTAATTGACCTGTAAAAGACACATTAGTGAAAATCAAATTATACTGAAAACCACATATCCCTTTATACACCCACTAATAATTAAGAAGATAGATAATTACCCTTCTGATTCTAATATTCAAAAATGATGCAATGTCACATGCAAACAAGTGATTTGTTTTAATTACTACCTTGTTGTCATTTTTAGATGTATGTCAACAGTGTTTGACATTCTGATAATTCTACACGTGCAGTCATTTATTTAATATTTGTCATAATAATATATGCTGCAGTGGCAATGAACCACTCAGTAAGACTCAGATTTGGACAACCCATTATATTCTATTACCCATTCTCTATTGACAAGGATTTATGTAACTGTACAGCATATGCTGTTATGATGTCTGTTTCGATGTAAAAGAGTGACGGTATACCAATTCATGGGGTCTTAAGACATCTGTAGTAGTACAAGCACTACGTTTTAAATCCATCTGATGAAGCTACATGAGTCAATCTGTTTCTTTCAGCTTCCCAGGCTGTTTCACACCAGAGCATCTTACTTTCATGAGCATTTTTCCAGCACATGCTCACTTTAAATGTATTAGTACTGCAACATATGGTCGCATGCGATGTTCTCATCATCTTCTTCTGCAGTCCCAGCACTGATTATCACGGGTGGCTATGGCAACGCCAGGAAGAAAAGAGACATCCCTGACATCAGCGACATTATAGGGTAACAAGTTTAGAGAGTGTTTTTTGCCTTTCATTTGTTCTCATGTATTGTCAATATGTATTTACTCTGAATTTGGTTTGTGTGTGTGTGTGTGTGTGTGTGTGTGTGTGTGTGTGTGTTTATGTTTATGTAAAATAGGTATTGTGTCCAGTTTCAGTTGACCTCTCTGACTAAAGGATGCCAGCAGAGTTCGGGCCCACACACCCAGTGGATGCAGCACCTGAGGGAGGGACACCATGTGTGTGTCGAGTGCCAGCCGCCCGCTCTCGCTGCCGGACAGACGCATTGTGCCGGAGACGGAGAGGAAAATGAAGAGGGCAGGTAAAGAACGGAAAACCTGCCTCATAAAGAGAAAATGAGAATGTTACCTGCAAGAAAACATTGTCACATCACAACTTGCTTTTTTTTCACCATGATTACAAAATTAAAAAAAAAGCAATTTAAATTTAAAAAATGTCAGCTAACATTTTTTTATTCATAAAGCCTCACAAATTTAAGTTTGTGTTGTTCAGGAAATGTTAATGACCAGAAGAGATAGAGGTATTTGTTTTTAAAGCCCAGCCAAAGGTTTATTCAACCATGAAATTAGATCTTCTCCCATAACTCTCCTCAAACAAAACAAATTATCCCACAATGGTGAACTGTTCCTTAAAAGATATACTAGTAGTAGGATAACTGTAGCCCATAAAATGCAAACCTAAAACATTGCACATTTTCTGTCATTGCATTGCTACGGAAACAATGATTACATCATATGCAATTATTTGGAAACTCTTTGCAATTGACCATGTAGTTTTTGAGAGCAGCCCATTTATAGACATAACTTAAAGGTGCTCAGTGGCGTTTTCTTGTATCCAAATAAAAGTTATGTTTACATTCAGTGTGTCTCACGCATTGCGTGTATCCCTGACAAAAATGATGAATGCACTATCTTACTCATAACACCTTTGCAAAGCTTATTTTCCATTGTTTAAACCATGTATACCAGGAGGAAGTCTTCTTCTTTTCTTCTTTCCTTTACGCATTGCTGCATATATTGCAGCATTACCGCCACCAGTAGATTCGTGGAATAGTGGGACACCATTGGCATGAATGAGTATGGTGTGCATGTGGCACATGACAAATCAAACGATGACCCACTCTGAGCAAACTGCTCCATAGCGTTACTAGAGGTCCAAAACTCCACAGGGAACATTTAATTCCAAATCACATTCAACCTCACTTTAACCCAGATCTACAGGACAAACATTGTTGCACCGCATAGACAGAAAGTCTTAATATATGCAAACGTCTGGCTTGTATAACACTGTTCTACCTGTTTCTGACATAATAGCTGTGTCTGCATTTAAGAGGTGCATTTGTGGATAGACGTGGATCAGTTGTAATGCATCTCTCAGATCTGATTGGTAACAATGAGGACTACCACTAGAGGGCACCATTGTATATCGCTTGGATTTAAAGAGACATCTTGTGACCACTAACTCCTTCCCCCTCCATGATTCCTGCAGAAGACAGTCTCTCCAGTGGCAGGCGGTGGGAAACCCTCGATGTCGGGGTGTGTGGAGGCGTGTGGGGAGGCTGCAGGCCTGTTCCTGCCCAACAGCCCACAGCTTCCTCTTCATCTAACCTCCTCCTCCTCTACATGTTTACTCAGACTTGTGTTTAAAGAACAATCTGCCAGAAAATTAAATACTGGCCACAATACAATGCTTTGTTGTACCTTCTTCTCCAGATTAATGTAAACATTTGATTAATGTGGCTGAGTTTGTGCCAGTTAAAATCAATTTACTTAATCAGAATATAATACATGTATTGTCCTTTACTGCTCAACAAAAGCTTTCATATTACATATTCCTTTTTCAGTTTTCATAAAAAACTGCAAATTACCAGTAAAATGAAAGTCAGAAATCCCTAATCAAAATGTAAAGTGATTTGATTTATTTCATTTTAGTCATCCAAGGGAAATGTTGCTTGTCTTATTAAGAAATAGAAATATCTTCGGACATTGAGACACTTTTTTTTTTACGTGACAAGTACTGGCTATGTGTGAATCACAACCAGTCACAACGCCAAAGTTACAACATGCACTGAACAACAGAACATTTATACAGAAACAACAGCATAGAAAGTCAACAGGTAAAAATGAGTTTTGTTTTTTACAAAACAGACAGCCTCGGGACCTACAAACAACATTGTATAAGAGCTGGCTAAGGTCGTTCACATATCTTTTTTCAATTCCCTGGTGTACTTTATAAAGACTGATGGCTTAGGCAAGGTTGGGGTCAATTTCACTGAGAGTTTGTGTTTTTAATTTGTAGGTTGTAATTAGTCTTATGCTATAATACTGGTTCCTTTTATTGTGTGATGTGTGTTTTACTCCATCAAGGCATCCTGAATCGACCCCAACCCTGTAATACAGTGTTAGATTTTGTGGACTCGGGCTATACTTGCTAAAGCAGTGCTTCTTCCTGGGAATGGAAAGTACCACATCCTGGGAAAGAGACCTATGGGGTTCTAACAGAAAATGAAAAAGACCTGAACCTTTCAACAGTTAAATGTATCAACTAACGTGACAACCAAGTTCTATTGTAAGTAAAACAAAAACAAAAAAGCGTTTACAGTACAGTTGGGAGCCTTGTTATTGAAAAGTTTGAGAATCTGTGCTCTTAGTTTGTATCAATAAATGAGAAATAAAAACAAGATACTTGATTGTGTTTTCTTCATAAAGCATGATGGTCTTTTGAATTAAAGTGAAATTAAAAGGTCTTAAAGACGATTCGATTGGCTCCCTTGGAAATTCAGGACAGAAAAATGCCGAAGTAAGGATGACTTGCAAAAAATAAATATATATTTTGTTTTAAATTATGGTGGTTCCATGTCACAGTATCACAGTCATGTATGCAATCACAACATCATGTTTGATGTTTCTTTTCTAATACCTTGTCTAAAAGCTTAATATACTATACCAGTTTCATGATTTCTGTGCATGTTCATGGGTGCGTATTTGCGTTAAAAATAAATTTCAGTTATCTCAAATAATACTTGCTGTCTGTTCATAGAATATTGATTGTCATCATTATTGAAGATATTTCAGTGAAACATGGTCCTTTGGGGGGGTGGTAGTAATGAAATACATTTACTCTCGTTACTGTAACAGTAGTTTTTTGTGATTTTCTTTTTTTAAATCTGTAATTTTACTTTTACTTAAGTAGCCTAGCCGACTATGTATCACAAGTATTGTACTACATTTCAAGTCGCTTCCGTTACAGGGTAAACACATAAAGTCACGTGATAAAGACCTGATGAACTGTGTGAGAATGGAACAGAAGGAACCACATATATCAGCAGCTGCAGCAGAGAGGAAGTTGCAGGGGAGTCTGCGGCCGGAGGGGGGCGGAGCTCCAGAGAGGAGACGCCCCCGGAAATGATGACCTTACATATTGCGTTCACGGGCCTGACGCATGGGCCGCGGCCTGAGGCTAGCACTTTGATCAACATCAAAGTAGGGATCACATGGGATGTGGTTATATTGAGCATTATAACGGTACCTAGGCATAATTTAAACATTGTTGCATCTATCCTAATTAATGAATAATTTAATGCAACAGTGCAAACATTAATGCAACAGTGCATGGGCGCTAATCGATATCGATGTAACACGTTGGATAACATGTCGGGCTCCCCAGGTGTGATTTAGATCTACGCTCACTGAGGAACTTGTATTATCTGTGTGCAGACGTTCTGCTCATTGGGACCGACTAGACTGGTTATAACTCTCCGAGAATGAACGAGTAGATGGGAGGAACCAGGAGCAGATTGTGAAGGATTTCGCGGCGCTGTTAAGACAGGTGAGTATCACGAGACACTGCTGAACCCTCCAGACGAGAACGTTGAAAACCACGTGGTTGCGTGTGCGCGCGCTTTTCGGTGTGTAAACTGCGCAGTCTCTCCTCTGCTGTTTTATACATGTCCACATTGTGTGCTTTGGTGATGTTTTATTCTACTTCGTGGTTTCGATAGTGTTTTTTTTTGTATTGGCGATAATGTTTTTGTCGAGTTTCGTTTCGTTTCTTAACTCTTGCAAGGCTATGTCAAGGAAAGCAGTTTTATATTTATATAACTGATAACCAGTTGTAAGCACAGTCTGCAGAGTGCCATCTGTTGGCATGGGCTTAAAGGGTCTTCTTGCGGATGTTGTTCCACCTGTGTAGAAGTTCACATTTAATGCAATGTATTTTCTAGCCTTAACAGGTTTAAATGTATTCATAGTACCAATACTTTTACTTGAGTACAATTCTAGAACTCAGTGTGTAATATAGAAAACCTAAATAATGGGACAGAAAACCCCAATGTTGATTCTTAAGTGGTTGTGTGATCTGAATTCCCTTTATCTTAGTGTAGAAAATATAATTTAGTTACATTTTTTGACTGATGAAATGGACTCTGAAAACTGGCTGAAATGTTTTCTTTACAAATAAAGAAAACATTTTGAAATCTCCATGAACATTCAAGTGTGACAGGCTGAAAGATGTTGGCATACATTGACCTTGAATTTCCATAAGATAAAGATAAATATGGAGTGAAAACGTAATCCAACTAACATCCAGCTGTTGAACCAAATGTCAGCTAACCAAAAGAAAATGAAATATAATCGACAAAGTTTGCATTGTACATGCCCTTTTTGTTATGTAATTGAACCTGTGCCACTTCCACCTTGTAAAGTGATATGAAGATGTTTATTGTGGGAATAATTAATTAATGTATGATCATAACTAAAGAAGCAACCAGGCACAGCACATTTTTGGGGAGACTTAACAAAAAAAAAGCATTCTGAATTTCACCAGAAGTCATCTGAAGTCAATTGTCCTGTAGGACATTTTCTCAATTTAAAAATCGAATCCAGACAATATTTAGTTTAAGATCTCTTTGAGAGTAACCTTTTTTGTGAACTTAGCCTCTAATATTAGCAGATGTGCAACAAAATAAAATGATTAGATATTTTATTAAATATTTCTCTTAAATAAAAAAAAGGAGCTTGTGAAGATCCATAACGTGTGCCTCCCACCCCATTTCTTCTCAGCAGTAAATTAATCTTAATATCTCATACAATTAGATTGCAATTTGTGTTACAGTTGCATGGTAGTCAGAACTGCAGATGAAATATGTTGAAACAGGAGCAGGTCTCCCCTCGACATGCAGCTCATTCTTTTCCATTAAGCGGTAGCGAGGCCGCTCTAGTGCACTGGCTTCACTGCCGTCTCACACGCGGTTCCCTCTGCCGCTCTCAGTCATTGCTATTCCTTTCACACCTCAGCTCCTCTCACTATGGGAGAGCAATATGAAATGGTTCAACTCTGTGATTAAAACAGGAAATGAAATCAGGGTTTGTGATTAGACTCTGAACAACAACACTGAAATACATGTCGATCATCTTCTTTTGACTAAGATTTTACTCAACACCTATACACTAGTGCAATTAATTATGTTATTTATATCTTTCACCATTATATTTGTGTCCAGAAGCTTTTACAGTTTGGTCAGTTGTCTTTGAGACTTGGTTTATTGGCAGTGAGGGTCGTCTTTGCTGCATGTCTTGTTAACATTAGAGAAAGTTATTATGACTTAAGATGTACCTGCTCCTGAGGTTTTTAAAGGTATTACAAAAATGTTGTAGCTTCACATTCAAAATTGGATTTGAAGGTTGAGGGAGGAACAGCGGGTTCTTAATACATTATACTAACTCCGTTCATATTGGCTTGGTCTATAAAGTCAATCTTAATATATGATTTATTTCACATTTTTAAGGTTGGGTTTATGGTTAAAATACAGCACTTTTGTCCGCCTATGTCCTGTGTATGCTAATTCACGTATAATGTTTAATTATTAGTGATATGTAAGACTGTTTCTCTTTGCTATGTCAAAATATAAACAGATAATAGTGAATACATTCAGGGGAATTGTAGTATTTATGAAATGCTACAGAGATTTTAGACATAAACATAACAACGTACAAGGTCCTTACATCATAATGTTGCTTTTACACAGTACTCGTAAATATGCACAGTGAGGAGTGGCTCTGCTAACATGTGACTGCATACTGTTACTTAATGGGTGCATGCCTATGTGTGCGTTCTCGTATATGTGTGGAACATACGTTACATGCAATCAGACCTTCCCGCCCCAATTAACAAATAGTTGCTGAGCTGCGGCCAGCCTTTGGCAACGGCTGCTGTCACCATGGAAACTAAGTGTATCTATGTATCTTGAAAATTGTCTTTCATACCTCTATGTACCGGGTGTGTGCTCATGCATGGGTTTCATCAGGCCAGGCATTTACAACTGACTTATGGTAAAGTTAACCTGGCGGTGTATATTTAGTGCCATTAAAAGTTATTTTGAGGATTAAAGGAACAAGGACGAGATGTAAAACTCCCTTGCTATAAATACACGTATATTCCATTATCTGTATCTGAGTGTGATGCCTTTGGACGCTTTCGTATTGGTCAAAGGGAGGCCAATGCATGCAGAACATCTGTTACTGAAATCTAAACTTCGTGTCAGTAAACATATATGGTAAACATAAAAAAAGGATATTAGAGAATTTTCATATGTTCCATTTTTAAAATCGTCTCATGTTTTTGTATGTTGACCGGTTGGGTGCATGCATGCTTCGTAAATGTGTGCTTTATTCAGCTATCAAGCGTATTACTTCTGGCTTGTATGTTACCTCATATCAAATATATTCTTGGTCCACTATCCAAAGACAATATTCACTGGTCGAGATTTGAAAGTTTTGGCCATTCTGACCATGGCATGATAAGATGGGGGATAGCTAAACACTGTTTAAGAAAGATTACTCCTTCTAATGATGATGGGCCAGAGCCTCCAACAACTGCAGCCTCTGTGCCACAACATTGAACCTTACACAAGATTACTCTTCACATATGACACAGCAGACTAGCAAATCACACATTTCTATAATGAACTTTCTCTTATCTAGGCTATATAAAAATAAATCAGGTAAGACAATCTCAAGAGTGTGTATGAATTACCATTAGATCACCCATCAACATTCACACTCACTCACAACATGCGCGCCCACTCACACACTTTATAGTATATGCAGATATGCACACCCCTACAGATGTAAATGACTAAGGCCAGTTTTGGGAATGGAGGGCACAAGTAATTAGCTTATAGGCTTCTAGGTCCTCTCCTGTATCTCCATGACTATACAATTAATTGGGACTCAGTAATGGGATAGTGGGCAGCAGGGATTTTTTTTCCTAGAGAGTTAAGAGAAATCCCCCTGCCGCTAAAACCATCATTCAGTCTGGTTACACCAGTTATAACCACGTATCATTTTTGTCTGATGCCTCTGCTTCCACGTGGATCTGTGAACAGACCCGTTGGCTACCTGGGAGTGCTTTTGTTTTGTGTAATACCACTAATAGGAATGAGTTGAAGAAGGGGCAGTGACATTCTCCAAATTAGTAGTGTTTTTCTCCCAGAGTATTCACCACACATGTTGACCCTGAGCTTTGTGCCCAACGGCATGCTCGGGTAATTTGTGAAATGTTTCGGTGAGACCTTTTGTCTCTCGCGCTACCTTTTTCTAGAGTGTTTTAAGTTTGTCTGGTGTCTCCTTCCCAAACACTCTGGCCACATTTTCCTGTTTATTTCTGCTGCACTTGTACTTCAGAGGCTTTTATCCAAAGCATTTTGACGCCCTCTCTCAACCTTTGGTCTTCGTGTCATGTCGGGTGCTACGTGATTCTCATGAGCCACCCCACGAATCCCTTCAATGGGGAATAGACAGTTCTGGCCAAGTATTTTCTGGGCTGCTTCTAAATGGTTGCAGCCTTTCTGATAATTGATGCTGATGCTCCGTTTTGGGCTTGAACCAGACAAAAGACGCTCTGAGGGACTGACATCAGAGAGGTCGCGGAGGTGCTCGTCATCATCTGTATCAGCGTCGATGTATTTGCTGATGGAGGAGTCGTGAAAGGTGAAGACAGTTGCGGCCAGGGTAGTGCTCTCTGGGGACTTTGGTGGAGTTCTGCTGCTGGCAGTGGTGTAGACAGAAACTTCAGGGCTTAATAGAGAGTGGTCTGACATGACTGAGCTGTCGGAGAAAGGGGACAGGCCTGACCCACCCTCATTGTGACAGCCTCCTTTGGGGATAAGACTTTTGCCAGAAAAGAAGAATCTCCGTGTATTCTCTGTGCATGAAGGCTTCGTGGCAGACACAGGAGTCAGAATAGGCTCACGCTCCCCAATGTTTTTTTGGCCTGATTTTGCACTGCCATGCTGGGAGAAAGCTGTAGCTGGACTGTGGGAGAACCGGTTGCTTTCCTGAAGAACAAGGTCCATTGCTGGACTATGAGGGTAGCGTGGATTCTCCTGGAAGTCTGTAGCACAACTGATGTAGCTGTCTATGCTGGACAAGCTTTTCATGTCCCCCACTCCTTCTCTGGCTCCTATCACACGTGGCCCGTGATCTTGGATGGCCCCCAGCTCTATCTCATCTCTCTGTTTGCCAATCTTAGAGCCCCTCTCTTTAGCATTGAGGTTTGGCTGGGATTGTGTCTTGGCCATCTGGTTGTACATCTCCTCGAGCCTCTGAACATTTAGCCTTTGGGGACTGGTTTCTCGATCCTTGTTGGGAGAGCCTAGCTCCTGGGCATTGAAGGAACGGTTTGAGCTTGTCTCTGATGCAGCTCTCTTGGGGGTCCATTTCCAACGGCTTGGAGAGAGATTGTTGTCATGAGGCCTTTCACTCTTCTCCACCACCACATCCATCAGTTCTGCACTACGAGCAAATGCTTCTTTCAAGTTCATTGAGACAATGCTGCCATTTCGCTTTGCCCTCTCTAGAGCCTCTCTTCGTTTAAGTGCTTTTTCCTGCCTCTTCTGCTCCTTGTAGAATTCAGAAAAATTATTTACAATAATGGGAATTGGTAGGGCAATCACAAGCACTCCAGCTATACAGCATAACCCCCCCACTATCTTTCCCAGTAAGGTTTTGGGGTAAATATCCCCGTAGCCTACTGTGGTCATAGTAATAGTGGCCCACCAGAAAGAAGCTGGGATGCTTTTAAACTTTGTATCCTCCTCGTCCTTTTCAGCAAAGAACACCAGACTGGAGAAGATCATGATGCCCATGGCCAGGAAAAGGATGAGCAGGCCCAGCTCATTGTAACTCCTCTTAAGAGTGAAGCCTAGAGACTGAAGACCTGTGGAGTGACGGGCCAGCTTCAGAATACGTAGGATACGCATGATCCGAAAAATCTGAACCACACGTCGGACGTTCTGAAATTGTAGCACACTCTTGTTGGATTCTGTCAAGAAGATGGTGACATAGTATGGCAAGATGGCCAACAGGTCAATGACGTTCAGAGGACCCTTAAAGAACTTCCACTTGTTGGGGGAGGAGAGGAAGCGAAGCAGGTACTCCATGGTAAACCAGGCAATACATACAGCTTCCACGTGGGCCAGTTGTGGGTTGTCTGAAGACTGGCCAAACTCATCCGTGTCCTGCAGCTCTGGAAGGGTGTTCAGAGACAAGGCAATTGTGGATAGCACAATGAAGAGGATGGAGATAATAGCCAGGATCTAAAGGAAAAATGTATGAAAAGTATATTAGTAAGGGTTGCAGGATCAGGGAATTACACATTAAAACCAGATATAATATGTATTTAAACATACATTCCTTATTCTGACAGCTCAAAATACAATAAATACACATGTAGTATGTTTTAAATAGGATTTGAATACAGTAAGAAAGTGTTAATAATAATTACAATAATCTTACAGCCAAAAAAAGTATAATAAATCCCTAATTGTAAAGTGTGTGATTGGCTGACAGCTAATGGATTGGATTGGCTTTGGCCACTTATGTATTCATGGCTCTCTTATCAGGCTTACTCACATGAGTGAGTTTCCTTGAGTGGAAAAATGGTGGTAAACCAACCAATAAACAAAAGCAAAGAGCATCACAGAATGCAATGTAGCTTGTTGAAAATATCCTCCAATGTCTCCAACTGTCTGTTATTTAGTAACTTACCTAAAACTCTTCTTTTTTGGGTAGATTAACGTTTTTAGAAATTAAATGTGAGGAAAATCTACAAAATGAAGTGAGGATGTTTTCATATTTAAAAAAAAGTCTGCAGCCATATTGTTTGTACCATGGCAATATATCTAATAGCTGTTCCGCTTGAATTGTAATTTCTCTTATTTTAAAGATTTTCAAGTTGTATGTGTACGATTTGTTTTTAAAAACAATTCAGTTAATACAATGTTCTGTATCTATGTGTTACATTTAGTTTCACGGAAAAAACGGTCCCAGTCACTTCCGCACATTGAGGCATACTAACTAGACACCGTTATTGGACCAATACAGTACTCTGTATCGGCCAATACCCAAAGCCCAAGTATCATATCGGGACTTAAGAAGTCAGATTGGTGCCTCCCTAGTATCCACCAAATCAGTGACATGGTGAATGCTATAACATAGCAAGGTGAAAAGGCTTTGGGGCTCTGTCTGTGACCATAATTGGTTTTCAAAACATTATCCTCACCCTGTTTCATGCTCGTTCCTCCCTCTATTGGTCCTCCTAGATTTACTCTAGATGCCTCTTTTTGCCT
Source organism: Taurulus bubalis (assembly GCF_910589615.1). Lineage (NCBI taxonomy): Eukaryota > Metazoa > Chordata > Actinopteri > Perciformes > Cottidae > Taurulus > Taurulus bubalis. Next base: position 13,197,711 of record NC_136593.1, on the reverse strand, counting down.
GTCACTTGCACCACCTGCTGTGGCACCACCACAACATGAAAATGAACATGCACTAGTCAGGTAGGAGCAGAATGTCCCCAGAATATATTGCACTAGATGAGGCCTGATTCATCTTACACAGTAAACTGGGAAGTTTGTCAGAAAATAGCACCCTGACACACACACACACACACACTACCCCACCCACACTCCACCAATCATGCTAACAAGCAAGTATACATGGTGGTAGAATACACTTCTTTTAGCACTGTATGACAGCTCCCATCTCAGAATTCATAGTACACACAAAATAATCACTGCATTTGTTCTGAAGCATTTTATTCTTGTAGCTTGCGCTTGTTTGGTCTGAATAAGTGACTATTTTGATATACCACAATGTAAAATACCAAGGGAAAGGTTACAAAGTGATCCAGTCTGTAATCTCCCACCAACTCCAGTATTTTATGGAAAGGGCATATTTTATGATGAAGAACTGATGGCGTGCTATTAAGGATGAGACTCTTAGTTTGAATCCATAAATATAATGCTGTCACATCACAGACTAAAGGTCAGTTTACCAATATCTATTAAAATCACATTTCCTCTCCAAGATTTGACATGTCAACCATCAAAACTACAGCAGACGGTGACACCTCATCTGTGGGTGTATAGAATTTTGCGAACGAAAACACAAATATTTGTCTTTCCTGAAATGTTAGTCCCTTTCATTTGAGCTAGTCTTCAGAACTAATAAATAAAACATGAAAGCTGGTCTGTGGATTATCCAATTGGAATAGGTAAGAGAGTCTTTTTTTAGCCTTAATTTTAATTTTTTTCGTAATATTGTTTGAGGAAATGGCCTTTTAGTTTTAGATTTGTTAGGCTGGCATTTAGGTTGTGTCTATATGTATACCGTTTATTCTAAAGGTTTATTTAATTACTACAAATAGCCATGTCAGACATTGGCTACCCCGGTGTGCATCCCACTGACAGTAGTTTTATCAAAAGGTTCCAAAATCATCTTTTCACAAACATGGGCACACATTCAACAGCTCTCCCGTGATCTTGGTGTCGAGCTATAGAAGCAGGCCTCCTGCCGAACCAGAATGATAATGATGATTCACAGAGGCAGCATAATTCAGCATGTGTGTGTGTGTATATGTATCATAAACTACATAATATGCTCATATAATATAGCTCAGTTGTATGATTTTACACAGATATTACACAGCAAAGCATTACATCTTGTATTACTGCCTAGTCAACTTCAGATGACTTGTGGAACTGTGCCTCCATAATTAATGCTAAATGTACCTTTGAGGGAGGCTTCAAAACTGACGATCGAGCAGTGAACTCGGCGAGAGTAATGTGGAAAGTGAGCACCTGTTCCTCTCGGGGACCAAGGACAGGATTACTTCATGAACTATAGTCTGTATTGCTATATTACCCTGAGTGACTCTGAGAAATCCTGACTCAGGATCAAGGCACAACTTGAGGATGAGTAGGAGGTTGTAGCCCAAACAGGCTCTGTGTATAGCCCACACAAATAGCCCACACGAATAAGGTTACGTTGTTATTGGATGAAATAATTCAGAGTAAAGATTATTCTTGAAAAAGAATTTGTGCAGCTTAGACCACAATGCAGCATAGGCAATCAACATGATACACCATGTAACATCTATAAAGATACATTATTTCTTTTTCTTTTTTCTTTTCTTTCTTTCTTTCTTTTTTCTTTTGTTGTCTGTCTATTTATATCTGTGATATTTGTTTATTTTTTCATTTGAGTGTTTGAATTGTGTAAAATAAAAAAAATAAAAAGTATTATTTCAGTGTGATTTTAATTTGCATAAAACATTATACTTTCCTCCTCCCTACACTTGGGAAGCTCCATCCAAACCTCATCCATTAACTGATCTACTTGTTAAACAGTCACTTGTGTAAACAAAGCATAGAGCACATGATGCAGGGTTTCCCTATAGAAAGTAAAGCACAGCAGCAGAAATAGTAACGCCGCAACGGTTAGTAGCGGTTGTTAGGAAGTGATTGACAGCACAGGCCTCGACAATGGCCTAATGATTGAGGAGTCAACTCCCAAGAGTAAAAGTAACCTTATCACTACGACCAATCAGAGTCGGAGGACACTGTTGCCATAGCGTCACGGCAAGCATGAATAATGACCCTATCTGTTTATGTTCTCCCCCTACGTGCTGCTCTCCTCCTGCCCTGGAAAGAAAAATCTAGTTTAATCAAACACTTCAGAGACTTGCTGGGACCGGAGACGAGGAGTCGAGGAGTCGAGGAGCGCCGTACAAAACTGAATGTATAGTGAGGGTGCAGTACTGTCGAGAAAGAAAATGATGATGTCGTTAAAGAGAAAAATATTTGTACAAGGTAAATAACAGGGTATATTGCTTCTTTTTTTTTTTTTTTTACAAAGGCACAACCTAACACGGTTGTGCCTTTGTAAAATAAAAAATGAAGAAAAAAATTTGTTAAAAAGCCCATATTGTAAAAAGGGAGTTTTCCATGTCTTTCTTTTTTTGTTTTAACTATAAAGCATTTCTAGCCGCTGTATAAATGCTGTTAAAGTAACGAAACGCTCAATCCATGGTTAAATACACTTATTACACTTTCACATACACCTACAGTACACTAGGTTATATTACTGTATCTGTTTGTCTGTGCACTTTATTTTATATTCTATTGTAAATGTAATATGTTTCTATTTGCACTGTGTTGGTTGTTGTTGTTTGTCTAATGTTATGCATCACCCGCCAAGACAAATTCCTCGTATGTGAAACATACCTGGCAAATAAATGGTTCTGATTCTGAAATAAACAGCCCATAGTTGGAAAGTGCCTTTAAACGAGGATTTATGTTTAAAACTGTGAACTTTGAAAACAATCTAAATCTCTCCCAGTTTATTTCCGGCTGCAGTTTATGATAATAAGATCAGCTGACAGGAAGTAGACATGGACACAAATGTTCATTCTAAAATGAAGTGTTTCAGACAAATGGTGAATACAGGTTGTTGTTGTTGTTTTTGCATTGAAGCATGTACACATTTGCTACATGTGTCCTTTAAAGTTCCCTCATTGAGCACCAGGTGCAACAGAATTGTAATGAGTCGGAAAAAGGATGTTGATAACAAATCCTGAAACCGCGGAAGATTGTAAGCAACATAATAGAGGGAGAAAAGAAGAGCAGAAGCAATAGGATTGAGAAGCTAGAAAAAGGTTGCTAATGAAGGCACACTGGTGGTGCTGTTTAACATTATGGTTATGAGGTCAAGTTCCACAAGAATACCCTGCTCATTTCCCACTGGCCTTTGTCCCTGTTGCCACTCACATTGCCGTGCTTGTCTTTGTCTCTTTCTATCCTGGGTTGTTTAATGTCACAGGGCGCTAATTTCATCAAACTATTGCACTGTAAATCTGAGATAAAGATGTATCAGTCTACACAAAGGAGAAAGCAAATAAACACTAGTCTAGGAAATGGTTGAATGGAGCCCCAGACATGATGGTAATGGTATCAACGCAATTACAGGCTATTTATAGACTTTCAGTGGACGTATGCACGTTTTGTGTGCCTCGTTAGGTTTGATGAATACTCCATTATTGCAACTGGATTATACGGACACAAAAAGTGATAGTGACTCCCAGTAAATGCTCCTTGGTGGCCTACTACAGGGAGGAGAAGATGAAGGGAGGGATATTTATATCTAGAGGAAAGGAAAAGTCAACATGTGTTCAAGAGATAGGAGGGAAGGGGGTGGGGGGGGGGGGAGAGAGAGCCACTGTGACTCTAAACAAAGCCAGTTCACACTGGTTTTTGTCTCGTGACACATCCCCATCTTCTATAGGACGAGGTGACGGCAGCCCTCATTCGGCTTTTTGAAAAGATATCTGGGACACAATGAAGGACGCCCTCAAAAACCACTCAGACATGTAACCTGTGATATTCTCCTCCAAGTTACATATGGGGGAGAATGTATTTCATATACGGGGCCGGGAATAAACCTTCAGACAAGAAAGTAATTGCACAGGGAATATTTGGCTCATACACTGCATACACACTTTCTGCTCTCCAGAAGCACACTTGGGGCTCAGAGAGAAGAAAAACGTATTAATTCACAATTAGTCCGTATAATGTTGTTGTACTTGCTGTTTGCTCTCTCTCTCTCTCTCTCTCTCTCTCTCTCTCTCTCTCTCTCTCTCTCTCTCTCTCTCTCTTCAGCTCTCGCTCAAATACGGTGGCCTGGTTTTATGTTGGCTGTGTCCCAGCAGCTGTGATTAATTTCCTTTGTGCTACATTGGGTTTTGTTAGGGTTGGGTCCATTCATCTCCCCAGCACTCGTCCAAACAGGAAGGAACCTTGAACCTTGGCACTTTTTATACAGACTTGGAAAAATTTGCAGAATTATCAGTCAGATGTGAACCATTAAACCGCTGATGTGAATGTGAGTGTGAGGTTGAGGGAAATTACAGTATTGGTCACTAAGGCATCAGCTACTATAAAATATATAATGTTGTATTTGTTACAATGAAAAAGGCTAGACAATATATCGACTAGGATCCTCTGAGATTTTGGATATTGTAATGTGGCATAAGTCTTTTTCTGGTAATGATTTTGCCAAATGTCTTTCTGTGAGTATTTTCAACATCAATATTCAACCCTATCGTCGCAATATCGATATTGACGTATTTGCTGAAAAACATAGGGAAATTTGAGTTTCTCTTTTTGGGTAATATACACACCGGTCTTCTCAAACCTCAACAGGATTATTTTTGATTCTTTCGCAACTATTTTCACCAGCTAGTCGCTAACTTTGTTTGTAAGCCGTTTGGTAGCGTACAGTAGGTCTGTCTCAGATTTTTTGCTAGAAACATCAGTTTTCTGTGGCTGGAAACAAGGTTGATGAGATCGGTGAGAGTGAACTAAATGGTTAAGTTGTGTGTTGTAAAACCAGTTGAAAGATGCTGAAATACTCCGTAAAAAATTGCGATGCGCTAATTTTCTGTTGGCAGCCATGGTCACATGGGATTATGGGATAATGCTTAATGCAGGAACATAGTAGAGCATTAGTGAAAGTACAGAAATATCTATCTAAAGTTTGCTTTTTATTAGTGCAATTTATTGCTTCCGAGTTCAACGTTTCCTTCATAAGAAGAAGACTGTTTATTGTGCTTTCAAACGTCTCTGCACTATTGATAGTTGGTTAGTCAGCTTAGGTTTGATTTAGTTGTTTATTTGGTTCAGCCACCTCTGGTGAGGTGCAGCTCAGGTTAGTGTTCTCATATTGTATTACATTTGGTGGTTTCCTCCCAAGTGACAGTTCAGGAACTCCCAGTGCTCCAACGGGCACCTTTATCATTAGCAGCAACGGGAGTTGTGGAAACTCCCGTTGCTGTGAATCCCAAGACCATTGTGTGTTAACTCTGCACGCACTCACCCGAGGGAAACACATTAGACCGACCAAAAAAATGACAGGAACTACTCTTAAACGTCCACTTAACACTTACATAGGCATGGACTGATAAGGGTGTATTTATTTTTGGGGTGAGTACATCCAGGTTTTGCTGGATCACTAAGACCCTCGGACTGGCTGACTTGCTTTCCCATCCTCCCTTGAGCCACATCCGAGGCCACAGGGAGACCATGCCACGCTCTCCCAGCCTCGCCTGCCAGCCACTGTCACCATGACAACCCCCTCGAAGCACGACAGGAGGTGGCTAAGTAGACCTGCTTGTGAAAAGCAAGTCTGACAGAGTCTCCTTCTTTCCCTCCCTCCCTCTCTCCTTCCCTCTCTCCCTGATTTGTTCCTTATTCAAAGCTCACCCAGCTTTGAACCATCTGCACGTCGCTGTTCTCTCTCTAGCTGGTGATGTGCTGCCTTCTTCCCTTGCATTTTTAACATTGTTTTCTTTAATGTGAAAGAGTATTCAATTACCAATGTCCATCTTCAGGAGCAGATGTTTAAATTGTATGCCACACTTCAGCTGTTATATAATTAGATTTGATTAACAGGCACCACAGAACCGTAGTATTGATCTTCATCGAGATTTTATTGTCAGAGGTCGATAGCATGAGCGTTAAATAACGTGCAATAATTCACACCTCTGGTTCTGAATGTAGAGGGCTCTGCCTCAGTGCCTGTGAAAGAGATGGGGTTTCCATGGAGACGGGAGGAGACTGTGTCTTCCACATTTCCCCCCCAGCATGATAGCTTGAAACACACACACGCACACACACGTTTGCAGTGGCTCAGCTGTAGTCTCCCCACCCTCCATCACTTCTGCTTGTAACTTTGAAAAGCAGAGCCTCATTAATCTGAACCTCCCACATCTTGCAAAAAAATGTTTCTTGTGGTTCTTCAAGGGTACCGCCAGTTTAGCTTTTTATAAGAAATGCACATATTTAAACAAGTCCTTAACAAGACCTCCTGTATGATCATGATCTTGCTGCTCCAACGTTAAGGCGACTGCACTTCTAATCTTGTATGCATCTTATTGATCGGCAGCTGCTGAAGGTTTGATTACTGTAAATGTGATATTTAAGATTTATTTGCTGAACTAATCTCACATCAGCGTGATAGATTAATTGAGTATATTCAATGTCTTTTTACAAAATCAAGAAAGATTCTCACTAAAAGCCCTAAACTCTACTCCGGATTCCTAGGTCTTTATTTCATGGATCTGCTGTTAGCTATCTGCTAAGCTAACTTGTAGAAGCAAGAATATTCAACATATTTTCTATATTCATTTGATGATGTAATGTTCCTTAGATTGGATGAATAGGTGGTATTCAAATGATCCTTGACATTCAATAATACCTGCAAGCTTCTATATATTGTAAACTCTTTCTTTTTGCAAGACTACTTTGAGTCTTTGAAGCCATTTTTGGGGCCTTCGTCAAAACTTTTCTCTAACTCCTGCAGTGCTTGCATGCACAAAGTGCACCACAACCCCATTCAGTAAACTGCTAATGTAGGTAGGAAACCTATGCCTGGACCATCCATCTCCTGAATGAATCCCACCTCATCTCCTTTCTTTCTCAATTATTCATGCGTTTCAGATGAAGAAGAGAATCCAGACTCAGCATCTATATTTAAACTCTGACTGGTTCATGGTGGCTGTATAAATAGAAACAGTATAGGGTTTGGTCTGGCACACCAAAGGAGGCTGTCCTCATCAGGAATTTTACCTCGAAGTATGCAGCATTTATTGGAAAGAGATGAAAGACAGCTTAGTAAGTGTTGTGTTGGGGCGTTTCTGGATTGAGGAAATATCATAGAGCAGTTATGGTCGGTAAGGAAAGCCGAACCTGCTTCTGCTGTCCATTAAATGTATCACCATAAAGCTCACCATATCCCTGTGGTCGTCTCACCACCTCACAACATTACTCGTCCTTAGCAATGGTGAACAGTCACACCCTAACAAAACACATCTCAAGGATCTTGTGTATGTATGTACATGTATGTACAGTAAATAAAAATCACAGTTATATAAGCAGGTCTTTTACATTGTTCAGGGATGTGGGCTATTGTCTAATAATTCATGTATGACGCAGTTGACGCAGTTTTGCAGTCTGTGATAGTTTATTTATTACAGAAAGCACGCCACAGTATGCCCCGTCGACAGCAGCACAGAAGGAAAATGTAAACACGAGAGAAGCATTGATTTGAAACGCAAAGAGAGATGCAGACAGAGAAAGGCGCACACACACCACCCTTCTACACACACACACACACACACACACACACACACACACACAATCAATCAACAATGAAGCCTGAATAGAAGGCAGCTGCAATTCTCAGCATCACAGAAATGACAGTTGCCATGGTGATAGTGACAGGGAACTTTTAAACATTGTAGTGACGGCATTGAGACATAAGAGAGAAATGGAGAGAAAGAAAATGACTTAGACTGGAAGATGTGAATTTAGCATATTGTATTCACAGAGCAATACAAAGCTAAATTACTCTTAATCCTGAAGTCGAACACATGCTTACTGCAGATATTCATACCAATGGAGTAACAATATACCGAGTCCATATTTCACAGTTTGTGAGAGCTCAGAGGCCGTTCAGTATCTGTCCTGTAATCCCTTTGCGAGTATAAACCATTGGCAACTGGACAGCTAAAAGAATAGCATTGTTGTACTTCCATTTTATTTAACAGCATGATTAGTCACGTGTGGTGGGGCAAAAACGTAGGTGCAGAGGAGACGACAGGAGCCCAGGTAAGGCAAAAATCAAAACATACTTTACTTAACAAATTCACAAAACAACACTAGAAAACATACAGATAAAAGGCAATGAACCATGATGGTACACAACGAAGACAAAAGGAGACAATCCTGCATCTGGCAAGGGAAAGACAGACTAAATACACAGGGGAGGCAGGCAACGAGGCACAGGTGGAAACAATGAGGGCGGGGCTTTACAATCACACAGGGGAAAGCACACTAGGAGGGAGGAGTCTGGAACGAGAACAGGTGAAGGGAATAAACAATCAGGAAACACTGGGAAGACACACACATGGGTGTTACATGATTATGTACCGTACTAATGTACAAACATGTGCATAAGGATAATTAACCACAAAATCACAAAACCCCACCGACCCTCAGTTACTGTATCCATGACTGTCCTGCTTTCCCACATTAAGTTTACAATGAAAACGTTGGTTGACTTACTTGTCATAATTCTTTTGTAATTTTCGCAAAAGTGATCGTTCATATCTATGATTTCACACCGAGTTAGACAAAAGCAGGTGTCTGCTTTCTAGGAACAGGATTTGATCCGCTGGCCACGGGGCAATCAAGCTTACGTTAGCTCTGTGGTTGAAAGTGACATCTCAGGCTGAAATTCTAAGCTCGTTTTTACAAGAACAATTTCTTTCAATTGCACTTACTGGCTACAGATGTACATGACAAGTTGCCATAATGTACCAGTAAGCCTCACTGACTAAACTAAATACAGTTTAAAATCCCTCACAGTAATGTTTAATTTGTCTGTATCAATTTGGTCGATCTTTCAATCAGATGTTGTGACTTCCTCGGCCAGAAAGGATGAAGCAAGCAAAAGAGTCCATGGGACAGATTGTTAAGCCCTGGGTAGCCCTGCACTAAAATTATTGTTGTCTACAGAGACAACAATCGATTTATGGCGCAAAAACACGGCATGTGAATGGCCTCTGCATGTCCGAGGCCAAAAGTAATCATCCTCACCACAGATGAACCTTGTTGAAGACACGAACATAAAGAAACAGCGAAGTGAGAAAAAACGTTGACTAAATTGTTATTTAGTTCTAACATAATACTGTTTAGCTGCCTAGCTTACATACTTGGCAAAGCAAGACAAAGGTTATATTATTGTAATAGTATGTTTCACAGTTAAGAAAATATAAAACTTTGTCTGTGTACAGAAAACCAACATAAACAACAGCTGCCATCAGATCATAATACCTTTAGTATCGGGAGGAAAACTAATTGATTGATATTCTGGATCAGGAGTTTGGCTGTGGTTGGTGAGGTGACTGCTTTGACACAGAGTCGGTGCCCAGTCACGGTTTCTACGCTGTGATTGGACAAGCACTGTTTGGGAGAGGGGCTTAGCAAGCAGTCAATATGAATGTTGAGGAAGATTTGAAAAAAAATAATTGTGTCATGATGCGTATGTGCATGTGGTGTGTTTGAGAGTGTGTTGTAGTAGTAGTCAAGGCCAGGTAAAAGTGCTCATCAAGGAGAAAGGCGTCTCGCACCAGTACTCAAGGGCTCTCTCCTCACTCTCAGAATCACCTGTGGGCTTGATGACGGTTTCTCCTTCACTTTAGTGGATTCTATTTCTGCCTCTGCCCTTCACACTTCCCTCAAAGTCATTCCTGCACCTCACCGCACAACCTGCACAGCGGAGAGAAACACTCCAGTGAGGAAAGCTACAAGTGGAGCAGCCCCTGGACCTGAGAGTACTGATTTATAGACCCTGTTCTTCTGTGCACGCATAGTTGAATATTGGATATGGTGTGCAGGGGGTTGCATATCACAGTGATGGTTACATGGCTGCATGTCTGCCTCAGGGCCAATCTGCTGTATTGCGTGTGGAAGAAATGGTGCAGAAAAAAAATGAAGAATTCACATATATCTGGTACTATATGTCCATTGCATAGCCCAGATATAAAAGGTCATGATATACAGCTCAAAGGACATCAAACATCCTCTCAGAGTACATATATTCCGTTTCATGAGGGTTAACTGACTGAAGTGGTTATTTTCTACTTCATGTGACAATGGAGACAGTCGAATCATATACGTATCCATCAGCAGTGTGGCTCTTCACCAACTGAGCCCCCATGATTGGCCTGACTGAGTAGATGATTTTCACATTGTAGGGACTGATACCTAGAGACATGGCAGGTAGTATTTATAGGTTGCAGTGTAAATGCTAAAAAAGATTTTCAATCAGACTACTGTTTTGGCAAAGGGTAGTATTAGGCTTATTTACCTCACCTTCATTGAGACAGAGGAGACAACTATTTAGCCACGCTAACTCTCCAGAGAGCACTCTCTTTGACGGTTCGATTTGATTCAGGAAACCTGCTATATTAATTACTCACTGACTTAAGCTCAAACTTGCAAGTCTATGAATACTAACTGACTGACTAAAATATACTACTACTACTACAAATACTACTACTAAACTCCAACACTGCCATGGTCTGTCTCCCTTTTTCATAGAGGAAACACAAAGTATATGGCTTCACATTGAGGAGACACAGGTGCTTCACTGTTGTTTTTTACTATAGTGCATTTTGCTGCACAGAAAATTGAGCAAAGACATTATGGTATAATTATTATTATTAAGATATTATATAAGCCATTTTTGTTCATGCTTTAGTAGGCTTTTTCAAAATGCTTCATTCATTTCTGATTATTTCTGATAATTCATGCATTTATTTCCTATGAAAAGGGGAGCATCTGTTTGACTTTGTTGCAAAACATGTGTCTATTGAGACAACTCAGGATGAGAATTCATTTTGAAATGATGGGTCTTCTTCGAAGCTGAACTTTTGTTCCTGCTCTCACAGTAATGTTCTCTTCCATTAACAGTCTCTCACTTGCCAGATCTCCTGATATATTGCTGTTTTATCTCCTTTACAGTCTCTGCTCCTCAGCCTCCGTCCTCTTGGTGACAAGGAAGTCTTAGTGTCTTTCACTCAGTGCTCACATAACAGCTCAACTCTAAATTGAACGAACAAAGGAGCCGTCGAGCTTTGCAGTGGCAGTGCGCTATTCTTGACCATCGCCACTTCCTTGCCATCCACTACACAATCTAAGAACCAATACAGTACATTCTGTTCATCCATGGCAAAAGCATTACATTTTGGTTAATTCCTTCTTTTCGGCGGATGTGTTTGCATAAACTCCAGGGTTGTTGCTCTGATGACCACAGTTATGTAACTTATTACACATTTATGAATTTTAGTCACCACAAAGACAGAACATGTCCACTGAAATTTATTCTGCAATAGTAAATAGAGCAAAATGAACACACTGTCCTTACTAAACCTATCCTGCAGCAGAAACATACCAAAACTGTCTCTAGTGCAAGCCAGAAAAGCTGAGATGCTGCTACAAATCCTGAACTATCCAATACAAAATGCATGACATGACTTGTTAAATATTCCCAAACACAACTCCACAACTGGAGAGTCAGCCCTCTGCACATTAACAGTGAATGAGCGTTAAAATATGCAGCCCAATGTTAAAACAGATGCCAAATAATCCCAAACTATTTCCAAAACATCCGTCCAACAATAACTCATTCTATAAATGAATATCAATCAAAGAAACAGTAAAACAATAGCATTACTGAGGATCATAATCTTGACAGTCTGTGGCTTGGTTTCTCTATAATTGGGTCTGCACTGATGTACGCCTAACACATCAAATGATAATCCCAACTGTCAATGTGGTTTTGCAATCACCTCTGTTCCCTTGTTTGTTTATTTGTTTATGTGACGCAATCCGAGTGAAATTTGATGTAAAAAAACCTTTTTCTCAGAAGAAGAAACACTGAAGAAACACTGGAATGCAGGCTCCTTAGGTTAACTTGTTTAAAATAGATGTAATACATTCTTGTCAACAAAGGGTATTTTGTATAATTATCTGAGTATAGTGTGACATTTGTTGGAGAGTCTGTTGTACTTCCGGAACGGAACCCTGACATTCTGGAACCCTGATATTGAAAGATGTATATCATGTAGAACATAAAAAAAAGAAGATGTATTCATATACATGATATACCACTATAGACAATAACCGTGATATTCCACAAAATAAATATTGATATCATGGTAATCTTTTTACCAACACTTCTTTGGAGGCAGACCTGAAGGGACGGCTGCCAGTGTTGCAGATTTAGCAACTTTCTTGCTAGATTTAGCAATTTATTGATCTAGTGCTGCCACCTACTATCATTGGAAAAGAGTTGGCAACACTGAGCACTTTCGGTTGGATGATTTTTTTAATCTAGTATAATCTTGCTAGTTTCTCAAGTGTACCAACCCTAGCTTTAGTAAACATGTTAATACACATATACTGATATTGATACATATAGTCTTTATATATATATATATATATATATATATATATATATATATATTACATAATATAGACTGTTGAATGTGACAGTAATAGCTAGATAAGAAGTAAAAGGATAGATAGAAGAAGAATTAATTGATTCTCATTGATTCGCCCACAAAGTTGATCCAATCTTCTCCATATGTGAAGACAATACTACTCTTGATGCCTCCGCTATGGAAAAATAAACAACACTGTGGTTCTCCAAAGTGTTGTAATGAGGATGCAGGAATATGGAAGGGAGCCATCTTTCATGCATTATAAGATCATGATCATAATTGCTCAACAGATAAACAAAACCCTTAACTAGTCTCCATCCATCTGGTTAAAACGTAAGTCACGTTCTGGCTCATAATGCTCTTTGACACATTGAGGAACAGAAAATACTGAGTTTCAAAATTAGCCTAAGAATTTTAGCTGGTAAAATCAACTAATACGAGTTTTGTTAAAAAAAAAAAAAAGCCATCTGTTAGGATTCTAAAAACAACAGCTCAGCTTCCAACACTTTTTCCCTGCCCTTTTGCCTTGGTGTGCAGGCTCTGTTATCTTACTGTCACAGCTCTTTATTAATACATTTTTGGATTCATAGCAGTGATGTACATTCATCTAAAGAACAGACTATTCTGAATGTCAGCCAAAATCTCATGTGGTTTTCAGTCTGAAAAGAGGGGGGTGGATTATTAATCATAAGAATCAATCATAAACTGTGTTTCACTACATTAGATAGATACAATACAATCTTCGCCAGGATAGGTGTGTTTGTGTGAGAGAGTGCATGGCTGTGTACTCTTAACAGTGACAACCGAATTGGTCATAAGTGAGAGCTGTTAATCAATTCCCTTTGCTCTTCTCTGACAGGCGGACAGTGCCCCAAAAGCAGTGCAGACAGTGCCTCAACGATTGCTTTCATGGCAGTCAGAGCGACTGCCATGGAAGCAATCGTTGAGGCACTCAATCTATATGATGAAAGCCTACATGATCCCAGTTTTTATCTCAACACCACACAAACACAGACAACATTGACAAATAACCTGCGAAAGTCTGATATGTTATTTCCCTGAAAATCCCCTATCAAGCTCAAATGTGTTACTTCAGTATTGCATGGTCACTCTGCAGCTTCCTGCCAGAGAGCCAGTGTCCAGCAGCACTCTGGGAAACGTAAAGTCAAATTTACATTTTGTTACTAACAGTTGCCACGTGATTTGTTTGTCACTCTAGTGACTTTAGTGACTAGAGTGACAAACAAATCAAAAAGTATTAGTTTGATGTATTAGTAAAAAGTATTAGTTTGATGGCTGGAGTTATTGGATTGCAAAAATAACTGTTTCGTTGTATCACCTGACAGAAGGAAAGTATTTAAATAGAAAACAACAGCGTGCCAAGAAAGCAGAACAGGAGTCCGCTGTGACAACAGAGACGTTTATGTAAAAGAGGTATGAAGTGAATGGAACAGGGTTAAAACTGTACCTTTAAGACTGACTCAAGTTTCCAGGTAATGTGGGAAAGCAGAGAGATAAATCTATCAAAATGAATAAATTAAGACTACCTGACAAAAGACGGTCATTAGCGGCATTGAAAAGGCTGTCTCAGTGCATTGGCTGTAAAACATGACTTTTAAAACAATTCAGGGCTGGATCTTCACAATGATGTGAGGGCCAGGCTGAACCTGTGCCTTTTCCCCAAATGAAGCCGAAAAAAACGTTAATAAGGACTGCCTGACTGCTTCTCCTTGCAAAATGATTTATTGGATTTTTGCATAACGGGAATGATTGGTCGTTCATGCAGGTAGGTCTGTCTGCCTCGGGTCCACAGTACTAGACACACCTACTACAAGAAGCCCTCAAGCCGGTTGCCGTTGGGTCAGGTTTGGGCACCAAAACAACTTCATGGCTTGGGTTAAATACATGTGTTGATTGGCTCTAGTCTAGATGACCCAGTCCCTGAATTGGGACACTCCTTCTAGTGATGTTCTTATATGATTTCCTTTATCGTACAGTACAACATGATCCATTTGACTGACTGAGACCTTCCAGCTGTCAGGAATAGTGATCGATTCTAGTCTGGGTGCTTTGTGTCTTGGATTCAGCTCCAGACTGATTTATGAGTAGGAATTTGGCCAAACCTCATGTATATGTCATCTTAAGTGTGACATGAGTGGAGCATAATTGGAATTTGTTGCCTGCCATCAGATGCACAATACCCACGGATAGAACAGGAACTGGTAATGACAATGTTTGGATTTACCGAGGACAAAATTACAGAAACTTTCATGTTTGGTTTCTTCTGTAAATTGGTTGAAATAAAACCTTAAAAAAAATGTTCAGTTAAAATATCTCAAATTTAGTTATTTAAAATACTTAAATAATACATGTACTGGTAGAGGGAAATATTTTAAACTATTCCAAATACTTTTATTTAAATCCTATACGATGGTTGCCTAATAATTAATAATTAAATGCAGTCTCATCACTACTTTAGTCACTCACAATGTTAATGTTTTTTTTTAAAGTGAGTATAAAGAACAATTATTTGCTTGTTAAGTGATATTCTCAGCACCCAATCTGGTGACGTCCAATAGTTCTGGTATCATTTAGTATTATTAATGACAAGAGACCTTCCAAATTACACATGACATTACATAAATGCCACTACAGGTGGAAAAGGGCTTTTCTTGGCGCCAATTGCTTTGCTTTTACAGCAGACAGACACAATCTTACTTTATGGTGATTCTAATCTGATTTGAGCGAGAGACAGACAATGCTGTGGCTTACAAAGAATGTAAAACAGAGAAGGAAGCTTCAAATTGGGCCCGGAGTCTCCTGGAGAATAATTAACGTGACATTTCCCTGACATTTAGTCGGAGGTATAGTGGAGGAGCCTGAAGAGGGGAGGAAGGAAGCAGAGATATGAGCCAGTGAGGTAAAAGAGAGGAAGGATGACGGGGCAGAAAGAACACAGGATTTTTCCCTGCACATCTTAACAAATAATTCAGTTACTACGTGCTTCCTTGTTTTGCTCTGTGCGGACATTAAAATATGGAAATTAAGCAGAGGTGAACTTAAACACACGGAAACACAAATAGACTTTCTCTAATGTTCATCACACACTCCTTTAGTGATGGTAAAATTATATTTTTGTTGCTCGGTAACCATTTGTTTTGGGCTTAACTCTACAATTCACCATCTGTTTATGAGCTGTAAGACATACATTTCCATCTATGATCCAAGATAGGAGCACACAGCTGATGAACATTGGGACAATCTGTGGCGGAGCTGGACCGCTCGACAAGCCCACAGTGTGCTCCAGACTGTAAGACATTACATCAACCCCCATCAATGCTTTAAGTAGTTTGGTCTGTGGTTGCAGTGCCCTTTAAAGCTAATTAAGAATTAGTCAACTCTGCCTCTTGCTGTGTCAAGGTTGCACACCATCTTCCGCTATAGGCTCATAATTATGCCAAGAGAAGAGATGATGAAAAAAAATGTAAATGACAAGCAAGCACTGCACCCACTCATCAATTGGTTGTTATCGAGAGCTATAGATTACCAGGAAACAACATGCACAAGCACTTTGCTGTGTCATTATTCAACGGGAAGATCACGCATCTTTGTGAAGCACTTCAAAACTGTTCTCCAGTAGGATGTTTTGATAAATTGCAGATATCAGGGTGCTGTAATGGAGACAGCAGCGTATGGCCGACTCAGAGTGATCATCTGCTTTTTCTAGGCTACTGCACTTCCTTAGCTCGAACACGATAAACATTGATTTTACACCTCTTTAATTCCTATGAAGAAGATGTTTCCCTGACAGACTCGCAGCACTCATCCTTCTCTCTCTGTCTGTTTGTGGGGTGGCGCTGACAGTTCTCAACAAATCCTCACTGCAAAGCATCAGCCAGCACACGCTGCTAATAGTTTAAATTGCTGCACATTTCCCAAACAAGGCACCCGCTCCCTTTAAACATCGCGTGGAAAAGAGACGGTACCCTCTTTGATCCCTCCGAGCCAATGTAGAAGAGGGTGATCAAAGGCTGCTCGTGTTTAACACTGCTGTGGTCTCTCGGGTTGTGGCTGCGGGCCAACTCTCTTCTTTTTGCAAAGACTAAAGGTGAGCACACCTGATAGAAGTCAGCGCGCAATGGCATACCTTAAAGATAAGGAAATATTGTGCAGAAGGGTGATAACCTTGACATCTAATTATGACATTCAACACAGAGATGTTGCAAACAAAATGCAGAGATCCTAAATTATACTGAAAATAATTGCTCAAGTATTGTCTGATAACTTTACAACTGTAACTGACAATTATGAGATAAACTAAACAGTTACAAGCAAACTTTTCTGGGTTGATGCCATTTATCTTTTACTGTATATTGAAATATTTACAATCATTTCATGTTACAACCAGCTTCTATTGATAAGGAAATGTTCCTTTTTAAGCATTGATTAATGCAAATAATAATTTTCACTTGTTTATGTGCACAAAGATTTAATTCCATATCCTCGCCTCCTGCAGTATATCTCAAATTAAATTGGCCTAGGATGATGGGGTTCTCACAAACAAACAACTTACAGAATACAGAAGACAAAAAAAATAATTTACTTGTATGTGTTTCATGTTGTAAGCGAAGGCATCTAAGTGATATTTGAATGATTCACTGGATGTATGGCCATGTTCACACGGTGAGACAAAGCGTTATCATGCATGTGTGCATGTCTGGATGCTGGTGCTATCTGTCTGAATATCTGTGAGTTAATGATATGGCAATGACCTTTTGTTATAAGTTTAGTAATAAGAGTATAACAGGAGATACAGATTACGAATATTGTGTCATGTCTTAAAGAGTTGCTTTTACTGTCAGACTAAGACATGTTTTCTTTCCTAGTTCTTGAACAACAATAATGGCAGATAATAGCGGACATATCCACACTGATAAATCACATCCGCTGGCTGGCTTTTTCTATAATTTCCACTCTTTACTTTGTGTTCCAGCCTTGGAACAATCAAAAGATGAGTAAACACCAAAGCACAACTCACAGAGGTGTCCTAATTGACTCATTTTGTGCAACTGTGAATGTCCAGTGGGTCTGAAAATTGCAAATTATTGTAGGTGCACGTTTAGGAAACGTTTTTAGGAAACGTTTTTCCTATTTTGTTCTGTTTTTATGGTCTGCATATTGATACAGATGCAGTAGTTTAAAAACTACAGCATCCCATGTTGCAATTCAAACACCCTCAGGTGCCAATCCCACGAGACACGTCCTTGGCGAAGCGACGAGTCAAACAGCTGTATATAGTTCATCCAAATTAACTATCGTTAATATCAGTATCCATTCGTACCGAGGCAGCCAATCAAATCAAGCAAGAGGCTCTTGCTTGATTTGATTGGCTGCCTCAGTCAGTGCGACTCTGCACCTGGCACTTATAGAAGAATATTTGAATATTTTTGACTTTTCTAGCGTCTCGGTGTGATCGTCCCCAAAGGTGCTTATTTTACAAGAGGGACCTAATCATGTATCAATATGTCAAAGTATGACCCACTATAAAACAAGAGTCTGCAGCCATGCTAGCAACTCTGTGGGGCTAAATTTTGGATGCATTGGAGCCTTGAGCTAATTGCTGATGTCTGCATGCTAACATGCTCACAGTGACAGTGCTAACATGCTGATGTGACCAGGTATAATGTTTATCATGTTCATCATTTTAGTTTTGCGTGTTTGCATGCTGACATTTGTTAATTTGCACTAAGAACAACGGGAATGCCATTAGTGTTGCAGGGTGCATGTTTCTTTGTTTGTGTGTGGCTGTACAAATCATCATATTCATGGAAGATTGCTCTGACCAATCCCCACCTCATCTCTTAAACCCATCATCCAAAGACGGTTACCTTTGCTGCAACAGATGAGCTTGGCTTTTCCAGGAGGTCCCAAAGCTTCTTTCGTTTTTCGGCACAGCAAGTGTTGTCAAATTCGTCTCCCTCTCTGTCCTTCATATTGTCGGCCTCTCGTTTGAGCTCCTCGTTCATTTGCTCCTTCTTCTGGTGGTACCTCGCCTGGCAACACGACTCCAGGTAAATCTCGTCGATGCCCCAGTAGTCGAGTTCTTGACTAAACGACAGGGCGCACATTTCTTCCATCATGTGCAGCTTACCCGTGCGGTAGAAGTTCAGAATTGACGTGAACGCCCCTGGATGTCGATCAAAAAAGTACTCGTTCTCCTCAAGGCTGTAGTCATCACACACTTCCATCAGAGAGTCATGGGTGTTGCAATCTCTTAGCTTTCCCAAACGTGTTCGTGGTAGCCTATCTAATGTTCGCCACAAAACCTCATGTGGGAGACCCCCAACATTCAGCCGGACTCTGCGGAAACATGACTTGCTGCGAATGATGTCCACCGGTTCAGGTGGCAGCGATGATGTTGAGTGGGAGCCGGCTTTATTTAACTCTGCCAAGGATTTCTCCATGATGACTTTAAATTGAGGAATCAGGCAAACATCCAGGGCTATGGACTACAGTTGGTCCTGTTTTCTTTCATAATTGTATCTAGAAGGATTAAAAAACAAACATTAAGAAATCATTAGTGTTCTTGGATTAGCCCCAAATGTCAAGGTGCACGTCTCAATCATTTTACATGGTGATAAAATATTTGGGCCTGGGCCCCAGGGTTAGTTTATAGCAGTGGTTCCTAACCTGGGGGTCAGGAGTTAAGGGGAATAAGATACATTTAACAGGTTACAAGCACTTCTTTCTTTCTTTCAAAAGAAAGGGAACAAATAGAAATATATAACCTATTGATAATTTGGAATCCAAGTTTTTTATTTGTCACTTTATTGTGAAGTATTGGATGCTTTCACCTCTGAAACAATCCAAGAGAGCAAAATCAATCTTTGGTTGAATCGCTCACAGCTCATGTCCACCTCACAAGCTAAAACCACTGGTTTCAAGCTGGTTTCATGTGTTTTTTTTCCAATCCTGGTCCTACCTGGTTTGTCACGCTCGTCCCTGATTACATTGATAGATTGAATATTGGCAAGTAACTGCAAGGTCCTCAAGACTAGATTTCAAAATAATTGGTTTAAAGGGCTGAAGTGAAATACTATACTAACTTCCATATACACTAAACCAACATACAGCAAGTTGTGGTCTCACTGTGGTGAGGTTTTGCTATAATGATTTAAACAAGCAGTGGAGTAACCTTAAGAAGCATAGAGAAACAGGAAAAAAAATTGTAAAATTAAACAACTTAATACTTCATCAACACACAACTGTAGGAAAGCACTGCAATTGTCAGTTGAGTGACAACTTTGTTGACTCATTTTCTGTAATCACTGTAGCATTGAAGCATGGTGGCCAGTGAGCTAACTAGCGGACAGGCTAGTTAGCTATCTTGCTAATTCAGCCATACTTTCATACTACACTGGTTACATAAAATGGGCTGAACAGTGGACTGGTAACAAGCGGAAGCAATGGGGCTATCGATTTTTTTTCCCGATTGATTTAGTCAAAAATAAATACACCCTCAGATTATGAATCTTCAGGTGACTCATGTCTGTTAGGAGCTAAGAAGAAAATGCAAACATTATATTGACTTAATATTGTTCTGTCATTAGCAAAATAGTTATATAAAAAAACTTAATTGAATGTAATTTCCCACTAAAATTGGAAAAACATTTAAAACCAGTAGGGAATTGAACTGGTTGGGAAATAAGCTGTTTTAAAAAGACCAATGATAGAGAAACAAATCTATTAATATATATTATTATCTTTGGGCATTATTATCTTTTTTTTAAATTTGTTAATTATTTAGTCAAAAATAAATAAATATACCATCAGACTCAGATACATGTCTTGAATCAACAATACACATAATATGCGGGTTCTTGAGATGACTCACACCAACAGTTTGCAGATTCACACATTTATATTTGAGGCAAAGAAGAAACACATTACCATGAATAGCACCTTGTTGAATACTTCCCTTGATAACTTTAGAACGAACTTGCACTGACCTATTTGTTGGAGACATCTCTATGGGGACTGACACAATATTATTATCATTAATACAATATTTATAGTATTTGGTTGATCACCGCTCATGTGACGCCCTGCGGGTGGGGACGCAGAACACCACAGTGTACAAAGTGAGCGCTGTCCACTCCGATGGTGCTGAAACACCAGGAAGCGCTGTTCACTCCCTACATCATGGCGAGCTCCCTTGAGGAAGGCAGGCTGACACTGAGGAGAACATGCATAGCCTGTATCATTGCCTGACAAAAGATGTCCAACGTTGTATCCTCCACCTCTGACGAGTCGCGCATTTGTACAAGCTGTTAATTGAGTTTATGTCTGTGTGATGAGAGCATGGAAACCCAACAACACCTCTGGGCCTGCAGATGTGATCATTGATAGCTGTCACACAAAGTTTCTAACACTTCACAAACACAATTAGGGCCGAGCAGTATGTCAACATACAGTACAAAGCACATACAAAATAAAAAAAATGAACACGGGCTGTATAATGGAGGATGGAGACATTGTTATGCCGGTTTTTGCACATGCACTAACAGGCTGCGGGGAAGCAGTACAAATAAATGTTAATTTGAAGAAGCCTCCACCCTCCTGTTTTCTCCTTAAGTCAATGCCTCGATACAATAATTTAGCATTAAGCCTAAACGGCATTATTCATCCCTGACTTCACACTGTATTGTTGTGCGCATTAATAATAAGGTCAGAATAAGAATACGATCATTGTGATGTTTAATCATCTACAATTGCAATGCTGTGAATACAAATCCCCCATCGTTAAGCATTTCCCTGTTTGTCAAAGGCTCCCTGCTCCATATTGGTGCAGTTTCAATGAGTATCCCCTGTAAGCCACTGATAATCTATTACAGTTGATAGGTTGCATATGATTCAAAGTCAAATAAGCTTTAAAAAAATACCGTAGTGAGTTGTTGCCATCTTGCTCGGAATCAAAGCAGCACGTATACGATGTGTGAACAATCAATCCGCTGGCACTGACGGCGATGAAGCAGTAGCATTTAAAAAAAAAGGAGGCGACGTTATTGGTTTACTATTGCCATGGTCTAACCCAATCCATTTCCCCCTCCTCTGCCTCCGACATGGCAGAGAGATCCTCGGCACGATTTACTGCCTCCCCGCCGGTTTCCTGCTCCGCATATCGCGCCAGTGCTTCGCCTCGAAGATCAACAAGTATGCCCAGAGCCCATTCGGACAGACTACCTGTGTTTCCCAGTCAGATACGTGAGGAGGCGCCGCATCTCTCCGAAAGTGGATCCATGGCAGCTCAGCGCTGTCTTCCACGTCTGATTAACTCTTTCAGCGCCGCTACTGCACGTATCAATAAAAACACTCATGGGCACAGTTCAGGCCGGGGTGTACTGTGAGATAGAAGCACCATGTGACGAGAGTGCACATAAAAGATGAATGAGTAAATATATGATCGTACGGTCTGAAGGCACAGAGCCAACAACGAGAACCGATGGTACACGATGGTACATATTTGGATAAAAATATTTAATGCTGCTTAATTAATATGATGAGGATAGCTGGGTTTACTCTCCTCTTATTTCCACATATGCACAGTGGTAGAAGAAGTAGTCAGATCCCCTACATTACATTAGAGGGAAAATACTCCAGTAGAAGTAAAAGTCCTGCATTAAAAATCATACAAATTGAAAGTACCTAATGTACCAATAAGAAATGTACTCATTCTGCTGGAAATGGCATTTGTGAGTGATACAATATACATAGCATTAGACTGTTGTAGCAGGAGATAGAGTTAACTATACAGTTGGATAATTTAGTCTAGTGATTACCAACCAAGGGATTGAGCCCCATCCCACTCATTCTTCAAATCTATTTTCAGTGTATTTGTAATGATCAAATCCTCTTTCTTCCACCTTCGAAAATGATCCTTTGAGCACCTTTGTAATATTGCTATGATCCAGGCCTTCTCTCGCATGTCCAGCCGCTGAAACATTGATTCATGCCTATATTCTCTCCCGTCTTGATTATTGCAACACGCTCCTCTGTGGTATCAGTGCTCTAGCTCCATCAACAGACTCCACCTGATCCAGAAAGCATCCGCCAGACTTCTAAGCCACACCAAATCCTGGCACCATATTACATATCACTCCTCAAAAACCTCCACTGGCTTCTTGTCTCCCAGCTGATCAACTATTAACATCCTGGTCTTCATGTTCAAAGCCCTTCACCAACTTGAGTTCTTAAAAAACAGCACTATACAAATCTAATTTAGTATTTTTGTAATTATTATCACTATTATTATTATGTGAGCTGGAGGTTGCAAGTTCCACATTTCTATAAGCTGCAAACAGGACTGTGGTGCTTCCAAACTAGTTGTGAAAAACATTTAAAACTCACATTTTAAGTGAGTTTTCTGAGTGACGGAGGACTTAAAAGCCTACGAATGTTCAGCTAGGTGTTGCCCAAAGTATTGAGTCAAAAATAAACAAGTAGATTATGTCAGTATCTTTTTTATTGAAAATATTAATAAACAAGTTAAATATGATCTATAGATTTACGGAGTAAATATAAAATGGTAAAAAAAAAAAAAGTGCTGCAATACATAAAACAAATGATTTATCAATGAAAAATTTTACAATTATATACAGTTAATCAAATTATTCTGTCACAATTCACGCAGTGTTCTCTTCAGTCTGAATCGGACCTGCAAATCTCCGTCCGGCTGGAGCATCCCAAAGCCGTAGCGATTGGGATTAACTGGTGGCAGTTTAGCCTCTGGGTCACACATATCCAGGTCAAGACAGGTCAAGAGCAAGAACACAAATCTACAGAAACAGGAAGCAAAAGCAGTTTAGGACACCGACTGATAAACACAACTTGTAAGCCAATAATAACATTAGGTTTCCCTCATTCAGTTAAATGCACAAATGATGTGAAAATCACATTAAGTAAATCGACCAATCTGAAATAAATAGCCTAAAAAAATACCCGCTCTTTTGTGTGTGCTATGCATTACAAGGATTGACCTTTAACCTTTGCTACTAGATCTGATGTCAGAAAAAGATACGCTCTCCCAAATGACAGTCCATTATTACCACAATCATTTTATACTTGCCCCTAAAGATACAAGTTATTCTATTTTATTTATTAGCGGTTATCAAATAACAAAGTCTAAAGATAGTTACCATGTTTAATCTTTATGCAAGAATCTGGAGTTTTGTTTATCTAACGCTATTCAACTCAGGTTTCCAGGAGACTTGAAATGCTCGCTGACACTTCAGTTCATAAAATGTCTTAACTGGCCGCCATTTTCTCGCAAGTGCTCTATTGTTAATGCACATGTAAGGCTCTCACCAGAGAGGAAAAGGGGGCGAGGTGACTCTTTTTTTAGCTACAGCCATCATCAGCTCTGGAAAAAAATGTGTTTAATTATGTTTCACCACTTGCTCGATCAAGCAAAGTGACTTGGAAGATTTACCAGCCTGATGTGGCATTTTACTTGCCCAGGGTAAGCGGGTCATCCTTATCGTTGAACCCTGCAGTTCATTACAGAGTATAACCGATTATTATATTACAGTGTGTTGCTAATAATGACAAGAAAAGGAAGCAAGATTGAAAAAAAAAATTGAGGAAATGTTATGCGGAGATATACTTATGCTGCTCCTGTAATTAGGGTGAAATTGCAGGAAATTCTTTGATCATTAATCTATCATTTTAAAACCACCAATGCATCATTGAAAGATAAAGAGATTGAAAAACAGTGGGTTTTTATACTCACTGTTTAATGGCTGCAACAGCAAAGTCTTTCCCGACACAGATGCTACTCCCTGCACCCCAGGGCATAGTGTAGTACTTCAGTACTTTTCCATCTTTGTAGAATTTATCCTTCACTGTCCTATTTTCCCCTGGTGAAGACCCAACCTCATTTAAGAAGCGGTCATACTTGAAAATCTGTTAAGAGGAGACAAGAAAATGTATACATTATAATATCTTGTAAATGGGTTTCATT
This sequence comes from Taurulus bubalis, assembly GCF_910589615.1. Classification (NCBI taxonomy): domain Eukaryota; kingdom Metazoa; phylum Chordata; class Actinopteri; order Perciformes; family Cottidae; genus Taurulus; species Taurulus bubalis. The sequence goes on along the minus strand of NC_136593.1, from coordinate 13,173,066 downwards.
CTATGTCTCTTGCTCTATTTCTTGTTAACAAATAATATGAAAGTACCTTTTAAGAAAACAAAAAAATGTGCGTACAAACTTACCCAATATGTAATTATCACCTCTAACCATTGGAGACAAATAAACCGAATGAACATTGGGAATTGATCTCGCCCTCTTGCTCGTCAACTCCTACTTGTTTCATGTGTAGGCAGTTAGCAGCTCATCCCAAAGGATGCATTCTGTTAGTAATTTAAATCACATTGCTTAATCCTGGCTCCTCGAGATTGCTTTGTGCTCCACAATATGGCTTCGAAATATCACAATGGAGGTACACAAGTATGTGTATTATGACGGTGGAGGCTTCTAACACCACTTCATGTTAAGTGATAGCTCTTAGTACACATAAAAGTAAAGTACCTGTGGCTCTTGGTGTATCTGTGGGTCCATTTGAGGGCTGAGGAAGGGGAACAGACAAACTCTGTCCCCCTGTCTGAGGTGGTAATCCTTTCCACTGGCCATGTGCAGGATCTTGTCCTGCACCACCTCTCTGCGTATCATTACCGCAGCGGTGAGCCGTAGGGTCTCGCTCAGAACGCTATCTGCAGAATGGAAAGGACAGCAGAGTGGATGATGTCAGAGGGGTGTCAGTGTGAGTTAAATCAGCTCTCGGGCGTAATTTGGAGAGGTACAAACATTTGCACGGAAATTGAATATATGGAAACACAATCATAATTTAATTGAATCAAAAGGTCAAACTTTTATTATCACTGTCATTGTTTCATTATGCTGCACTTATCTTGTTCATATCAACAAGTCAAATGACCCTTAATTTATTACATTTTACTGGAATGGCTAAACCTCTCGTTATCAGAGTGAGGGGCTGCTAGCAGCTGTTGCGTACCAAGCACAGGTGTGCTGTGTGTTTCCAGCAGGGTGATGGCAGAATGCTGCAGGGTGGTGTCGGGGCGAGTAAGGCCTCTGATCTCTGATTTAACAGCTTTCATGGCCTCAGGGTGAGTGAGCAGGAAGCCAAGGAGCCAAAAGGCAGCAGGTCCAGCATTGCACTAAAAGGAAAACACTCAACTTAGCATAAACAGCTTTTTATAAAAAAAAACTTACATTTTGTATCAGTGGACATACAATACATTTAATATGGAGAGACCCGACATGGAGCTCTCGGTAATGCTGCTGTCTGAATATGACTGATGTGAGGAGGAGATGTTGAATCAGTCCACACACGTTGTAGACACTGATGTCAGCCTCTCGAGAAGAGACACCTGAGCCTGTCAGGCAGTAATTGTTATGGGTTAAGGGATCTGTCTAACCTCTACACACCTCAGGTCAGCTCCCCATTGACAGCTAGGGCAATGCCCAAAAGTGACTTAAGGGGCAGCACGGTGACTTTATGCCCTCTTAGATCGTCAGGTCAACATAAGCCCAGACAATTTAATGGAGAAAATTGCGAATGGTTTACATTCTACTAAATACTGAATATCTCCTAAACCCCAAGATCTATTTGAATAATTTAAAAAGCTATAATATACAGAAAACCTTTGTGATTATTTATATATATATATATATATATATATATATATATATATATATAAATATATATATATATATATATATATATATATATATATATATATATAATATAAGTTCATCACAGCTCTATATGTTAGGAGTATATGTGCGAAGTTTGGGTTTGGTGAGTGAAGTTAAGTATTTTTTATAATTATTTTAGTTCAGGATTTTGGAGCGATCGTGTCTAACTCGGCCAACACTGAAAGTTCCCACTCCCTGCCTGGTCCCTGAGTGGTCTTTGCTTCACTCTAGCCATGTGCAGCAGACTGAGAGCAAGCTAAGGGATCCAAACAAGGCCTGATAAATCTTACTTCAGCCATAAGTAAGTCATTTTTTCTTTTTCTTTGCAGGACATAAATGGCAATGTTGTACATATCATGACGAAGGTTGGTTTCTCAGTGGATTTTGTATTATTGGTTAATTCAGTAGGCTCCAAGGATTCCAAAACTGTATGGTATCCTGTGTAGCTTCATGCTATCAATATGAAATGGCATATTTCCAAAACTCGGGGTCCTTTCCCAAGTCACTCTTGAGTTCCTTCGAGTCATACTTATGGTTTATGTTCATATTTATTGTGGAATAGTAACATGAACAATTGACTTATATTGACTTGTAAGGCCAGGATGTGCCGATTTTTTTTTGCTGTATGACACCAGAGGCTATTTAGACTCGTAGGGCTTGGGAGACCGACGAAGAGGTTCGACGAAGGGCTGAGCCCCCATTTTGGGGGGCTCTGGGGTTCAGACGATTAATACCTCAGATAATGATATGAGCCTGGTAACCTAAACCCAGGATGGGGTTTTTTAAAGGAATAGTTCAGCATTTTGAGAAATATCTTTCGAGAGTTAGAGGAAATACCACTTGCACGTCTAAACACTCAATATGTAATTACTGTAGTTGCCGTTTTTACACTTTTTGTACAGATTAAACAAACAAGCTATAACATGTTGGTTGGTACATTTTAGAAGTGCTGGAAGGCAGTTTTTGTTATTTCGTACAAGACCATCCTTGCTGTTTTACCCTGTTTTCAGTGTTAATGCTAAACTGAACGAACAAACTGCTGGCTCCGGTTTCATATTTAGCGCATAGACATGAGAGTGGGTTACATTTCCTCCTTGAACACTTAGCAACTCTTGATTCGGCATATTTCCTAAATTGTCAAACAATTTATTTAGAATATAACTTGATTCACTGGCAGAAAAGCTGCGAGTGTATGACTCACTATAACTAATGAATTATTTTTACATTAAAATACATGTGTGAGAGTGTACAGACACCTCAACACATTAAATCACCATTTCCTTTAAAAGTAAAGTAAGTAATATATTAATTTCAGTCTATAAATGTTTCAGTCAATAACAATAACAATGATTGTTTAAAAACGGGAAAAAAAACAGCTCAGGATGAACTATGAAATGTAATGTAACTAGTGGGTGGCTTTGGGGAAATCCCAGCATTGCCTGTAACACATGTATAAGCCACATTCACTCTGGCACGTCCCACTGGACTCGCATCTAATGCCTCTTATTCTCTGCAGTGGTGCTCCAGTTTTCTTCCCAGACTGAGAGTGTGTGCTCCAATATCCCAGCAGACATGATAAAGTACAAATACACATGCTGGGGGAATAGCGGTCTCTCCCAAACCGGCAGAGCATCTTTCAGAGCCTGTAGTGGGTGGAGTGGCAAAGGTTTCTCTGTGTTACTGGATGAACAATTATTGATTCAGTGAGACTGGCAGGTAAATAGAGGGCTGAAGCTATTACAGCTCAAATGAAGCATAGATGAACAGCAGACACTAGGACAAGCAAATAGCTTGCTATCTCTCCCATCTGGCAGCAGAGCGCAATTACACCATGTTGCTCAGAACGTGTCTGAACTGGTGAGTTTGAGGAAGCAACATTTCTGTATTCACACCTGTTGTTAATAGTGGTGAATAATACTCGAAAAGAGGATTCATGTATGTGAGGTGTGAAGCTAAGCTAAGTAAAAAACCTGATCGACAGCACAAATTCTGCCTATGACGGCCTTCGGAAATAGAACCAAAGAAAAAGAGGAAGCAACTCCAGCTGACTAACGCAGTTCTCTTATTCAATGTACTCTCACGTACTTAATTATGAAACCTCAAACCAGATAAGGTGTCATGGAAACTGATTCACATTACCACAACAATGAAAACTCCACTATGAGTTGCAGGTTGAGGCAGGCAGCTCTGAGTAACTGCAGCCTGAGCATGCAGAGCGGATCTAAACCATGAAGTATGGGCGTGGAAGGTTTGTATGTTTTGGCATCGATGCGTGGCCTTGTGTGTGTTTGAGACTTGTATGTTTAAGATTTGTGTGTGGGAGAGAAAAATACAATGAAACCAGCTCTCACCTGTGTGGCCCACAGCTGCAACAGCAAAGCTCTTTTCTGCATTTCTGCATCGACTCCCTCGTCCTGCAGGAAGCCATGGTAGCTCTGCTGCCAAGAGCTTGACCCCGACCCTCCGTTCAGACAGTTTGGGGACAGCAGCTCCCACAGTCGAACCCGGCATGAGTCAGCGGTTTTGGTTTCCCCTGGTGAAGACCCAACATCATGTCATACTTACTGGGTGTACACATATGGAGTCAGAAAGGAAAGCAAAAATAAAATAACTTGACTTTCAATCGCTATTGTTCGGCTTACCTCGCTTGAGTGAGCCTCGAGCCAATTTGGTGAGAAGATCGTCAAACTTGCGAAATTCTTTGTAGACTGCGGATACATTGTCGCTCCTCTCAAACAATGTAAGATATCCGGCCCTGAGGTACAACAATACAGTTGAATATCTTCCCGTCTTTCTCTCCTGGTAGTATAAACAATGACATCATTTGATTTACAGAAGGTTGCAGAGTTTAACACACTGTGCGTTACCTGAAGAGTAGGCTGTAACAAAGGCTAAAGAGTCCATCCTGTCTCCACTCTAAGGGGCTGCAGTCGTTCTGGTCATTCAGCAGCAGGTTCTGAAGGTGAGTGCTCATGGAGCTGCTGAGCTTGAAGAGACTGACATCTTGAAAATGCCTGAGGAAATAATAAAAAGATATTGAGATTTGCAATCTGCATTTAAATCAGAGTTTCTCTTCTCATTTTGTGAACCATAACTGTCTGTCTGAAAGATGCATTCCTTACTGTTCCATCCACTTTCTCTCGACTCTAGGTGTGATACTCGGCAGCTGCAGACTGAAGACCCTTTTCATGAGCTGGTCTCTGTTGCAGGTGAAGTCTGTGTCGTTCATCACGGCATCAAAAGAGTGTGGATCCAACAGCACCGTCACGTAATTACCAGCAACACAGACCTGAAAGGACATCATTTTAGTTTGATATCTATTTTTTTAATAGGGTTTTTTCTATGCAAAAATAATGTGTCTTTAATTTCAAGTTATGTGGAATGGTCAGTGTTTTGCTCGAAGATATTCAGTGAAACATTATGTTCTACATTGGAATAATAATGAGTTGCAGCAGCCTCTGCATAACTCATTTCAGCTATATTCAGATTAAAAGTATAAATGGCGACTACTGCCATTTATACGACACATGCATAATGATGTCTTGTTAAAATGAATAGTTTGTTGCGGTCATGTGAAAACCGGATTTGCATTTCAGATCATACATCTGATTAGCTGACAGACTTCCTGCTCTGGAATGCAAAAACATCTTTGAACATTTTTTCTCAAACCATTACATATTCATTTGTTGTTCCTATCTGGCAGGCAAATGTGCCTACACAGTCTTAATCAGAACTTACTGTGAAAATATCGCCATGTCTGTCTTTCATCCGGGACAAAAACTTTGCAGAATCTTTTCCAAACTCAAGAGCGTGCCCCAACCACGGAAAGAAGCCTTTGTCCAGAGGAGGCTCATTTTTCCGCCTGTGAAGTATAAGGAAACTTTTTTTTTTTTTTTTTTTTCAGGAAAGTCTTGACCCACTGGAGCGGTTAAGGTTAGGGGCCCTAGCTTGAGATAGAGCAACCGATGCTTTTCACTTTCCTTTTCTCTGACCTTTAAGCCGACACTGTCAATATGAGTAGTTTATCTAGCTCTCGCTCATGAATCTAAACTAACAGGTTTGGAGGCAAGATGAAGTTATGTCATGGGAGTTCACTATCATGAGGTTGAAACAAAGGCCACAGTGTAAACCATAAGAATCATTTTGAGTGTTTTCTCTGATGGGGTTTTTGGGTAACTAATTGCAGAGAATCAGCATTGATTAAACATACAGTCAGATAATATTATGAAATAAGAGGTATTCTAATAGAATTACTATGCATTCATGTTTTTAAGTAACATTAAATATACTTTAGAAAAAAGTAAAGCTTTTCTAAATTACAGTAGGTTTGTTTTTGCAGTATTTTGCAGACATTTAGAATAACAATCGCTAAAATGCACCTTTGTTCACAATCTCATATCTGCAATTATCAACATATTAATACATGTCTTTACCTTGTGCGGGTGGAGTAAAGGAAAACTAGTATAAGTAGTCCATTGAGAATTAAGAATATTGTCCACAGCATCTTTCAGTAGAGTCTGATACTTGTCCTGTCCCGTTGATCATTTATTCCATAGCTGCTGGCAACTCAGTTTTATGTGCGAGCCCTGCTCTGCGTATGAGGAGGCGTGGAAAGGTGTGGCTTGGAACCACAATTGTTACACAACACTCGACAGAACTCAGTGTCCCACACCACAAAAAACACCACATTCTGAGTGACACTTAATTATTTCTACTATTTAAGAGTTTAACTATTTCCAGTAAAAGGTTAAACATCCTGCACAAAATCCTTTGTTCACACGCTGAAAAGCCGACCTGGCAGAACATTTCCCAGCAAAGTGAAGAGACTCAAGTTGCACGTTGTAACGGGTGATGTCAGGGCACACATATTTCATGGAGGGTGTCATTAAGTTAAGTTCTCGTGGTTTGTTTAAATCCTCCTATGACAACATTTAATTCCCTTTAACATTGTGAAATGTAGAATGTGTTACCTCCCTGAAGAAGACTTCCAGACAGTCACAGGGACAAGTATCTACTGATGACGCTGGCTGCCACTGAAACCAATGATTCATTTTCATAACACAAAATTAAATCTGTCACCAGATTGGTTTATGGGATACTGTGAGGCTATTCATGGGTTTACTAGCAAATGAAGCAATGGCCAATGAGTCACAGCTTACAGCATTCTGATGTTATATATAGAGAAAAAATGACAGCGGTGCAGGTCCTCTTTCCTGCCAGCAGAGGGAAGTCATGCACTGACAGTGGAAGTCAAGCAGAGGATACTGAAGTGAGGTCAGGCCACGATTTGTTATTTCAGGTGAAAATCGTATAGTTCAAAACCAGAAAATTACAAGTGACTTTCAGTGCTAACCTTTTTTTAATATAATTAAATACGCATGATTTTAGAACACAAACAATATATTATCCTGTATAATATATTTCAGAAAAGTCCATAATATGACAGCAAAACCGCCGTAACCGAGAAAACTAAAGAAGACGGACAAATTAAGAGGAAACGAAGACTTTACGAGATTACGTCGGAGGCATTCAAAGTCTTATTTGATCGTTTTTCAACGCTAATAACCTCCTGTCGCTGCTGCCAGTGTTGACATCAAGTGTGCTCTTCGCTAACCAACCGTACCAGCAACAACAACCGGACACTTCCGTTCCTACCGCAAACGAGTAGACTCGTTCGAAAGAGCTGCGCCTCGCCTAGAATCCAGACGAGAGCAGGCGGCTGCAGCAGGAGGAGTTGACAATAAACTGCGGTCAAGTCGGACAGTTTTAGGTTGACTTCAAAGTCTACACAGGAAGTCACAGAAAAAATGACTTGCTGTTAGTGCCGAACTTGAGGCTTCTTGTTGTTTACAGATCACGTTTGGATTTATTCATGTGTTTATACATATATATTTATGTAGAAATGTGCGTGGAGCTGCATCCTTTGTTCTTTTTATGTCTGTCTGTGAAATACATTACTACTGGTTTTGATATGTGTTGTATAAATAAGATGTTGTATTATCAACCACACAAGATATGTTTTTAGATTAAATATGAGACTAATAGGCAACACTTGAGCGTTAATTATTACAACTACACATAAAATAAGGATGTTCTACAACACGTGGGGTTTGCTGTCAGATCTAAGAGCCAATCAGCTCTCTGATGGGGCTTCAGCCAGGCGTTTCCCATCATGCGCTGGGCCACGCAGTCGGTGGAGAGCTACTGTGGCGCCTGGCCCAAAAATCTGCTGCCGCCTTGCTCTCGTGAGATTATCGTTGACCACGTGTGCATGACGTCAGAGCAAGTCGGGATCAAGTCGGACACAAATCTAACCGGCATGCATTGCGTGCCGATCGCCGGCAATCGATTATGCGCAGATCTGGCTCGAACGAGCCTATTTAGACGGAAAATGTGCACGGATTGTCAAAAGATGAATATAAATTTAAAAAATCCTGTCTCTATTGTACAAGGCAATTTGCTAACAATGTCTGTATTCCATGTATTACAAATTCTGACCCCAGCTGAATACCATATTTTACGCAAAAAGAGATTATAATTCAAAATAATAACATTATTATTATTATTATTATTACTATGCATTAATAACACATAGAAGAGAACGACATATGTTAAATGTAATGAAGGCAAATATAAAATATAATCAGTAAAGGTCAAATAAAACAAATTTAATCATGGTACTTTTTAAAAATATTGTTTTAATACTGTTTAGAAATGTTATATTCTATGTATGATATTTGTACAGTTAATTTAAATCACACATAATAAGGGAGCCACATTGATCGATATGATCTCATAATAAAGCATTACTCAAACACCCCCCTGTTACACACATACAAGACAGTACTATTTTAATATCAACATATAATAATCCCAGAATATATTAATACATTTATGTTTTTTTTTAAAGTGGTAACACATGGATACACATACACTGTTTAATGCATTCTATTCAAGTCTAAATCAGACTTATATAGTTTTTAGACATCTCCCATTAGAAGGGAATGGACCAGGAATACTGCCAGCCAATAAAGCCAGCGTCTCAGGAATAATGGTGCTATTGTTTCAATGACCCTAAGCTGTCTGTTTCATAAAAAAAGGGGTGTGGTTCACTAGAAACCAATCAACTTTAAACAATCAGCCTCTGCTATAAACAAACATCACACTAAATTTCACACACAACAAATTGTTCTACGAAATAGTTTTCTCAAAACATTTACCCCATCTTTAAGTCTGGTGATTTGAACCTGCACATACACACATTCTCTTTTAAAACCAATCGTTTATAAGTTAGGGGTGCACTTTTGAACCAGTTATTAATATTTCTATATATCAGTTCTTTAAAAAAATAACAAGCGCCACTGATTAACTTTTTTAGGACTGAAAGGGCGGCGCCTCCATCACTTTATCCAGTTCTCTGTATACATCCATGGCCCCAGCGCACAGAACGTTGTGTCAGGCATCTTCCACACTGGAAGGGCGCCCTACAGAGGGTACTTTATCCCGTTTTCTTGCACATTGGACCGATCGTCACTGTAAAGAGAAAAGGAAAAGTAACTAGTAATTACAGTTGTCAGACAAATGCAGTGGAGTTATATAATATATATATATATATATATATATATATATATATATATATATATATATATATATATATATATATATATATATATCATGCTGTTAATCCTCAGTAGCTACATGACTGCAATCAAATGGCATAACTGACTGTGAAGTCACAGTGTACGGTTTTCATTTTATTATAAATTACTATAAAAAATGTCACAGTAACTTGCTGTCAAAGTAATGCAAGAAGCAAGTTATTTCTGTAAATTTACAGACAAATACACAATTTCACTCAATGTCATAGACGTAACTTAAATTCATCTTTAAAACTTCAGATTTAGATTTTGCCATCAGTCATGTCCAGGGAGTAAAATATAAGCAGATAAAGTGCTCAACAATTTAAGCTGGATCTCTAACAAGCTCTATCAGTTACTTTTGGTTACTGGGAATATGAAGAATTATCTTAAACTAAAATAATATTGTATTTGATTATTTACAATGTGTCAAAGTTTTTTAAATGAGCACTTGATTTATCAGTTATTTTAGGACCGCTGTATAATTTGATGCTATCCATAAAAACCCTGAAGTGTAAATGAGGTTCAACAAAACATGAGCCTTAGCTAAATTTATAATATTTTAGTTTATAATTGAATAGTAAACACATATGTGTAAGGTCATAATTCATTAAAATTATAGAATTGACATAGTGGACATTAGTTATATTCCTGAATACCTCCACAAAGACTGCTGTAATTTTTACATTTACACAGCGAGGAATCTTTATTAGTCTCCTGAAGGAAACTAATCTTTTCTAGGTGGACCATGTAATAATCATTCCTCCCGTAAAGGCCTTTAAGTGGATGGTGTTAAAGTTTCCACGGCCCAGTTAGACACAGCTTTTTCCCATTTTGTTCAAACCGACCCCAAATTTTATTAGGATTACTCCTGCTCTCTCCCAGCTAGAACAGTTGTAACAGGGTGACAGAAGCCCACAGATTCACTGAAAAATTGGGTGCAAAGGCAGATCAAGTTTTCTTGACACAATTCAAATTCCAGTCTCAAATTGAGAGTGCTCAATTATCCCTATAATCAGAGCTTTGAGACAAAAACACATGTGGTTAACTGGTAAGATGGAGGACGTAGCACACAGTTGCACTTGGAAAGCCACAGGAAGTTATTTGACACCATTTGTCCGAAAATCACTGAAAGGGAGAGCAGAGTGACACATTGAGCCATCATGACTTTCTCTGCATGGGGGGATTATCCGGTATCTTTATCAAAGTGTTAGAGTTGAGAATGGCGTCATTCAGTCAGTTGTAACGTCTCAGTTTCTTACACCCAGAAATGTGTTTTCTGTGATGTCAGTCAGTTGTCTCGTTCACAACCAAGATAAATCCACAACTCCAGTTTTGCTAATTTTAAAGACTAAATTGTGGTTTTAGATTATTATTTCCTCTAAAGTTTGGTGATTTTGTGATGGAATAGGAAACTGATCTGCACAGCAGGCTACACAGTAATATCAAAGATACTGTGATGAGTTGAGTTCACAGCTCAACATTGATAGAACGGCAGAAGCTTAGTGGTCCTTAGACAATGTTTTACCCAGAGATGCAATGTAGTCGATAAATCAATGAATCAATTGGCAGCCTGCAATTATCTTAATAATGGTTTAGTCATTCTCAAATGTGAGGATGTGATGTTTTTCTTTGATAGTAAAGTGAATATCTTTGGGATTAAACAAGACATATGAAGATGTCCCCTTTAGCTGTCGGAAACTATAACATTATTTTTCACTATTTTCTGACATTTGTATCTCCAAAACAAATTAGTTATCTGAGAAAATAATTATCAGATTAACTGACAATTACAAAAATAATTATTAGTTGCTGCAAACTCAGCTGCTCGAGCCCTATAAATAAGATATCCATACTTATAATCATGAGACAAAGCTCTTGTCGTTTTTCATAATTATACAGTATCCTACTTTTGTAGATATATTGGTCAGACTGACACTGATCAAATGATGAGTGTTCCAGTAACACATGAGGACATATGTCTTCAAACATACAAACATGCCTGTATCTTTTTATTGGCTTTGCAGGATGAAGACACCAGTATTTCATCTATTTTCTAACAACCAATATATGTCTCAAAACTATGTTATGAATGATCTGATCTATTATAAATATATGCCAACCATTTTAATTGGACTAACCCATTTGCTGAATTTATTGGAGTAACTCTATCCTGAGTTCGGCAGTTAGCTTTATGCAGGCTATAAACACTGATGTCCTGGAAACAGAGCTCTCAAATTACAATCAACAACACACGATCTGTATTCCTTCAGCTGTAGAATAACAGCAATTGGAAAAGCTTTGCATATCAGTTCACTCAAACAAATCTGAAATCATCCATGAGGAGAAAAGTGGTTGAGAAAGGAGGGGGATTGGGGGAGGAGTCTCAGATTGACTTTCACATCCATTCAGCCTTTTTGCAGCAACAGCAGCAGCATTGAACTTGCAGAGAGAGAGAGAGAGAGAGAGAGAGAGAGAGAGAGAGAGAGAGAGAGAGAGAGAGAGAGAGAGAGAGAGAGAGAGAGGAAAGGGCAGACTGGACAGACTGCAGAAGGAGCTCGGTGCTGTTACCTCCGAGGCTGCCATAGCTCTTTCTTCCAGAGCTTCCTCCAGGCTTTATGCAATGCACATCAAACGTGAATTGGTTTTCCCGATTTACTGAAGAGCACTGGTGAAAAGGAAAAGGAGTGGTCAGGCACGGGGATCATGATGCACTTTTAGGTTCGACGTCGCCTTGTGTACGCAGCGCAGCAACATCGCAGAGCCTCCAGTGCCGTGCGGTCGATTCCTGAAGTTTGTGTCCAGCGGGCGATGATCCGCATCTGATCGTTGCTCAACTATCCGGAGAGGACGGCCGACGGGCAAAACGCTGCATTGTGGCCACCGAGACGCTGATTCCTGCCTGAGGATTGCGCAATCCGCTCTCCCCAAAATGTCATCTCATGCGAAAGTCAAGAAGGACAAAGAGATTATTGCCGAGTATGAGACACAAGTGAAAGGTTGGTAACGTGCAGGCCGGATCGTGTTGTTATTCTGTGTGTCAAGGCGCTATTGCGTAACTTTACCACACGTTTTATATGGCTTCCAGTGTGCAGTGCTGTGGGGCGGGACAGATTGCATAGTTATAGATGACAGCCATTTTTTTTCTTGTTAACATATCTCTCTGGACAACGTCTCATACATGCATGTCACTAACTGTCATGTTGGGATACGGGTATTACTTGAATCCAGAGATGTATTAATTTAGATGCAACTTGGCTGAACGGGTTTCTCAGTGCTGAAGATATTTGCTGCTCATAAACATGCCAAGCCCCGCATGTGTGGCCATGCAGCTTACATGGATGATTTGTTTCAAAGTGTAGCTAGTATTTCAGGGAGACTGTTCTGATGCTGCACACCAACAAGGGAATGTCACAATTCACCTTGTCCAATCCTCCCAGTGCACTGGAGGTCATGCACCTCAGGTACTCATACAGCATATTTTGAGACATCATGGGTACATTTGACAACTTAGAAATGAAGGTTGAAGAATACAATAAATGGTATTACTGCAACCTAGCCTGTGTCATTTAAAAAGACAATACAAGCAATGTGTTTTCCTGACATTCCAGGACAATGTTAATCGTATCAGAAGGGAAAGGGAGTGCTTGAGAAGATCACACAGCAAACAGTTCAGAAAGGCCATAAATAATGTATGCTGTCTGTATGAATTATGAACCATGAAAGGATTTTACTGTCTGCCGCTAAATATGTGACTAGATGAACCACCCAGAGAGAGAAGAGAGTCGGGAACAGTGACACTGTATTGGAACAGACTGCAGGATGTGTATCTGTGGGTTGTCCTCTCAGCCTCTTCGAGACAAGTTCAGGCAGTGTGAACTTTAACACCCTCTCACAGTTGTGGTTTTGCTCAGGGTTATGTATCAGGTTGTATTCACAAGACACAGACAGGCTTTCCTCTGACATTCTAAACCAGTATAACTGCTATACATGCTAGTGTTGATTGTAGTAATTATTGTCTGTAATGAAGCTAATTGTTTCAGAAAAACATACCATCATACAGTAGGCTGGAAAGTCACAGGGTGAAATAACAGCCTCTGCTCACATTTTGGTTCAAAATCACCCAACAGCACCGCAGTACTCTAAAACCCCCAAACACAAGAGTTGACTTTGGCATCAAAAACACCAATTAAAACGTCCACTCTGAACTCATGGTGTGTGTTCGGGCCCAATTGTTCACTCTATTGGTGCCATCTCAAGGTGTCCGTCAGTGTGGCCCACATTCCTGCTGTGGTCCAAAAACTGTAGCAGAGTTGACATAGTTTGTATTGACTGCATGCCATGTGGACATGTAGCTGCATCTGCATTTCAGATTGAAGTGTAATTGAAGGAATAGCTTCACTCTTTTTTTAGGCCTATTTGCTTTCTTGCAGACAGTTTGAGGCAGAGCATATGTATCTATGTACCACATTTCATACAGTTTTTTTTTTTGCATTTACATGTTTTTAAAAAGAAGTTGTATGAAAAGATCAACTCCACTCTCATATATCTGTGTGCTAAATATACAGCTACAGTTATTGCAGTTAGCTTTGGATAACAAAATACTGAAAGCAGGGCAAAACGGCTAGTATTTCTTCTGTAGGCTAAGACACTATAGTTCAGTACACCATAAACAACATCAATGTGTTAATTAGTGAGTTGTAGAGGTGCTTCTAGACATATTTTTGTTGTCTTTGGACAGGGCCATGCTAGGTGTATCCAGTCGTTATGCTAAGCTAAGCTAGCTAACTGACTGCTGGCTGTCACTTCCTATTGGACATCCAGACATGAGAGCGGTATCAATCATCTCATCAAAGTCAGGGGATCCTATTTTACATTATAGCATATCATATTTTACTTATCAGACTCATTAGCCACATCAGTTCCCTTCTCCCAAAGCACAGTATTTGCACAATCAAGTCATATGAAGGCAAGTAGAAAAATACTGCATACAAAGACAGAAATGTACTGAGTCTAACTCTGTAGCAAATTTTGCTGCTACAATTGTTTCTTTCTTAAAACTAGAATAAGATTTTCTTATGAATTGTATATTACATCCAAATACACAAAAAACATTATCTGTTTGTACAGCTCTTATTTAAAAAAAAAAAAGACATTGAATGTATTTCAAATCCATGAAAGCATGAACACATTGATGAAATGGTGATGCCACTAAAGGCAATATTGTTATAGATAAAGTCTTATAGAGTATTGGTGCATATATATATATATATATATATATATCAGTTGTATCATAGTCCAACTCTCCTTTTACAGACTTGATTGAGACTTTACTGCTGTTGAAGACTTTATTGAGCAGAAATGACCAGACATTGTCAACATTTGATTTGATTTGATTTGAGTATGATTAGAATTGTTTAGACAGAGGTGTGGTCTGTGTTCTCCCTGTCTTCTCTTTGTCTGTTTGTTTGACTTCTTCTCTCTCTCTCTCTCTCTCTCTCTCTCTCTCTCTCTCTCTCTCTCTCTCTCTCTCTCTCTCTCTCTCTCTCTCTCTCTCTGGTCTCCACACCAGCATTGTGGCTATGAGAGAGCCATCACAGTCTCTCGTCTCAGTTTCAGGAAAAGCTTTTAAGCTGACATCTTAAGCTCATTTGCAAACTGGGCTCAGATCAGTTTGGAGCTGTGGGGGCTTTACTCTAACACTGACACTAGCCTCCAATAATGCTGACTTGCTGACTGCACAGCAGTTCAATCAGGCACACAAACCTAATGCACTTATTTTTCAAAACTAATGCGGTATTTTTCAACTTCACATTTTAGAAAACAGCGGGGTCGCAGTCACGTTGAAACAATGCTTGCTGGTGTGTGTTGTGAGCCCAAAGCTTTACAGGTTCGTTAATGACTGAATAGTCAGTTTGCTCCGTATCTCAACATTTATCATCAATGTCGTTATTTAGTCATTACCAGAAACTGAACTTGTTTTTCTTGTTCTTGTTTGTCTTGTTTCGCTCCTGAATTGCACTAAATGCAGGTTTGCTTTTTCAATATTTGAGTTAATATTTCTCCTTCTCTGGAGTGTAGTGGACCAGCCTGAGATATACAGTATAAGCATCCTGCTGACCCCGAAAAAACAAAACACAAGGAAATGAGAGATATCATTCATCATACTGTACTTCTAGCTGTGGGCCACATTATCTAATGCCATTTGATCTTTTTGGAGTCGAGCCATGTAAGTATCATGCACACATTGCTCTAATAGGCTAATATGGAAACCATTCATTGTAAGATTTGCTGTTGCTAAGGAAAAATGTGGAAATGTGGAAGTTATGTAACATTGACTTTACATGGATATATGTCCTTAAAACATTATTGAAAAAAAGAGAAAAAAGATTGAAATAGCTTGTCCGATTGTAATATTTGGGTGTACTGGCTTGGTGACAGTCCGCCTGTCACAAAGTAGCATCTCACTCCTACTGCCACCATATTCACTGTAGAGATGCATTCCACAAGGAGCATGTAGACACAGCCCTCTGTGTGCATTCATCAAAATGAAAGAATGCATGGACTGATACTGTCTTGAAATGCCCGGGTTGCAACAGCAGAACAATATCTTTTGTCTCCATGTCTCGGTATCACTGTTGTTGTAATGACAGGTACATACCAAGAGTTGAGCGACATGAGATTTAAACGAGGGAGCAGCTTTGAATTCTGCTCACTACATCCTGGATATTCCTGTCCTGTGGTTGCACAAAGAGCGATGCCTTTTCTTGCTCGAGATATTTGTATGCAGATCGAGAGACGGGAAGAAATGTGAACTCTAGCAAATAGGCAGTAAAGAGCCATAGCCATTACTGCATTCAGAAGACGAGTGTTCAGAGAACACAGCCTTGATTTGGACCAAATTAAGTCAACGTGTCAGTCTGGGTTAGGCCACATGTGACTAGCCACGCATGGCTAACTGCAGACACAGAGACTGCTGCTGGCCGTTGCAATAGCTGTGCTAGGCTAATTTGAGCTACCATGGGGACAAGGACTCCTCACGATGTGATATTTGGTGCTCTTTGTTGCCTTGTAGGGGCCTTAAATGGCAACCCTGCAAGGCAACAGTGCCCAATAGTTTCCCCCTATTTCATTACATCAGAGATGCAGGCATGTACAGGCGGGCTGCGTTTGAACTTGGCGGGCGGATGTAGTTTGTCGTTTTGAATTCGCAGGCAAAAAATAATCTACAATAGCAGTATTACATATACAGACAGAATACAACATTGTATTTATATTGCACCAGTTAAAGTAAAGTGACCAAAGTGATTGAAGTGTTTTTGTGGTCTACTGCGAGCTCAGCTAGTTGTGCAGCCTGACAGCAGCAGGAAGGAAGCATTCAGACATGACTAAACAATGTGCGTGATGTGAACACTGTTTCAGTTGAGGGACATTCTGTACAGCATTTGGGTGGCTTGAGTTTAGGTTTGTGCGTTCAGAAATCCCGAAATATCTCTATGCTCAGTTACTACCATATTAAGCATCTTGAGAAGTTGTTTTCATTTGCTTCAGTGTTACCCTCAGGTCTCAGGTAAATAAGTTATGCTCCTTAAAAAGCTTGTTAAAGTCACCAGAACATAACAGGATGTTAACCATATGGAATATAATAATAATAAACATTACTAATGACTGAAGTCCTATTAGTTCAATTTCCACAAGCCTTTGGGGGTGGAGCATTTGATTCATTTTGGCTGCACTGTTCCCAGGCAGAGAACCTGATGTAGCACACGACTGTCTTTCATTTAAATACATCTGCACCATTGTGTCATCAATGAAAAGATAGAGAAGAGGCTGCACTTCTCTGCATACTATTCACTTGAACTCCTCGCCAGCTTCCTCCTAATTATGCATTACTCTGCAAAGCCTTGAATCATTCATCGAATGAAGCGCAGTATTGCACAGTCCCGAGTAACAGTTTAAGCTCTAAAAATAACATGCTCACAGGAGAGCAAATGCAAATATCGTGAGTTTATTTGATGTCTCGCTAATACCATTATGCAGTTAAATCCATTTAGATTTGCCCATTATATTTTCTGTTCGTTCTTTTAAACTGCCACTGTATGATTAAGAAAGATTACGCAGGCCAGCAAATTGTGTTGTCCAAGGGGTCTATTTTAGCACAGGAGCGCATTGCAGTGACAGATCTTTCTATTTTAAACTTGATTGCTGCATCGTTCATCAGCACAGGCAGTTTATTGAGTATTTCAAAGCAGAGAAAGTTGCCATTGTCCTCGGCCATTATGCTAAACAGACTGACTGCTGTGACTGTCAGAACAGGGAACTGGCCAGCTCCCATTGAGATGCCTCCAGAGGCGTAACCAGGCAACTAGGCCACTATGGGAACCATGAGGGGTACATCTCCAAACAGCAAGGGACTACATATTTACTCTGTCTTTCTCGCTCTCGCTCTTTCATTCACATTTTCGCTCACACACTTGCAGACGCTGGGGGAGACATGTTTGAAATCCTTTTATTGGACTTACAGAAACTGAACAAGGGGACTTTTCTTCTGCTGGACCATCTTTTCCATTGATACATTTCTACAGAGTTTCTTTCAGTGTGCAGTCATCAAATGCATGGTTGAAACAGTCTGTCATAATGGAATCTTCAGCCATCTCAATGTTGCTCAACTGCTTCTCATTGTCTCGGAGAGTGAAGCTGTGTTCCCCCCCCTGCGTGTGTGCGTTTGTGTGTATAATCCACAGATGTGAGCTCCAAATGATGGTGCCAATGCTAATGGTGTTATTGATCTACACATTCCTATCTACCAAATTATAAACAGAATTCCTTATTTGAGTTTCATATGAAGCGTTTGGTCTTATGTGGTGCATTGACAATAAATGCTGGGGGGAAAAAACAGCAATTTAAAAATGAATGAAGCCAAGAACTAGATGTGGACCTGAGCCTACTTTGACTATTTGCAGGTATGATCGGAGTCAACCACGTGAACATAAATCCTCATCAATATCCTGATAGTGAGGTCAACCGTATCGCTCAGCTCCAAGCTCTGATATGATTTATGGTCTGTCTGCACAACACATGCAGCAGCCACTTAGCCACTGGATTTATGACAGCCTTGCAATAAACAGTATATGGGTGGAATAAAAATGTTATTTGTATTCCTTCTCGGTGTTAATGTAAAACCGTAAAAAAGCTGTTATTACCTCAGTGGACATTTTTATCACCTAATATCCCAGAGGTCAATAGGAACAGCCAGCAACCAGTACAAGCTGCCCAGTAGGGAGTCTGTGGATATTTATACACGTCGTTTTAAAAAAAAAACAAGATGAAATACTATATTCGAAACACATAAAAATAGTTTCAAGGTAATCCATTAAAGCTACTTTACTTGAACAATGCAAATACAAACAGGAACAACTCTATTTTAGCAAAGTGAACTATTCTTCAAATAATACAAAATATTCTATTTGTAAATGCCATATCAACCACATTTTCAAAATGTAGACCAAAACATACATAATCGTTCCTCATTCTCAGACTATGAATAGGAGCAGTGAGTTTCCTAACCTCATAAGCAGAAAACCACAGCAATCTTATAATCGAAAAAGAATGCCCGCAATTTGTTTTTTCAAGACAAACTTCTCCAAAGGCTCACTCGGCACAATGCATTTTGAGAAGCTGACCTATTTTATATTTTCCGTGCTGTCTGCTGCAATCATCAGACATGCATCTCACGTGCATGTGCTACCCCAGCATTTAGACATCCCCACACTTCCTCCCACTACGCGCACATTCACTCACACATGCACACAGCAGACAAATGCACTTTGACATCCAGTTTTATCCAATTATGATGACTTTGTTTTTTATTAGTGCTTATGATTGACCGTGCCTTTACATCTTTGTCTTTACTTCATCCACTTCTAAAGGACCTTGGGTTAAATGCCAAATGCAGAAGTGAGACCTAGCATGTACTGTAAGCACACTCTCCCAGAGAGGCTCTATTTATTCTGAAGGTGGTCTCTCCCTTTGTGATATCCAGAGATCCGTAACCAGCTGGTGGAGCAGTTCCGTTGTCTGGAGCAGCAGTCTGAGTCTCGGCTGCAGCTGCTGCAGGACCTGCAGGACTTCTTCCGTCGAAAGGCCGAGCTCCAGCTGGAGTACTCCAGAGGCTTGGACAAACTGGCCGAGCGCTACTCTGCTAAGATTCGAACCTCGAGAGAGCACCATCACTTCAAGTGAGTCCTAAGCACCGGAACGTCTGTGTCAAATGGGTTTGACCGATAAACAACTGTTACATATTTCATACTGGTCACTGGCACGGCACAGAGAGATGGAAAAAGACAATGAGGAAGGCAGAGGAGTGATACACACCAAAGAGGAAACAAGGGATAAAGCCGGAGAAATGACCTGAAATGAAGCCAGGGACAAGGAGGCTCGTGGCCTCAGGCTGCTGTGTTCCTCCCAACTAGGTCAGACGACCCCCCCCCGCCGTCTTTTCTTTCCTGGCTGTCATTTCATTTCCATTCTCACACTACACTTCACGCTAGACGGCTAGCCTAATACTCATATTTTCTCAATGGGCACAGAAAAACTAATTACAGCTTCAGTGAGGAGTCTAAAAGCAACAATGTGGGTTATTTTACTTGTTGTTTTAAATGTTTGTGGTCATGATACAAACGTACCCTACAGCATGTTGAGGAATTGCGGCTTAGCTGCTCTGACCAGCCTGCAGCTCGCCGTGACTTTCAGATAATCTTCTAACTGTATACGCTGCCCACGGCCATGTGGTTAATTTGAATCAGTGGTCATAAATAAGAGGAAATGCATGATCAAAATTAAATTACAGTATATTCAATGAAAATGTTTTGCCTTGGAAATGAACCAATTCAGGATGCTAAATGTGGTTGAAACATCCCAAAAAACAAATAGTTTGACATTGAGTGTCAAATTAACATATATTTGAAGAATCTGCTCTTCTCCGATACCCAATGTAGTAGTATTGAATTAACAGTGCAGGAAATCAAACTTACCTTAAAGTAGTGCCCTATAGTAAAGATGGTATAATTGATACTTAAGCAGCTGCACACACTTTTATGCGTAACAAACACGTTGGTTTATTCAGGTCTTTCCGTTCCTTTTTAAGTCTCTCCAGCCAATTAGACGTAAAGAGTGATGGTGGCGAAGAGCTCCCGTCACTGGGACATTGATACATGGAGAGTTCCCTCAAAGGGAGACCCCTGGAAGAGACTCGCATTGCATGACTTTTCTCTACACCCTGCTGTCCCAGATTCTCCCCCGTCACATTGAATGGTCATCATTATATCTGTCAAAGGCCAGATTCACACTCACAGACAACAATGGACAATTAATAATCCTCCGCGGCTTTCTGGCTCTGCAATCTCTCTTGTTTAATTTAACCTCAGTGCCCTTCTTTCTGATCCAGGGTGCGTTCAGATTTTCATTCCTGATGTCGGATCTAATAAAACGTCTGGCAGGAGATTGTAAAGGAACATTTTTAAAACTGTCTGTAATAAAACGTCAAAATGGGATTATAAAAGAACACAGCTGTTTTGAAAAGACAATGTATATCCAATATGTTATACAATAGTTAATTGATGCAGAATGTGTTTGTCAGTTCGCTGTAGTTCAGCTGGCTGGTGACACTTTAAGAAGCAGAGACCTTGTCGTGAAACTGGTATTGTTGTACTTTTTTGTAGGCTGTCGTGTAGGAAAGCTTCTTCTGTCATTTCTCATGAGCAGTTCTGCTTTGACTCCTTTGTGTCCTGAATACTACTACAGTCTACTCCTTATTCAAGAGCAGCCAACAGCCACATATGTACAGTCAGGTTCCTGGCATCACATGTACAGGATCAAACACCTTTTTTTATTTTATTTTTTATCAAAGTGTTAAAAGATGAAAAGATCAGATATGCTAATGTCCAGTACTTTGAATTACCTTGAGCATCACAAGTGCAACTCTTTTAACTTGCCATCAACGCTTCTGACTGCTTTAAGGAGAGAGTCATTAACTCAACTAGAGAGTCAACACTATGCGTTAGAAGAATCTAACAGTAATTACAGATAATATAGATTACAAATGTTGCATTCACACCTGGAACAAATAACATATACAGTGCATGTACAAATGATAGTTCATATCTGAATGTGGTTTTAACTTTGGGAATAGAACATCGATGAAATAATTTTACTGGTGTTTCAGACAGTTTCAGATTAATTTTTAGTGTTGTTTTGGATACATTAGGGAGCTACAATGTGGCCTTTTGTGTTAGTGTGGAAGCTTGCATAGCTGAAGATCAGAGTGAACTTGACCAAGATAGGAAAACAGTCATAATTCACTTCAAAAAGAAAATTAATGCATGAATAAACCTCTCCAAGGATAGAATGATTGAAGTCTTGAAGCAGTTATGAGAAAACTAATCAGGACTACTCTTTCCATATGAGTCTAAAATAACTGCTGCGTTTCTGACTCTACAGTCGAAGATGCTCGGTTTTTCAACAATGATTTGCAGAGACTCTTAACACATTTATATGAATCATTTATGAGACATTGCTTTTGAGACAGCATTTGATACTGTAGCATCTAGTTTTTAAAGAGGATTCATATTCTCAATGGTATATGATTGTTCAGCCACATAAAGTTGCATGTAACAATTCATAGAAACAAATGCAGTGATAATGTATTATTTGACTAGCAGATGCAGATACAGAATAATTAAGGACCCAGAATATAACTTTGTGCTTCTCCCTGCCTGAAAATAGAAATGGAGAATGCACAATTATTTGGTTCAGTGGAAAGATGTCTGACATAAATATGCAAAATAAGCCTTTTTGGAGCAACAAAAGGTTCCTCAAATTTAGTTGTGAAAGGTACTAAGACCAGCCATGTGAAAAGCAGAAAAAACATACAAAATGTATACTGGATAGGAACCAGAAAGAATCAATTAATTGTATTATTATTACAAACATGATGTTATTATCATGTTTGTGGAGCTTGGTCAGTGTGTGCATTGGTTTCTTGCCAAAAATAAGTCGGCAGATTTAAGCAAGTTATATTTACAAATCACAAGCAACGTAATGGTATGACATGTAAGATAATATTTTTTTTTTATTTCGTGAAATCAACTTCTCATAGAGAGATTACAGTGGCAGCTTTGTTATACAAACGTCAGCGGTTCATCACTCCGTAGCTACTGACCGCTTGTGTGCTCTGATCAAAGCTAATCAGTAGAGATAGCTATCAGTGTGTGAGCTGCCCTTTGAATGTCCTCTTACCTATAATACAAATCTTCATCTCAACTTCACTCTTCTACTCTCACCAGTCATTAAAGGAGAAATTAAGTTGGATTTGGATTGGATCCCAGCGTAGGTCAACCATCGGCCAAGAGCAAAAAAGGTTTTTACACACAGCTTTTCAGCAGGCGGTGTGCAAAAAGTATGATGCAGCATTTTTATATTGCAGTCACAATTGTTCAAGGTCAAAAAAACAGTTAAAAGCTCTCTAAAGACCAAAGAGGAAGAAAAACTCTTCGGTGTGAGGATAATTGAACTCACATGCTCCCTCGAGCAAGGAGCCGAGTGTAGTCAGCGTGTGTGTGTGTGTGTGTGTGTGTGTGTGTGTGTGTGTGTGTGTGTGTGTGTGTGTGTGTGTGTGTGTGGCTGTGTGTGTGTGTGTGTGTGTGTGTGTGTGTGTGTGTGTGTGTGTGTGCGCGTGTGTGTAGCTTTCCCCTTTATTGCTGATTCCTTACTACATGTGTAGTGACCCCTTGATCTCAAATGTGTGGAGCCCCAGTACCAATGGATCAAATGAAGAGCTGTGCGGTCTGTTAGACAGTCTTCATCATATTTTATGTTACACATAGTTAAGCTAATTGTGCAACAATTGGAATGTTTTTTGTGTGTTTGAGAACCAAATAGTTTTACTTCTGGGCACCATAGGGTGTGGTCTTACTATCGTTGTTGTATTAGTCCACGTCAGTCAGCTTTATAGAAATCGGATCAATGTCTTCATCTTTGTGAAGTCTTTCCTTCTCCGTTTCAGAAAGGACCAGAATCTCCTATCCACTGTTAACTGCTGGTATTTGGTCTTGGACCAGACGAGGCGGGAGAGCAGAGACCACGCCACTCTCAGCGACCTCTACAACAACAACGTCATTGTCCGTCTGGCACACGTGGGCGAGGATGTCATCAGACTCTTCAAAAAGGTCAGAATCGGAATTAAATGGATGAGGGCATGTAACCCTGACCGTAATGCACACAGTCACAAAGCTCATATCGCATGACTAATGCCCCCAGCTGGGAACTTGACGCCACACCAACAAAAATATGTAAAGATATGTTGAAAATGATCAGTAAGTACAGTATATTTCATGCTGTATGGATCTTATACAGCATATTCCCTCGGGCAATTCTGACTAATGATGCGCTTTGCTGTGTCATTGTCTCTTTTTGTGAATAATAATGTTTAATCGGTACTTCAATGACACGACATTGTTTGCATTCAAGGTTCTCTTGGCTACTTTACAGCCTGGTTTCAAATAATGGCCATTAGGTTGTATATTCCCACCAAATACTAGGGGTGTAAAGCGCAAGTTTCACCACAATCCAATATTATATTGATTCTTTAGACTGCGATACATATTCGCTAATATCACGTAGTCTGCCACAATACGATTTTGATTAAATTGAGGGGCCTGCGATCATTATGAGACAATATTATACGCCTATTTAACACACAATCCGTCCCTTTTCATCACTGAAGTTTGAGTTACCTAGTTGCACCATGCACTTCAGCCTGCAGTAGACCCTGGCTACTGTGAGAGTATCATGTGTCTACAGTAAAGCTTCACACGGTTAGCAAGATATTTTCTTTCTCTTTTTAACCTCCCCCATTCATCATGTGTATTGTCATTCTCGATAGCATGCTCAGTCTGCTCCCTATTTAGATCACTAACCTTTTGTTGATGCTCTCTGCAACTCATCGCTCTTGTCGCCCATACTCCCACTTATTCCTTTTCACAGCAAATACACATTAACTATGACTCATTCAGCAGAGAGAAAAATAATTAGATGCAACGTGTCTTTTAATTCAAATGCTAACGCCATAGAATGCATTTGTCTGACTTTTGCATCGCATAAGACCGATGCAAAATGTGGTACATGTGATAGTAGCAGAGTGCCTGTGATCCAGGGGCGGGGATGAACAATCTGCCTCGGTGATTCTAGATCAGTATCGTTTGACAGCGCCAGGAGTCTGCGGTAATTTATGCCCTCTAGGGGGCTCTGCACTGTCACGATGGGAGCCTTTATGAGACTGGAATGGCTTGCGGCCAGCACAAAGAGTAGGACCAATAGTCATCTGCAGAAAAAATGTTTCCTTCTGCAAGAACTTAACTCAAATTGTGACAAAGTTCTCCGAAACAATAATCCTGTTATGCTGTAGCATCCTGGTTCAGCGGCAGTGGGAACGGGAACTGGAATGAATACACTTTGCCATTTGCTAAGTCAAAGTTGGACTGAATGTGCTGGAATTTAATTATTGTCACATGTGAAAATGCAAGGTTGCTGTTTTGACAAGTGGTCCCTGAGAGGCGGCAAAAAACGGGATTGATTGGGCTCAACGTCGCTCCATATCCCCTTTACAGGATTTCCAGAGTCACTCTCCGCTGGCCTCATTCCTCCTCTTGGGCTATAAGTCCTGTTTTGGGACATGGCCAATGCATCATAGGCTCTTAGCCCCTGTAACTGAGCTGAAACTGTGACACAACTCCTTGGGAAATGTTCTGCAGCTACTGCACTGTTCTATTTTTGTCTGCATGTGCACTTTGGGCATTGTATTAGATCTTTTCTGGTGCAGAGTAATGACAGCATTTCAACGCCTGCTGACATCCCTCACCCACAAAATATAACTGTCTCACAGTGCTTTAGTTTTTCACTTTTAGGATAGTAATTATATTACATAACCCAGTTCTTGCTCTTAGATGTTTGAATACCTGCCTTCATTTGTCCTTAAAATGAAACTATCAACTGTTTTTCTCTTTTCCAGAGCAAAGACATCGGGGTGCAGATGCACGAGGAGTTAGTGAAAGTCACCAATGAGCTCTACACTGTGAGTTGAACAGTTGTCATTGACCCTTAATGCCTAAACTGTCTTTGCCTACAACAACCTCCCTGTTTTGCCTTTCCCCTCTGTTGGCCCGTGTATCGTCAATCCTGAGCCAGAGCTTTTTTCAGACCTGTAACCTGCGAAACAGCTGCCCTGACACTGCACACGGCAGATATGCCTTATCAGCAATGCAGCCTCTAACAGGTCATTTCTTCCATCTCCTGAGGTCGTGAAAGGAGAACATTTGCATTCTTCCTCCCACTGTGAATTTCTACATCAGTTGAAGGGGAGAACGTTCTTGCCCCTGGCAGTGCTTAAAGCCGACTCAGCAGTCTGCTGCAGAAGTGCACTGTGCTCACCGCAAACACGAGCTGCTGGAGTAGTTTCAGCTAAAGTTACATGTAATCACACACAGCTGCTTGTGTGTTGTCACTCTGTCTATTGTTATATGTCCTACTGTACATACAGTAGACACCCCATGTGGAAACAGTGTTCACACATGGAATCTAACACACAGAAATGGTGAAGATGGACAGCCAGTGTGTTCAGTGCCTCCACATATGACAGAAGGAAATTAACTGATGTAGTGATATCTTCTTCTGTATGTGGGACAAAGTGCAACAAACACGGCAGAGTGCCTCCTTCTGGGTCTTATTTCTCAGTGATATCATGATCGTTAGTTACTGTTCCTGAGTCACATCTATGCAATGGTCTTGCGGAGTTTTCGTTTTCACATGTATTGTAACTGGATTCTTTTGATATCATTTAATTATATACAGGTAAAAAAGACCATACACGTATTTTAGGATACTTGATGTGGACTCTTTCTGCTTAATTCATTATTTTGCTATCTACATTACACATCGCATGATATTGAGTAAATACTGAAAGTGATTCATCAAGAAAGGTTAAGTCTTTTACTGAAAGTGACCTATACTATAACTGCACAAAGTTAACAGTACTTATATTATCTTTTGCAGAATGAAGCAAATTACTTTACATTGGATTTTGTAACATGGTTAGTGTTTGTTTGCATAAACAGCTTATAAAAGATATAACATTATTGGAAACTGTTTAATTGCAGTGCAATTTCAGTGATTATTGACAAGTAGTCCCACTCACTTTTGAAAAGTATGTTTGGTACAAGTGAATATGCTCCGAATTGCTAATACTAGTATTCTTACATGTAACATTATACAGCACTTTACTGCTTTGCTGATATTGATTTTTCCTCTCTGGGATTCATGCATTATTAAATGTCTGTCTGCAGCTACTGAGCACAGCATAGGAAATTGCAGTAGTCTGTTAAGATGTGGGCTAGATAAAGTTATACAGTTTAAATTAACTTGTATAATTAGTTTGTATTATCAGTTATGAGTCGAATGTCAAATTATCTATACAGTGGATTCATTTTGTTCCGGCTTCTGCACTCCACTATTGATCTGCTGCAGGATTTTTGTGGAAATCAAGTAGTTTCTAGTTTCACGGGCAGCTGGGAAGGTTGCTCTCTGTCTCTTTGTAACCTCCTTCCTCCCCTGCTGATCAATCTTGCTGTCCTTTGCACGTCCGCTTCAGTCAGGGTTGCTAGGAAACCAGAACTTGAGAGTGAGCGATGGAGGACCAGATGTTGTTTAATTGTACAGTTTTTTTCAGGGTATCTAGTCAAACATTTATATGTGATCTCTTTTATTTAATGTTGTTAAACACGAATCTGTTCATGATAATTTATGATAAATTCCTCTATAGCAATCTGTCTCTACCAGTGGGAGTGTAGATTGTATTTGGAACAGTGATGCACCTGGAGGTAGTACACATCACTGTGCTTTACAGTGCAATGACCTTTTTAAACCAACTACCATTCTGTGATCAAGACAAACATGCACAATGCTGTAGCACAACACCTCCAGCTCAGAAGGGAAATGTCAATCAAAATGTGAATGAGTAAGAGACACTCCCTAACGCCTCAGAGTGTAATTAAAAATGTATATATTCTAGGGTTACATTAAGTCATTTGTGATATACACTTAGGCCTGGGAAACATTAGTTAACCATATCATGATTATGTGGCCAGACTATTTTAAATTTTATTTTACAACTATTTAATACGTCTGAATAATTTAAACTCCTTTGGAGGAGATGTGAGAATACATGGTAAGATTTTATATATTTATACTTTATATATCTATACATATTTATCTGTTTCATACCCCTTTGTAGAAAGGAAATGTGGTTGTATTACAGTAGCTGTATGACAGAAGTAAAATAAATGGTCAGTGTATAAATGTGATGAATACACTTGCCTTTTTTGACACAATATGCCTTCGTGGTGTTGGACACATTTAGCCAGTTATGGATCAGCCACTGCCAATAACCGGTCAGAGTCTTTACCAGCAATTAAATGTGGCCGATATATACACAACATTTCAGCTTGAAATTCTGCATATCGACGGCCGAAAAGCAAAATCTCCTCTCAGAAAAATGTACTACAGTTTGACTATTGTTGTTGTTGTTGTTGACAGGTGATGAAGACGTACCACATGTACCACACTGAGAGTCTCAGTGCTGAGAGCAAGCTGAAGGAGGCAGAGAAACAGGAAGAGAAGCACATTGGCAAGGCCAATGACACCGGGTCAGGCCTGCTTCGGTACGGTCATGATGAACGTCCACAGCGACGGAGCTCCGTCAAGAAGATGGAGAAAATGAAAGAGAAGGTCTGTTGTAGTAGACTGGTTTATATATGATGTAATGTGTTGTGCATTACAGGCACAATAGCCACACTCGAGTACAAATGCATTGGTTATGAACCTCTTGAACTTCACCAGTCGCCATTTGTACAAATGACACTAGAAAAAGCAGTTGACGCTACAAGGAGCCCGTCTCTATATTGTGCAAAATATTACAATGTATTGACAGATTACATACAATATGTTTTATTGCATTCTTGGAGTACATTAGAAATCCATTTCACATCCTGGCATTGATGGGACTCTCTCTTCCTCTTTCTCCCTAGAGACAAGCCAAGTACTCTGAAAACAAGCTGAAATGCACAAAGGCCCGGAACGACTATCTTCTCAATCTGGCAGCTACCAATGCCCTGGTTGCCAAATACTACATCCATGATGTCTCAGACTTGATAGATGTAAGTGACTACTGTCTGAGCCAAAAATGTGGAAAGAACCACCATTTAGGCTCTTCTTGCTTCAGTTTCTCTGCCTTTTATTGGTTTGTGGTTAATAAATGTTTTACTTCTTGTCCTCAGTGTTGCGACTTAGGTTTCCATGCAAGCCTGGCACGCACTTTGAGAACCTACCTGTCGGCAGAGTATAGTCTGGAGACTTCTCGCCACGAGGGTTTGGACCTGCTGGAGGGAGCGGTAGAGGCCATGGACCTCAGAGGAGACAAGCTGAAGTGTATGGACGCACACAGCCAGATCTTCTGTCCTCCAGCGCGCTTTGACTGTCAGCCACACATGGGGGACGAGGTGAGTCACTTTGGAAAAGGGGCTGTAAGAATGATTTCTTTGTATAGGTCTTAGTTCGTCATACAAAATGCATTTTATCATGTTTGCCGTTCTCAATGTTAACCCTGCCTTTCTTTCGTAATCCCAGGTGTGTCAGGTGAGTGCACAGCAGCCTGTCCAGACAGAGCTCCTGATGCGCTACCACCAGCTGCAGTCTCGCCTGGCCACGCTGAGGATAGAAAATGAAGAGGTGAGAGTGCACACAAGCTCACAGGGCTGAAGGCAGCTAGTGTCAGTATTTCTTTTCAAAATCTAGCAAGCTCACTTTAAGTGTGCTGTAATGCTCTTTTCTACTGAGTCAGAAGAGGACAAATGGCCAAATGTACTGAGTCGTATGTACTCATATACAGTAAACGCAGGATTAACTCCAGGAAACCGTATCGCTGAGTGGGTCAGCAACCCAAATCTGTACACTTTCATCTTGTGATTTATGAGTCAGTAGATGATGACCTAAATAATAGTCACACTCGTTAAATATGTAGCTTTTGCTGTGTGAAATGACACCTTTGTTTTATTTCAGTAAATGAAAAATGAAAAAAATAATCACGGCAAAAATGAAAAGAACCATTTTGTGTCCCGGCTACATCTATGCAAGAATAAATTCTAAAGCGAGTCAAATAATTTGTGAAAGAATGAAAATCCTTGAATGTTGATGAAAAACATAAATTATCAACTGTATGCTGTAGCTTAACATTACGTGCACATAATTCAGAAGCCATTGCATATCACCAGATTGTTGCCATATACTGTGGCAGGAAATTAATGTCTTATCGTTGAAACTATCAATCAAGTGAGACTCCAGAGAGCAGAGCAGGGGAATGTCTTAAAGAAAGCTGCTGCTCTAACGTCGGGCCGTCTATAACACAATTATTGTCTTATTTGAAGCAGCTGAAGCATTTCAATACGTTTTTGGCTTTGCTACAGTCATTTCTCAACTGGGATTGGCAGCCAACACCCTTACCTCTGTCACACCCTGCATTTATGATTATCTTTGATCCTTAATCATCCCGCCTCCTGCCTCTAACTGGGGGATCACCCCAGCATGCTCTCTGGCTTGCTGGCCTGAAGCCACCAAGGCCGCTGTTACTCGCTTAGACATGTTTAAAGGGTACCTGGGCGCGTGTGTGTGTGTGTGTGTGTGTGTGTGTGTGTGTGTGTGTGTGTGTGTGTGTGTCACACCTGCCTGTTATGAATATGGAAATGCTCACTACCTTCCTTGTCTTGCCTCACATGGAAAGAACATAGTTCATCTTTCATGTCATGATGACTCATGCTCGGTAGCTTATTATTCTGTTGTTTACGGCATGTCAGTCAATCTGCTGTGAAAATGGCCTGCTGGCTTTGCTTACGCCATCCAGCTAGTTTGTGACACACACATTAGAAGTTGTATTGGAAATATTTACATTGAGTGTAGTTTATATTCTTTGTTGTTTTTGTGTGTAAGTAATTCCATACTGATTTCATATCATTGTACATAACAAACATGAAGACAAAACAAAACATGTGAATTGTTGATACTGAATTAAAGTCACAGGTTTATATGCTGTGTGTGTGTGTGTGTGTGTGTGTGTGTGTGTGTGTGTGTGTGTGTGTGTGTGTGTGTGTGTGTGTGTGTGTGTGTGTGTGTGTGTGTCAGGTGAGGAAGACTCTCGACGCCACCATGCAGACCATCCAGGACATGCTCACAGTGGAGGATTTCGATGTTTCGGAGGCCTTCCAGCACAGCCAATCCACAGAGTCGGTCAAATCGGCTTCCTCTGACTCCTACATGAGCAGGGCGAACATTGTGAAGAGACGAGCCAATCAGCATGAGACCGAGGGCTTCTACTTTACTGTGAGTTCTCAGACAGCAGTACTGCAGCACCTACATTATAACTAGAAATCACCTTGTCGCTAATTGTCTCTTTATGCATTTCATCTGCAGAAATACAAGGAGTACTTGAATGGCAGCAATCTCATTATCAAACTGCAGGCCAAGCATGACCTTCTGAAGCAGACGCTCGGAGAAGGTGAGACTCATTGTGCTCTACATTAGTGGAGGGAAGTGATGGTAATAGTTGGGAGTTTTGTATTAAGTGGGTAAAGTACCATAAATCACATATATCTGAAATGCTGTATATTCAGTTCAGTTCAGCTCCCTCTTTGCTTTTAGAAAAATAATTCAAATTATGTTGAGTTCATTTGTCATCTACTTGGGATCTTGACAGTTGTTTAACCTAAATTGGTCACTGGCTTAAAAAAGCCCCTACATTTCGTGATGAGATGTACTTTGACTGAAGGCTATGACATAGTTTGTTTATATATTGAATGCACAATAACCTGAGCCAAAAGTTTGAATAAGGATGTGTGCAGTTTAGTCGTATGTTAATGAGTTGCTACTTCAGAATTTCGCAAGCATCTGCCAGGGCATAGTTTTAGTTATGGATACGATATATTTAGCACAGCACATATTGTAAATGGTACTAATCTTTGTGAACATACAAGCGTATATATGGTGGACTTTGATTGATTGAAATTTAATCAAAAAATGTGTTAAAGGTTTAATATATCCATTGACAACTTGACAATTTTTGGACCTAAAAAATGGTCATGGGTAGAAAAGACCTGAGGGGTCTTCCGTGCAATACTTTGTTCATATATTCCTCAAATAAAATATGAAGAGTGAATCCAAATCTATATATTCTGTGTTATTTGGTTTCTACTTCAGACTCATCTGCTTTGGGATGGAGTTATGTGTGTTTGACGTGAGGCTGTTTTACACACGACCTGATCCTTGAGCAAACATTTCTGATTGACTGATCAAAGTGAGGCCTTAATTAGTTTGCGTACAAGTGAGAAGTGTGTGTGTGTGTGTGTGTGTGTGTGTGTGTGTGTGTGTGTGTGTGTGTGTGTGTGTGTGTGAGAATGTGGTGCCGATATCATGAAATCATCACACTGTACAAATCAGCTCCCACAAAACCTCCCACTCTTGTTGCCCTGGATACGTTTTCACTTTGCAGAGCTAGTAGACGAGTTCTCCCCTTCTGGGGTTCTTGTGCTGTTTCTAGGGCAACCGCTGAATGACTACTGCCTGGCGGCGAGTCAAATGCGGCCGTGGCGCTCACCCCATTGAGGCCGCCTGAATAGATGCCCGTTTTCTCATAACACCCCTTTCCGTCTCCATCTGCCAGCCTCGTATAGTCGGCCAGCACTCAACCGTACAGCTAACTTCTGTGATTGTAAAACTAGTGTATACTAATTTGGGCTCTTTCTCTGTTGTTTTTCCTTCTAGGGGAGAGGGCTGAATATGGAACAACAAGGTAAGCTGAATAACGTAGGCAATGCCGTGTAAAATCCTTCCTGTGTCTCTGGATGTGGCAGGAATGAGATCACAGTGTGGGCATATGAGAGTTGTCTCAACTTCTCTGGTGTTTGTTGAACAAAGAGTCTGATCCTAATCACAGAAGGCTGTGCTCTGAGTTGTTCTTCACAGTTTTAATCTATGAACTATGTTAGACTAATAAATTAAATGCCAGGGAGATGGATAATGTCCTGCTGTTGTTCTACTACAATTCAGTGAGCAGAAAATGAAGAAATATTGATTTATTGAATAGTGTTTGGCTTTTATCTATTTTGAAGATAACATCTTCAAAATCTTTATTGAATTTTATGTGTGTTGATTCCTTGTGGTCATTATCATTGACTTTGATTAAGTTTGCTACAGCAGTTTCATTAAAGGCCACTTCAAAGAACTATTTTGACATTTGGGGAAATATGCTTTTTTGTTACATTTAAAGATCGATACCGTTGTCATGATTTTACACCAAATATGAAGCTACAGACTGTTAGCTTAACTGAGCATGAAGATTGGAAGCAGGGGAAAACAGCTGGCCGGAAATACCTACTATTACCTAGTAATTACCTGGTAATAACATGTCATTGTTCTCACCCTTTGTACGGATGAAACAAAGTTGGTATCGATCTGCTCATCTCATTTAAATATTGTGTTTTTGATGGTGCAAATGATTGTGGCAAAGACATGACAATGAACACATTTTAGGAAAAATGTCTGTTTTTTTAATGTGTATACCAATTGCATTAGCATTCATATTTACCCTGTACCAACCGTACACCCCCACCATCTCCCCAGGCCCCCCACTCTTCCCCCTAAACCTCAGAGAATGCGGAAGTCTAGACCTCGCTCCGTTTTTAACCGTAAGCTGTTTAACGGCAATATGGAGGCCTTCATTCAGGTATTGGCCCATCTGTGCTCTTTGTCTCTCCATGAGCTCAGCTGTCTCACTAGCGGTCCTTGGGGGTTCTCTTGCCTTTGACCATTCTTTTACCCAAATGTTGGCTCACTCATGCACTGATTTTCCTCTTGCTCATTGCCTTGTACAGTCTTTCTACTTTAGGGAAGACAGGGTTTGGTAAAAAAAAAAAACTAATTCTGGAGATGGTTTTGCTTTCTTAAGCACTGCATTGGTGCCGGGTCTGCTTTTAACATCCTCTCTCCTATGATCCCCTGCCTTCAGACACTGAAATAAGTTGGCCTCATGTCAGTTGGCCATGTGCCAGCCATGTCAGGCTATGCAATAAACAAACGGCCACATCCACTTTAATGCTCAAACAAACAGGGGCAGGCAAGACCAAGTGTGCATCAACAGCAGTGGAGCACTACAGCTAAAACGATCAGTCAATTGGCAGACATTAAAAAAGCAATTCATCATTTAAGTGATTTTTCAAGCACAAATTCCAAACAAACTCTTGTTCTAGCTTTTAAAATATGTTCTACTTATATTTGTCTTGGATGATAATAAACTGAATATCTTTAGCTTTTAGAGTGTTGGCTGAAAAAAAAAAAGTGATGACACTTTTGGCTGAAGGAGGTTGTTTGTCACTATATTCTGACATCTTACAAAACAAATGATCCAACCACCTATTAGAGAAAAGAATGGTTATATTAATGGATAATGACAAATAATTGGTTAGTTTGCAGCCTGAGAAATAGGCCGTACTTTATGTAGCTCTTACCCCCGCATCCTCTCAGGTAGCACCCTCTGTCCCACACACTCCACCTGTTGGGCCACGTTTCAAACCCCACAGGGCACTGATGCTTTGGCTATTCTTTCAGGCCAGGCCTCCTCTTCTTCTCTGCCTCTGTACGGTCTGTCTCTCTCACTAACCTGTTGTGGTTCTTGTTGCCTTTCTTCCTCTGTCTACGGGCCTTTCTGCTCTCTGCCCAGGGGAAGACGGAATGTCCGTGCCAGGAGTCAGGTACTCTGTCTAATAGCCGGGCGGGATAATCACACTGTGTTCAGTTTGCTAACCAACATTTCTGTGCCTCTGTCCTGTTGGCATTCCTGTGAAAATACTGTAGCGATAGTAACATATGTTGGTGCGCACAATTTGGTTCTGCATATTTTCTTTCTGTATACTTTAACATCAGTTATTTGAAGAACAAAAAAAGAACAAAAAAAACATAAAATGATTAACAATGTACTTTAAGTAAATTAATTTGAGGGGCTGCCTCCATAACCCTCTGATATAACATCCTTCAGGCATTTGTCTTCTACAATTTTCTGTGTATGTGCTTAGAATAATAATCATTTGAATCTGTCTGGTAGGACTCAGGGCAGCCTATACCAGTGGTG
Organism: Taurulus bubalis; assembly: GCF_910589615.1. Taxonomy (NCBI): domain Eukaryota; kingdom Metazoa; phylum Chordata; class Actinopteri; order Perciformes; family Cottidae; genus Taurulus; species Taurulus bubalis. The sequence goes on along the minus strand of NC_136593.1, from coordinate 13,138,563 downwards.
GTTGAGAGCTGCGTTCGATACATCAACCTGTATGGTAGGTTCCTATGCAATGTCCATGTTTCTTTCCATGAAATTTGAAAAACCAGTCATACAGTATATGTCTTAAATATGTATTAAACAAAGCAATACAATAAAACATGTGTTCAATAGAAATGTCCAAGACAGAAAAATACGTCTTTAGTATACAAATAGCCCTGTTTTACCACATAAAACTTTTCTAGGAACTTCACCCACGGGTCTAAATTATTAACTCCGTCATAGTTCCTGCTGCCAAAAAATGTCCAGACCCTGAAGGTCGTCATTTCTAATAGCTCAGAAACTATTGGGGCAGAGTTTGCAGTGCTGGGACTTCCTTCACTCAATCAGGAAGCACTGGAAGCCACTTGTGTCAATATTAAGACGAATGGTGGACACAACACAATGGATCTGTGTTGTTTTTTTCTTTCAAAAGCTGCCATACTGGTTTTAGCTCTTACAGACTTATTTGCATGGTTTAAATTCCTGCGGCTCCATAGTTCTTGGAACTATTGTGTTGAAATTAGCCTAAATAAATAAGATTATAGAAGACGAAGAATAAAGATGTTCTGACTAATCAGTTTGTTGGTTGACTAAAATCTGTCAAATTCAATTCTGTCTTATTGTCCCTTCGCAGCAAAATACAGTCATGCTTAGGAATGTCATAAAACCAAGCATTTAGTAATGGCAAAAGTGTGTTTGTTAATATTATAGTGACGATAAAGATGTGATTATTATTTCATATTCACCAAGGAAAAGGACCACAAAATTATACTAATTTGATAATAATGCTGACCAGAACCTCAATGACTGATTGAAATATTGAAATGACCTAGAAGTCTTCTAGCGGGGGAAACATTGCCTTCATGACATCTTTAATGTAATATCTGCTGCGGCATACTGGTTTAGTCTTTCAAATCCAGTCTCACACCATTTTGCACCCTTTTTGTCACATGCATACTGAACATCCATATGCAATTTAACCTGAACTGACATTTGTTTTGGGGTTTTGTATTTTTTTTATAATTAGTTTGTTTATGTACTTTAACCTTCAGGCTTTATGTCCTGTGCACATTCTGTGAGGATTGGTTAGTATTCTTAACATTTATTAAAACATTCATAGACAGGACACATTGTACACTAACTGGTCCATCTTTCCACAGGTCTTCAGCAGCAAGGTATATTTCGAGTTCCAGGCTCCCATGTCGAAGTCAACGATATTAAAAATGCATTTGAAAGAGGTTAGTCCCAGTCCGCTTGGCCATCTTCTTTTGATTGGTTTTAAATTGCATTTTGTCCACCTCAAAAGCCACAGTCTCTTCCACAGGCCTCTAAAGTGCAAATACAGAGCCCATGTGTCACTTGTAATGTCATAATGGACATGTAAACCATTTTAGTTGCATAATACATATGATCAGCATCTTGGAGTAATAATACATGAGGAAACATAACTGCACTCTCAATGTTTATATTAACCTCCCGACTTGAAATACGCATATAAAATAACTGCATCAGTGCTGTGATGTATTAAAATTGATAGTAATAAATGATTAATGAGGATATTCAATGTATGCTATAGGAGAGGATCCACTGGTGGATGATCAGTCTGATCATGACATCAACTCTGTGGCGGGCGTTCTTAAGCTCTACTTCAGGGGGCTGGAAAACGCACTCTTCCCTAAAGAGCGCTTCGTCGACCTCATATCCACAACCAGTGAGTCACATTCCAGGAAAACATCCATGTAAGCTTTTTATTTAGTGTAGCTTTCTGTAATTTCCCACTTTTTCTTTGTTTCCCTTATTTCAGAGCTTGACTCAGGCGCAGAAAGGGCTCATCACCTTCAGCAGATCATTGTGACTCTCCAGCGGTCCGTGATCATCGTCATGAGATACCTGTTTGCATTTCTAGATCAGTAAGTCCTGCCACAACAAATCTCACTTGTTTGACCCTCACAAAGTGATACTAATTGCTTCTGCCTTTCCAGTGTTGCTCAGTACAGTGATGAGAACATGATGGACGCCTACAACCTGGCTATTTGCTTTGGCCCCACATTGATGCGAATACCAGATGACCAGGACCCCGTGTCTTGCCAAGCGCATGTTAACGAGATCATTAAGACCGTTATCATCCACCACGAGGTCATCTTCCCCGGCCAGCGTGAGTTGGACGGACCTGTGTATGAAAAGTGCATGGCTGGTGGGGAAGAGTACTGGTAAGTGTAAGACAAGGTGTCCACCATGTGTCACTCCATAGACTACGGTGCAGCTGTTGATTAGGAGTGTGTGTTTGAGTAAATGAGGGGCAAATTGTGGAACACTGCTATTTATGTGCAGGCATTAACTGTCTATTTTTCTCAATTCATAACAGTTTAACAGAATATCTGTTTCTGCTTGTTGCCCTTAATTTATTTCTTAGGCAGTATTCTATACAATTTGCACAGTCCTCAATGGTGAAATGTATATTGGTTATGTGGAAAGTGCTTCTGGTCAGAAAGTAAATCTGAGCTGATACTTTTCTCACTGCTGACAGGAACCCAAGACAGGATGTCGGCTTATTGTCTAATTCATAGTAGTCCTGTTTTCTATAGTGTATTCTATTGCGTGTTTTTGTTTGTAGGACACTATCAAACAGAATGTTATTATATGTTGGTTAGCTTTATGTTTGAGGAAGCCAATAACTTTAGATTATATTAGATTAGATGTTTATTAGTCCCGCAGTGGGAACATTTACAGAATTACAGCAGCAAACGGGTAAAGTGCACTGAAAAGACATAGTAAAAACAAAAAGTAATATAAATAAATAAAAACAGTAAAGAATGCACAATAACACTATTATATATACAGACAGAATCAAATGTATTTATATTGCACAGTTGAGGTGATTAAAGTGACCAAAGTGATTATAGTATTGTTTTTTTAAATAACCATTTTATAACTGTAACCATATTCATACTTTTTAGGGATTTAGTTTGGGTCTTACAAAGATGTATGCTACCGTGCATGTATTATTTGGATGCAAAATATAGTTGTGATCTCACATTTCATTTGACAGGTCATTTTGGTTTTGAATTTGTTTTCTGTATTGAGTTTTTTTGTTTTAACATTTGATAAAATAAATGGATGAAATTTCAATGAACCTTTTCTGTCAACAATTTGAAAAACACCAAAACCATAATACGTCAGAATAGTTATTTGCCTTTCTCTTACATAAACATAAATATAAAATATGGTTTTGGGATCCATCTCCTTATTTCTCCATCTAGTGAAAGCCCCCACAGTGAGCCAGGAACTCTTGACGAGGTAGACAATGGCACCGGACCTAACACGAGCGATGAAGGTGAGTCGCCAAACACAGTCCGTCCACTGCAAAGATTGCAGCCGCACCTGTAAGAGCTGAAAAAACTCATACATTGTCTTACATTGAATTCCATCCCATTTCTTTGTGTGTATTCTCTG